>NC_089263.1:57501787-57826202 GCF_963930625.1 Muntiacus reevesi | reverse complement strand
CCGTCTGATGAGCCCAGAATGCAGCCAGACGGCCACGAGATCTTGTGTGTTTGGACGTCACTTTGGAGCCCTCGATCGGCCTCCTTCCCAGCCTCCGGGCCTCCCTCAAGTCGCGGTCACGTGGGTGGCTCGGGGACCATCTCCCCACAGCCCCGCCCACTTGGGCCTTGTGCCTGGACGCCTTCCCCCCGCCGTGGGCCTTCCTTCGTCCCCCGCACCCGTGGACTCTTCTCCTCTCCTCCTCCGAGCAGCCCCATCATCTCTCCCCTGCGAACTGAGGAGCCAGTGTCAAAACTCCTGGGAGGTGCTCATCCTTGCTGCCCCATTTCTTGGGTCAGCTCATACCCAGAAGAGTGGAATAGAGGCTCCTTCTATAAATTCCATGAAAGTGAAAGTTGCTCAGTCATGTCCGAGTCCTTGAGACCCCATGGACTATGCAGTCCATGGAATTCTCTAGGCCAGAATACTGGAGTGGGTAGCCTTTCCCTTCTCCAGAGGATCTTCCCAATCCAGGGATCGAACCCAGGTCTCCCACATTGCAGGTGGACTCTTTACCAGCTGAGTCACACAATTAGTTATAAATTCCTCCTGGACCCCATGTGCCCTTGCTCCCCCATATCATCTCACTTTAGAGGGTTATTTAGCAGATATTTAGGGCTTCCCTGGTGGCTCAGATGGTGGAGAATCCCTCTGCAATGCAGGAGCCCTGGGTTCAGTCCCTGGGATGAGAAGGTCCCCTGGAGAAGAGAATGGCAACCCACTCCAGTATTCTTGCCTGGAGAATCCCATGGACAGAGGATACAATCCATGGGGTTGCAAAGAGGCAGGCCAACTGAGCAACTAACACTTTCTCTTTTTTTCACTTTAACTAGAATTTATCTTTTAAAGGGGTGGTTTTGCTCCTTACAACAAGCCCACGAAGCAACTGTTCTTATTACTGTTCTGTGTCAGTATTCTCTATCTTCTTTCTCCCAATGATAAGATTTAGGCCCAAAGACGTTATGATGTCCTCAAAGCTAGGTGGTGGCAAGAAGGGGCAACCGAGCCTGAGCGCTGGGCCTTGCTTGCATCAGGAGCCAGCAAGTCCCCTAGTCCCACAGGGAGGCTGAGCGAGGATCCAGCGGCCCCTCACCGGGCCGGGTGGGGCGTGGCCCAGACCCCGAGGCCCTCCTGCCGGGCTGGGGGCCGTGCTGCCTGCCCGCGGGTGGCCTCCGCCAGCTGCCCTCCACGTCTGCCGATTCCAAGCTTTTCGGCAAACTGGCACCTAATCCCCCACCATCTGTGAGCAGAGCGCGTCTTGGCTACCTCTTGGTGCTTCTTCAAATCAACTTGCAAGTTTTCAAAGTGACGCGAGTTCTTGGTGCTTGCAAAATGTCAGCTTCCGTCACATCTTATTAAAACTGAAAATATGAAAAGGTTTCGGATAAACTGAGACGAGGCCAGTTTTCCTCTTTTCTTAAGTGAGATTGCTTTCTTTTCTTCTTCTTTTTTTTTTTCAAAAAATAAAAAGAGCTTGGATGTGTCTCTCTAAGCCTCAGAGAGATGATCGTAGCATTTGCATCTGTTGTCTGCTGTGGGGGCCTCCATCAGTCCCGACTACAGGGGCTCTTCCCAGAGCGTGTCAGCAAGTGGTGTTTCAGGTCACTTTCTAATGAAGACTTATTCATTTGGGGCCCCTTGATGAGTCAACAATTGTGGAGAAAATACTCATAGCAGGTAACACCCCTGTGCCAGGAACGATGCCCGAGATGCATCGTCTTATTTAATCTCAGGAAGTAGATTCTCCTTCCATCTGTGTTGAGATGAGTGAATGGGGTCCAGTGCTTAGCCAGTAAGTGGCAGAGTGGGGATTTCAACCCAGGCGGGCTGGTTCCAGAGCCTGGGTTCCCCTCTTCAGGACCCAGGCCACAGACTCCCAGCCAACTCCTCTTCTGCTGACCTGGGAGCCAGGACCACTTTGTGGGACCTGCAGGCTGGACTCCAGCCTAAGTGCAGTGGGAAGCTGAGGGAAGAACCTGAGCCGTGGCTCACAGGCCAGATTATTGTGGCTACGCTGTGAATTGACCCCTCCACCTGCTAAGTGGCTGCATAGCCCAAAGCTAGGTTCTAGGGAGGATACAAGATGGATAAAATGCAAACGCAGGGGAAGAAGCCTTTGCTTATCCATGGAAGCCCCAGAATGAAGCAGGGCGGCCTCCTCTGCACTGGGATCAGCCCCTACTTTCTGAATCAGCGCCTGCTCTCACGCCCCGCTGAGGGTCAGACGACCTGGTCACCCAGGCCTACGAGGAATATCACCACTCAGCTTCCAGGGCGCCAGGACCCCTACCCTCCACTCAGTTCACTTGGGCCATCACCTCCTGCCGCCTGCCCCTCCACGCGCGGTGGCCCTTCTGGGGCTTGAATCCTCCTGCCCGCTTCTCTGCAAGTGGATCAGTACCCCCATCAGAGGGAAGGGCTGGTTCCTGGAGGGCAGGGTCCCCTGCTCACTCATCCCTGGGTCCCCGTGGCCCAGCACACAGCAGGCACTCAGGAGACGATTGTAAGGAGTTCTTGTCGGGTTAAGGGAACATGAGGGCTCCCCAGGAAGACGGCGCGAGGGGACAGTCATACTCTGCAGGCCTCGTGGCCCAGCATTTGCCTCTCTGTTTCCTGGTCCATAAAAGGTGGGTCGTGGGAAGCTTCACTGGGTTGTTGGAGGGTCTGAATACCGGGTAACTAACATTCAGGGCTCAGGGCTGTTACCATAGCAGCCACCACACCCACCAGCTCCATCGTTGCCGGTATGACCTCTCCCATCAGCACCACTGTCACTGCGGGTACTGTTACTACGGGGCCGCCCTGGCGCCTCAAGAATCCCCCTGCCAATGCAGGAGACGTGGGTTTGATCCCCGGGCCGGGAAGATCCCCTGAAGAAGGAGATGGCAACCCACTCCAGTAGTCTTGCCTGGGAAACCCCATGGACAGAGGAGCCTGGTGGGCTACAGTCCACGGGGTCACAAAGAGTCAGACATGACTGAGTGACTAAACAACTGTTAGTGACTACTGCTGCTGCTGCTGAGTACTGTTACCACCGCTGCTGAGTACTGTTACTCCTGCTGAGTGCTGTTACCACTGCTGCTGAGTACTGCTGCTGCTGAGCACTGTTACCACCTCTGCTGAGTACTGTTACTCCTACTGCTGAGTAGTGCTGCTGCTGAGCACTGTTACCACCTCTGCTGAGTACTGTTACTCCTACTGCTGAGTAGTGCTGCTGCTGAGTACTGTTACCACTGCCACTGAGTACTGTTACTCCTGTTGAGCACTGTTACCACTGCTGCTGAGTACTGTTACCACCACTGCTGAGTGCTGTTACTGCTGCTGCTGAGTACTGTTACCACTGCTGTTGAGTACTGTTACTCCTGCTGAGTGCTGTTACCATGGCTGCTGAGTACTGTTACCACTCCTGCTGAGCACTGTTACTCCTGCTGAGTGCTGTTACCACCACTGCTGAGTATTGTTACCACTCCTGCTGAGTACTGTTACTCCTGCTGAGTACTATTAACACTCCTGCTGAGTACTGTTACCTGCTCCTGCTGAGTACTGTCGCTGTAGCTGCTAGCATCAGTGGTCTGGTCACAGTACCACGAGCAGGACCCTCCTACCACTGCTGCCCCCGGTTACTGTCACCACTACTGCCCTTGTTACCGACCAGCGCTCTTCACTCCTTCATCAGTAGGGAAGTGATGAAAAGCCAGAGAATTTCAGGCCAGGCTTTACTGGGAATCAAGCTGCAATCGGTGGGAGGGAAAACGAGCCACATGCGCCCTTGCTTGATCCCTGAGGGGGGACTAGCTGATTCCTTCCATGGGGTGAGTGAAGGGAGGGGTGGGTCTGGGGTCTGCCCGAGGGTGGTCTGCCCACCACTTTGGTGATGCTGGGCGTAGGGATCAGGAGCAGGACCCTGGTTTTGCTCCTGACACCTCAGAAGCCGCCATTGGGTGTTTGGTCTTTTCTGGTATCTTGTTGTCCATAATTTGCTCTGACTGCGCATGCCTGCGGTTATTTTTAGTTCTTTATCTTTTCTTTGTATTCTGTTGCTCAAGGAGACGTTTGCTCAAGTGCACGCACTGCAGCAAAGGGTCCCAGGTCCGGGCGCGTCTCACCACCAGCCCCAGCACCGCACGGCTACGATCATAAACGCTCCCGGGGCTGCTGCTCCTGATGCGACGGTGGGTCACAAACAGCACCAGCACCGAGACCGCCTCTGCTGCTGCTGCAACCATCACTGCGCCTCCGCAACCGCCCTGACCGCTGCTCCTGTTGCCCCACTGCGGCCTCACCAGTCACTCTCACGGCAGTAACGCCTCCCCCGCCGGGCCGCTGCTACAGCTGCGGGAGGCAGACCAAAGGATACCCGGGGACTTCCCTGGTGGTCCAGTGGTTAAGAACCCTCTTTCCAAAGCAGGGGATTCCGGTCGGACCCCTGGCTGGGGAATTAAGATCCCACATGCCATAGGGCGACTGAGCCCACAAGCCATGATGACCCAGTGCAGCCAAAAAAAAAAAAAAAAACAGATGAGAAAAGTATGTACAAAATCACCAAAGAAGGTGCACAAACGGTAAACCCAAGGAAAAACAGTCATTCTAGCTAATGATCAGATCATTTTAAAACACCCTGGAGATATATGTTATGGCAATTAATTAGGGGAAAAATATGTTAAACGGTCCTACGCAAGGCAAGTGAGACGAGCTGAAGTAGTACAGGGAGAGATTGAGTCTGCAGTACAGGTTTATAAATGCACCACTTTACAATGGCAAATGGCGACAGCAATCAAAAGCCTTAAATGTGCTTTTGCATCTAATCTCCCTTCCTGGGACTAATCCAAGAGATGGGGGAGGGGGGATTTATCACCTGAAACTTGGTCAGCATCAATGAAAATGGAGGGGAGAAAATCCAAGAATAGGACTCTCGGGGAATGATGACCTCTTTTGGTAGAATTCCATAGGCAGGAATATTACGCAGCTTTGAAACATTGCGGTAATAAATGGATTGTGCCCCTGGTAGCTCAGACGGTGAAGAATCTGCCTCCAGTGCAGGCGGTGTGGGTTCGATCCCTGGGTCAGGAAGATCCCTTGGAGAAGGAAATGGCAACCCACTCCAGCATTCTTGCCTGGAGAATTCCATGGGCAGACCACAGAGTCACAAAGAGTGAGACATGACTGAGCAACTAACGCTTTTTCACCACCAGGAAAGATGTTCATGATGTGTTGTTAGAAGGAAAAGATTAACACATAAAATATTGTGTGCACTGTGTTTGCCATGCCTGCATGCGCAGTCTTTGCGACCCCACGGACTGTAGCCGCTTCTGTCCATGGGATTTCCCGGGCAAGAACACTGGAATGGGTTGCCCTTTTCTACTCCGGGGGATCTTCCTGATGCAGGGATGGAATCCACGTCTCTTGCGTCTCCTGTATGGGCAGGTGGATTCTTCACCACTGTGCCACCTGGGGAGCCCACACCATGCTTGCTGCTGCTGCAGCAAGTCGTGTCCGACTCTGTGCGACCCCATAGACGGCCGCCCACCAGGCTCCCCCGTCCCTGGGATTCTCCAGGCAAGAACCCTGGAGTGGGTTGCCATTTCCTTCTCCACTATGTTTAGACTGCTGTAAAACTATGCATGCTCATAGACACTTATTATAATAAAACATAGAAAAACAAAGAGAATTATTGGAAGATTTGGATATTCAGACTTAAGGGGTTTTTCACAATTTTCTTTAATATGGCTGTCATATTGCTTTTTCAATACAAATGAAAAGAAAAAGAAATGTCCCAACAATCTATTGATAGATTTTTTTTCCCCCCTTCAAGTATAACATAGATGTGTCGACTTCAAAGATTCCTCCTTTCAAACCTCATTTAGCACCACAACAAAGAGTGCCCAACTTTTAGTTCATTTCAAATCAGTTTCTCGTAATACATTTACTCCCATTCACCACGTGTATAATTTGCACACTTTAGGAGATTTGGTGATTATACAGGAATTCAGAATTTTTAATAATTTCCTGACGGGTTTTTGAAGCAGACAATGGGCTCTCCCTATTTCCTAGACAATCTGAATGATGGAAAATATCCAGAATAGCTATGCCTGAATCTTTCTGTCTTCTCTCTAATTTCACGTACGTTTTTGTTGTCGCTGCTGTCCCCGAGCTTCTGCAAGTAGGAATTCTCCTTTTGAAGCCGAGTCCTTGCAGACAAGAAATTACAGTCATCTTATCCCTAGTGCACTGCCAGATAAGAAAAGAACTTATTATCCTTTAAGAATCTGCGTACAAAGACTTCATCCCAGCAGGCAGACTCAATCTCCGTGGGGCAGGTAAGCATGAAATCTGACCCGGAGATTTCAGAGCTATGGGAAATGGGTATTTATGTCAGCATTCACACTAACAACTGTTTTGATTCATTCAATAGAGACCTGGAAGAAAAAGAAAAAAAAAAAAAAACTAGGGCTAGAAAGAGCCTTTCAGATCATCTCTTTCAGCCACGTCATTTCATGGATGAGGAAACTGAGGTCTCCCTGGAGGCTGCGACTTGCCCAAGCCCTTGTTGCCACTTGGTGGCCGAACAGGAATCCCAGCTGGCCCTAAACCTGTCTTGAGCCCCTTTAACGTGATCACATTTTCCTGCTCAAAAAACAGGACAAGTTTTCTGACAAAGGGGCCTCCCTAGTTTGGGAGTTTATTTATAAAATAGAGACTTGACCACAGAACCATTCTGTGTGAAAAACTTTGGGAAGCAAAAGACAGTAGAGCCGTCTAATTGTGCCAGATTGCTTTTAGAGAAAAAGAAAAAAATCTCATTTAGTTATACATTTAGCTGTGATGATTAAACAGAATGACATGAAACAAAAACAAAATTCATCCTTCTCTCTCTTTCCCCAAAAAGAATCTCTTATGTTTGTTTATATGCTGCACTGTTGGAAGTGGATTTAAAACAGTTCACAATGAAAGGCATAACCACCAAGGCGGAGAGTAGAAATTTGTAATTTAAAATCAGCCCAAGGTTGATTATAGGCCTAGAGTCCGGGAACAGGCTCCCAGGCTACAAACACTCAGATAGAAGCTTTGTGAATGGCCGCCGGGTGGGGGCCGTGCTGGACCCGTGTCCTGCTTTTGCTCCGTGGTCACATGGTGAAGAGTGCCACCCGGAGAAGGACTGTGGCTTCTGAGCCACTGCTGGACGCAGGAGCAGCAATCCTGTCCTGTTACTGCGGCCCAGGTGAGACCCAGTCCTGGACCAGTCAGCTCTCCTTCTCCCTGGAAGAGGGACAAGCTTTCAAAGAAGGGGTGCTCCTACCTCAATCCTCTCCCAAAGGGTTGAGGTGTGGGACGGGGCTCCCCAGCTCTTGGCAAGGTGGAAGGATGGCACCGCTTCCAGTTTCATGGGCCAGACTGGGAATTTGGGAGCCCTCATGCAAGAGAGCTTCCCTGGTAGCTCAGATGCTAAAACGGCTGCCTGCTATGGCTGCTGGGAGACCTGGGTTCGACCCCCGGGTCGGGAAGATCCTCTGGAGAAGGAAATGGCGACCCACTCCAGTATTCTTGCTTGGAAAATTTCATGGATGGAGGAGCCTGGTAGGATGGTACAGTCTATGGGGTCACAAAGAGTCGGCCACGACTGAGCGACTTCAATTTCTTTCTTTTCTTTCATGCAAGAGAGAAGAAAAAGTGTTGAATGAGTGAATCCATGGTTTAACTATTCGAGATGCTGGAAATCTGGGAAGTGGGAGCCCCAGTTCTCGCCCACCCCCATGCCCTCACACTCAGGACTTTGGGTTCTCACCAAGGATGGCCATTTTCATGGACCATGCACTGCCCATCAACGGGCTTTGCTGTCTGATTGCTGCAATGAAACGACAGCAAGCTGTGATGGGGAGGGTCACTCCCATCTCACAGAAGAAGGGAGTACAGCTCAGAGAGGCCTTGGAGCCCTGCCCAGGTCTCAGGGCTGGATGCTTGCAAAGAGGGTATTTCTTTCTTTTTTTTTTTTTTTAAAGAGGGTATTTCTTGAAAGGCTGGAAGTGAGATTAGAATGTCACTTTCTAATGCTTGTGATCTTTTCTGACCCTGTTTCTTTATGAGCTTTGAGCTCTTGACCAGGAACTTGGACAAGAACTCAGACCATCCAGAGACCAAGGAGGGCTGACAGCCCTGGCATAGAGAGTACGTCAAGGTGGGAGGAAAAGATGCTCAGAGACAGTCCGCACCGGGTTCCCATGGAGCTCAGGGTGGGGAGAGGCCCAGCGTCACGAACATCACTCTCCGTCCCCCCGGCAGCCTTTGTGAACTGGCGGGAACCTGTGGGTTGAACGCAATGATGTGGATTGACTGCCTCTCCCCTCATCTTAGTTTGGGCTTCTGCAAAGCAGAGCCTGAGACAAGGACTTGGGTGCAAGTAGTTTATTTGGGAGATGATCCCAGGAAGAACATGTGGGTTATGAGGAAGGGACACTGGACAGGAGGAGAACCTACAAAGTGCAGCTCCGGGGTCCCGAGGAGAGCCTTCGTAGACCATGCCCCAAAACATCTCCCCCAGAACCAAACGAGCCAGGGCATTTATCCACCGACTGCCCTTCCCCGTTAGCTAAGACTTAAAATCAGGCCTCTAGCACCCTGGTGGTTCCTCTGCCCTGGGGGCCAGAGAATGGCCTCAGGAGGAGGGGGCCACAGCGACCCTTCAGCCAGGCAGTGGCCCAACCCCCAACCAAACCTAGCAGCTCTGCCGACTCTGATGACGTCTTCCTGCCTTGGGCTTCCCAGGGCACCATTAGCAGTGGTGAAGAGAGAGCTCCGGGGAACCAGGCAGCCCCTGGCAGACCCCCAGTGCCCTAAACCTCAAACACCACCACCACGCCGTGCCTCACCATCACCACGTGCCTGGAGGTCTTGGGGACAAATAATGCAGTGCCTCTCCTTGGGATCACATCAGGCTGCCCCAAGACATCTGAGTTCCCATGACACGTCTCGTCCCCACGGGGTCCAGGGCAGGAACCCCCAAGTCCTGTTCCCTCCACCACGCTCCCCATTTCCCTTCCCAGGCTCCGTCTTACTCCCCAGTTCTCTGTTCCCCATTTCTGCTTTGTCTTCACAGAACATACCATCTGACCTACACGTATTTCCCTTGTCTATCTCTACCCATCATGACCGTAAGTTCCAGGGCAGCATAGCTTCTTGTCTGCTTACTCACTGCCCTACCTCTGGCACCTGGGATGATGCTGGGCATGAAGTCAGCAATCATGAAGTGTTTAAGGGCCTTCCCTGGCAGTCCCCTGGCTAAGACTCCACACTGCCAATGCAGGGGGTGTAGGTTCAAATATTCCCTGTGCTATTCATTATAATACTATTACTATTGTTACTTACAGGAGACTAAGATCCCACAAGCTGCAAGACCTGGCCAAAATATTAGAGGGAAAAAGGACATCTAATTTTAAAAAAAGAAAAGTGAAGTGAAAGTCGCTCAGTCATGTCTGACTCTTTGCGAGCCCATGGACTATACAGTCCATGGAATTCTCCAGGCCAGAATACTGGAATGGGTAGCCTTTCCTTCCTCCACGGGTTCTTCCCAACCCCAGGGATCGAACCCAGGTCTCATGCAATGTGGGCGGATTCTTTTCCAGCTGAGCCGCAAAGGAAACCCAGGATTACCGGAGAAAAGAAAGAAGTATTTAATCCAGAGAATGACCGCTAATGAGCACAGAAGTTCTTCTGGGATGATGAAAATGTTTTAAAATTGTGGTAATGGTTGCATACCTTTGTGAATATAATAAGAGCCACAAAATTTATACTTTTAATGGGTGAATTGTATGGTATGTGGATTCGACTCAACAAAGCTGATATTAAAGAAGGAAAAAGACAATTAGAGACCCAGAAAAAGAAGTGTTTAATCCATGTTGAATGGCCAGCTCAGGGATCAGAGTTACTTTCTCAGAAGTCAAGAGAGAACCAGAAATGTAGAAATGCTACAATGGCCACAAAATATCTGACACACAGCAAATGTGTGTGTTTACCAAATGAATGCGTTTAACAGCCCCACATGCAGCACAGTTCACGTTGCTTATCACAAGAAAATAACCACATTCATTTTCATGAATTCTTACTGCCTGGCCTGCACCCTGGCACGGAGCCTCCGTGAGACATGCAGGTGGATGTTGCACAAACGGAGTCTTGCTTTTGCCCTCCAGTGAGTCCATGCAATTGAGTTGGAAACTTCATCGGAGGAGCCATGCAACGTCCAGATTCAAGGCCTGTAGTTAATACGAGCACTCAGTTCCTCCCTCCAGAGGCTCTGCTTTCCCCTGAGGTTTCACCAAGCCACCATCCCACAGCCTCTCCATGGGCACCTATGCCATCGCCCCCTTGGCCGCCCATCCCTCGTGGACCGGAAGCCATGGTCCTCCCAACCCCCTCCCTGCAGCACTACCCCCGCCATCCACGCCCGGTCCTGCTTGCTTTTCCCCAGCGGCACGTGTGACCCTCCACCACCCTCTATGACTGGTTTTCTCGGTGGCTTATTTCTGCAGCAAACTGCTAAACAAGGGCAGGGATTTCTGCCCACTTTCCCCACTGCTGGTTCCCCAGCCCTGAGGCCTGTGCCAGGCAAATAGTAAGCCCTCAATAAATTCCTCTCTCCTAATGGCACCAAAACACGTACTTGGCAACTGGGTCTGTCAGCCGGACACGGGCCACTCCCTGACTGGCTCCAGGGACTGGCTCCCAGGCCCCTGCCCTCTGCTGGGCCAGCAGCTCCGGGCTCATCCTCCCGGAGTTCATTCTCCCATCGTCTCTGCCTAGTCTGACAGAAGCAGTGAGCATCTCCACGGACTCACACCGCCCTCAAACCAGCCCCGACAGGCAGATCCCGTTAATTAGGGCACCCCAGCCAATGACCTATGGCATGAATATATTAGGCGAATGTCTGGGGGGCGATGTTTTCTGGCTTTTAAACAGGCCCCTCATTAACGCCCCACCAGGTCTCCTGCTGAAGCAGTGCCAGGCTCACCTCGGGGGAATTCGGGGGCTCACCAGGGAAAGAGACGAGACTCTGAGCCATCTGGGCTGAAAACTATCCCCAGAGGGGACCTTGACCCCAGCCGAGTCATCAGGACACACCTCAATTTCCTCCAGAAAACACGGGGCGATGCCATTTTCCAATTCCAGGAAACACAGAAGGATATGGCACATGACAGTCTGCAGAGGGATCTGTCTGCCTGAGTGATCTGGAAAGGGCTGATCGCCCCTTCCTGGATGATGATGATGAAAAGTTTTAATGAGCATCTATTTATTTACTCTGGGCTACTCTGCCAGGAGTTCTCACAAAACACGTCTTGCTTAAACACTGTCCATCAGAAAATAGGCAGTATGATTCCATTTCATAAGGAGAAGCATGGCTTCAGAAAGGTCAAGTGAGTGGTCCTGGAGAGGTTCAGCAGGGTACCTGGAGGGGACCCCATGTCAGAGATCAGCGCCCTCCACGGTCTGAGGCTGTCTTGGGCTTCAACAGGGTGAAGTCTCTCTCTGGGGAATGGTCAGGACTTGGTCCGTCCATGGCACAGCAAGACCCCCAGGCCACACAGCCGCACTGGCCTGCTCCACGACACACAAGACGCCTTCCCAGCCATGCCCAGCCTCCTGGTGTCCATGCCCAAGTAGCCTTGGAGTACAGTGTAAGAGCCGCTGGCTGAAAGGCAGGCTGGAAGGGGCAGGGTCAGCACAATGAGGGTGAGGACTTCAGACTGAATCAACAAGAGCATCTCAGGTGTGACTATTGCTGTTGTCCAGTCGTTCAGTCGTGTCTGACTCTTTGCGAGCCCGTCAACTGCAGCATGCCAGGCTTCCCTGTCCTTCATTATCTGAATCAGGCTCTGGGGCCTCAGATGATAACAGGCTCAGATATTTCCCAAACGGGTTCCTTATAAAACTGACTTCACCGGACACGCACTGGTGAGTGGGGAGCAGTGTCTCGGCCAGGCTCACAGCATACACTCAAGAGATGGGAGAGATCTCCAACAGGACCCCAGCAGCCCTCCAAGTTGTTGACCGCGGGATGCTTCGCAGCTGCTTTCAGCCTCCCACAAATGCTGGCCTACATCACTTTCCTACTTCAGAACAGAAAGGAGGACTTCCCTGATGGTCCAGTGGTAAAGAATCCACCTGCCAACGCAGGAGACATGGGTTCGATCCCTGATTCGGGAAGATCCCACGTGCTGTGGGGCAACTAGGCCTGTGCACACCTGCAGAGCCTGTGCTTAGAGCCTGGGAGCTGCGACTACTGATCCCTCCTGGGAGCCCATGCTCTGCGGCGAGAGAAGGCATCACAACGAGAAACCTGAGCACCGCAACTGGAGAAAGGCTGCATGCAGCATCGAAGACCCAGCACGGCCAAAAATGAATAAATGCGAGGCTCCTTTGCATGTGTTACCCTTTAATCTTTATACATGATCAAGTGAAGTGAGTGAAAGTCGCTCAGTCGTGTCTGACTCTTTGCAACCCCGTGGACTATACAGTCCGTGGAATTCTCCAGGCCAGAATACTGGAGTGAGTTCCCAACCCAGGGATCGAACCCAGGTCTCCCACATTGCAGGCAGATTCTTTACCAGCTGAGCTACAAGGGAAGCCCAAGAACACTGCAGTCGGTAGCCTATCTCTTCGCCAGTGGATCTTCCTGACTCAGGAATCGAACCAGGGTCTCCTGCATTGCAGGTGGATTCTTTACCAACTGAGCTATGAGAGAAGCCCATACATGATTAAAAAGCCGAAAAAAAGTGGACATTGACTGCTTGTGTCTGCCCAGCATCTATTCCATAGTCTTCTGGAAATAGCACTCCAATTTTCTCTTTTAGGCATCCACACTCTCCAGCTCCTCTTTTTATAACAGTTTTGTACAGGATCACATACTGTACAACTGATCCATTTAAACTGTACAAGTCTGTAATTTTTCGTATATTCTCAGATGTGTGCAGTTATCATCACAGTCAATTTTGAACATTGTCATCACCTCAAAAAATGAACTCTGTACCCTTTAGGGTTACCCTCATTCCCCTCTTCCCCTAAATCCAAGCAGACTCTAATCTTTTTCCTATCTCTATACTCCTGTCTCTATTTGTCTAGTGTATCCATTTTATATTTGATATATTGTCTCATGTGATTGGCTTCTGTCACTCAACCTAATGTTTTCAAGACTCCTCCACACTGCAGCATGTATCAGTGCTTCATCCTTTTTATGGATGAGTAATATTTCTTGGCAATGCAGACCCTGGTGGATCAGATGGTAAAGAACCCACCTACAATGCAGGAAACCTGGGTTCAATCCCTGGGTCAGGAAGATCCTCTGAAGAGGGGAATGGCTACCCACTCCAGTGTTCTTGCCTGGAGAACTCACACAGATATGTCACATTTTGTTTATCCATTTGCGTATCGATGAACACTTGGGTGGTTTCCCCCTTTTGGCTATTACGAGCGATGCTGCTATGAACACTGTACACGTTTTTACATGGACACATTTATATACCTGTCTACACCCAGGAGTGGAATTGTTGGATCATGTTGTCGTTCAGTCGCTCAGTTGTGTCCAACTCTTTGCGACCCCACGGACTGCAGCACTCTAAGCTTCCTTGTCCTTCTCTATCTCCCAGAGTTTGCTCAGACTCATGTCCATTGAGTCGATGATGCCATCCAACCATCTCATCCTCTGTCACCCCTTTCTCTTTTTGCTTTCAATCTTTCCCAGCATCAGGGTCTTTTCCAGTGAGTTGGTTCTTCTCATCGGGTGGCCAAAGTATTGGCGCTTCAGCATCAGTCCTTCCAATGAATATTCAGGCTTAATTTCCTTTAGGGTTGACTGGTTTGATCTCCTTGCCATCCAAGGGACTACAGGGATCATAACTCTATGTTTAACCATTTAAGAAACTGCCAGACTATTTTTGCAAAGTGGCTGCAGTATCTAGTTATGAAACTCCTGGTCTTTGCCTACCATCACCAACACTTGTCCTTGCCTGGCCCTCTAACTGGTCATCCACATGGAGCTTTACAACTGAGCAGAGACTAGCATAGCTCCCTCTCCCCACCTGACCCATGTATCACTTAAGCATTTTGTGCATGCAAACTGCTGACATTTATGCTGATGAGCAGTCCAATGGAACAGGCTACTGGTTATTCTTTTCAGGTTGTGTGTTACGGGGAGAAATGCTAAGTCAGTGGACTCTAAGGGACTCATATTGAACTCCTCTTACCCTATAGGCAGGGTGACATAATCCCAGTTCAGGGTCATGGCTTCCTCATCTCAGAAACCAGGTCACATTCTCACCAGACTATAGGGGGCAGAACCTGAGAAACGACACTTGCAACATCAATTGTTCAAACTGACCTCAAACAACCCCCACCCAACATTTGGGTCTTTCCAACCAGGATCTGATGCTGAAGTTCCAATACTTTGGCCACCTGATGCAAAGAGATGGCTCAATGGAAAAGACCCTGATGCTGGGAAAGATTGAAGGCAAAAGGAGAATGAGGGCGACAGAGGATGAGACAGTTAGATAACATCATTGATTCAATGGACATGAATGTGAGCAAACTCCAGGAGACAGTGAAGGACAGGGAAGCCTGGCGTGTGAAAGTTGGTGGGGTTGCAAAGAGTAGGACATGACTTAGTGACTGAACAACAGGCTCTTGGGTGCTTCCCAGTTCTGCCTCTTGGGACCCAACACATGGCGTTTCATCTTTTCAATCGGTATCAATAACATGGCTTCCCCGGTAGCTCAGTTGGTAAAGAATCTGTCTGCAATGCAGGAAACCCTGGTTCGATTCCTGAGTTGGGAAGATCCCCTGGAGAAGGGATAGGCCACCCACTCCAGTATTCTTGGGCTTCCCTGGTGGTTCAGTGGCAAAGAATCCGCCTGCAATGTGGGAGACCTGGATTTGATCCCTGGGTTGGGAAGATCCTCTGGAGAAGGGAAAGGCTACCCACCTCAGTATTCTTGCTTGGTGAATTCCATGGACAGAGGAGCTTGGCAGGCCCCAGACCTTGGGGCCACAAAGAGTTGGACGCGACTGAGCGACTTTCACTCTGCCTGTTGGCTCAGATGAATGGGCTCAGGTATACCAACCACTGTATTATTGAAAGCTCCTTACCTGCCAAGCTGTGCTCTAGAGTTTTCTATATACCACCCCCTAGTCCTTCCAGCAGCCCTGAGACTGTGGGTTTAGTATCTCCAGTTTACAGATGCAGACAGGAACCTCAGAAAGATGAGGGCTGGCGCAGGGCTCACAGCCAGGAAGGGGCGTGGAAACCAGGTCTGGCTGCACTGCACAGCTCTCCTCTTGGCCACACCCAACCTGCCTCCTCTCTGCCCCTTCTCTCACTTCCTCTCCACCCCTCTCTCTTCATGGCCGGGCCACGGAAGGTCCAAAGACTTTTAGAGTCTGTCCCAGGCACCCCACACAGAGGAGGAGATGGCTTTACTGAGCAGATTCTCCCCAAGAATTCAGGCATGGGGGGCTCCTTTTCTTTCCCGGCTCCTGGCGAGCTGCCATCACCACCAACCTTTGGAGTCCATCTGGCCCAGCTGTTAACAACATCCCTGGTATCATGACAACCGGAGGATGTCAGTTTTCAGCTGCAATGGACTCCTTTTCGGCTCTGCACCGAGAGTCCATTAAGGATGCCCTCGCCTCTAAAGTGTGACGTCCCCAGGTTAAATTCTTTGTAAGCAGATGTTTATTTTTAGAGAGCCACTGTACGGGCTATTATTGAATGCTTAAGCAGTTCCTTAAGACGAGGGTCACCAAAGGCTTCTGCTGTAGAAAAACCTCCGCATAATACCACCTGCTGAACAACGAGGCCGAGGGAGAAAGAGGAGGAGAAAAGGGAGTCTTTTATTTAGAGAAGGAGGAATTTGATGAGGGGGGGAAACCTCTGAAAGCTTTTCTGTTGAAAGAGGCAGACTTGTGTGTTTCCATTCAGGGTGGAAATGGATTCAATAAAGTTTATTTTTCAGGGTATTTTGAATGACAATGACAACACCCGTCAGGGCGCAGAGGACAGGCTGTAACTAGGAGACACCTGCAGGCCAAGAACACACAGCCTGGTCCAAGGCCAGAGGTTAATGCAAGCTCCCGGAGCCCCTTGCTCTACGTTTTCTACGTCCAGGCTGGGGAAGATGAAAGACCTTGGTCTCAGACAGCTGTGGGAAGGGCGTCTGTGGGGTTTCTTGCTGGTCTAGAGAGGGAAGATTCTCTGAGATGCTGCTAAAGGCAATGATGCTTTTGGTTCCCACATGATGGTGTTGAGCCCAGGCTTGATAACAACAGTCTAAGAAGGATGGTGAGGGCTTCCCTGGAGGCTCAGTGGTTTAAAAAAAAAAATCTGCCTGCTAGTGCAGGAGACACGGGTTCAATACCTGATCCAGGAAGATCCCACATGCCGCAGAGCAACAAAGCCCATGAGCCACAACTACTGATCCGGTGCTCTGGAACCCAGGAGCCACAACTACTGAAGCCTGCGTGCCCTGGAGTCCATGCCCTGCAACCAGAGAAGCCACAGCATTAGAAGCCCGTGCACCGCAACTAGAGAAAAGCCCTCGCAGCAACAAAGTACCAGCATAGCCAAAAATAATTTTAAAAGCAAAATTATTTTTAAAAAAGAAAAATGGAGATAAAGCTAACATTTCCCAAGCTGCCAGTTCCTGTGGAAAGCACGTTCTGCATCTTAGCACAATGAACCCTCACAATGACAGAAGAAGTGGGTATGATTACTTCCCATTTATAGCAGAAACTAACTCAAGAGAGGTTAAGTTACTTGCCTGTTGTAGACGCTGCTGTGCGTTCATCAAAACTCCTTTCTTTTTCTTCAGGGCCAGGCAGGTAGACCAGATGTTCCTGCTTCCCAGTTCTGAATGGTCAAATGACTTGAGTTCTGACCCAGGGAATGTAGGCAAAAGACAGGGCCCCATTTCTGAACCCAACCTGTGCTACCTTCCATGAGCTCCTGCAAGCTCTTTAACCATCCACTGGCTGAACCGAGAGAGCACTGCAGGAATGGATAAACACAGATGGAAGGGCTCCAGTGACCAGAGGACAGGTTGCCCAGTCAGGAACACCTGCATTAGACTGTGATGTGAGGGATGAACATGCTGCTATTGGACCCCTGACAACTCTGAGCTCATCGACACTAGAGGCTATGTTGGTAGAGGCATCATGCAATTTCACTAAGAAAACCTGAGACCACGCTCCCATCACAGCCCACGCTGTGATGGGCAATCAATCAGCGTTTCGTCGCTCCCTACTCTGTGCCAGGCTCTGCCAGCCACCAGGGTCACAGACAAGCGGTGGAGTCCCTGTCCCCATGTCAGCCCGTAACAAGCAGTCATTTTCACCTCCTCCTTGCCCAGTGTTTTGGATCACATCTGTGGGCCAAGACGTGTGGTGCTAGACACAGGGGACAGGAAATGGAAATATCGCCCCAACTCTCAAGGGGCTCTTGGACTCACATCCCAGGGAGTGTCCCCTGGGACACTGAGGATGACGTCATTACTCATCTGATTGTGGGAAGTCAGAGAAAACCTATCACAGGAGATGGAGCTTGAGCTGGGGTTTGAAGGGAGAGTGAGGCAGAACCGAGTCAAGCAGGCTGAGGGAGTTTAGGAAGAGGAGCCAGAATGACCAAAGACACAGCATCGTGAGAAAGGAAGGCAGGATGGAGGGGATATGAGGTCTTTGATGGAACTGGAGCCTGAAGTACAAGACAGGCACCACCTCCATCCCACATCTCCTTGTTTCAGGTTCTCATCGCCATGGCAATGGCTTCCAGCCATCATTCTGCCTGGACTCCACCTGGGCTCCCCAGGGCGATGGCTGAACTCCTTCCAGTGGCCTACAAGGAACCTCTGATACTGCCCCTGCTGACTCCTCCAGTCATATCGCCCACACCTCCCTGTCTTGAACTTGCTATTTCAGCAGCTCTGAGCCACTCTGTGCTGCTTGATATCTCCATGTCTTTGTTCACACTGTTCCCTCTGCCTGGAAAGGCCTCCCTGACCCAGACTCATCCACCTCCCTAGTTGTACTCACCTCCTACAGGAATGGCCATACCTGCCCATCCCACCCCCACATCAGTGGGGTCCATGTCCCTCTGTGTCTGTCCTCTGCACACACCCTCTGTCTTCACCCTTGACCACATGAAATGGGTTTATTTGTTCACTAGCCATGTTCTGCTCTCTGCCCGCACACCATGATGTGCCTGGTACACGGCTGATGCTCGGTAATTTGCTGAACTGATCAGACTGATGACCTGGTCCATCTGGTTAAAGCCCAATCATACCAATGGCTGTGGGTCATCTGAACTCAGAGATGGTTGACACAGCTGTAAATAAAACTAATTCTACTTAGTGCAAGATCAGTAGATTTTTTCTCCTTTAGATCATTTCATCTCTGTGACTTGGAAGAGCCTCCTCAGAAGCAGCCCCCGCAATGTGGATGCCTGTGAAATAATCCATTAGGAAGTGTTCCCAGCAGAAATGTGTAAGGAAGCAAGGAAGTAGGGCCAGTCAGAAAGGGAGTCTTCAAGGGAGTGGTACCCAGCAAAGGTTCCCAGATTGCAACTTTGGGGCAACCCCTGGGCAGGGAAATGGCTCAGAGCTGTCCAAACAGGGGCCAGGTGTGGTGGTACTCTTACCTTAATTCCTGGCACCTTCCAGTCCTTCGTGTACATGAGCTAAGCGATCTTTGCGTGCCTAACAGCAGTCTTCCAACCAAAGATCCACAGCAGACTCTTGGGAGTAGAGGCAGTGGGTGTGAGATGGCCAAGCAAACCCAGGGGGTCCAGGTGGTTCTGGGGGAGCCCCAGAAGTTCCTGCTACACTCTCCTGGCTCAGTCTCCCCATTAGGACAAGATAATCCCCTCGAGGGTTTTCTAACTCTAACTTCTTCCAGCTCTGTGACCTCAGTCCCCAAGAGGCTGTCACCAGAGGCTCAGAAAGATCCTGCAGCCAGCCAGAAGCAACGATGAGCCTCTCATCAGCATTCAGGAGTCTTAGGAGCGCATGCAGAGCACAGATGATGCTCTCACAGGATTCCTCCCAACAAGGCTTCATCAACATGGCAGCACGAGAAGCCACCTGTCCGGCTCTCCTGCCATAGTCTCCACCTTTAGCCAACAGAGGTCTTTGCCACGGAGTAAATTCCAGCTTTGCAGTGATCAGTTCAGGCTTTCCTGGGCAAGGGTCATGGAGGGAGGAGACAGACTGTAAGTTTCACACAGGAAATGCTTAAGAGTTATAGCTTTATGTGCCCTTCTGGTTCAGCGAGCCTAGGGAGCGCAGGTGGCGTGGTACCTGGAAACAGGAGGGTTGAGCTTCAGAAGTACTGGATCTGGATTCTGGCTTCGGTTTCCCCAGTAGCTCAAATGGTAAGCAATCTGTCTGCAGCATGGGAGACCCATGTTTGATCCCTGGGTCAGGAAGATCCCCTGGAGAAAGGCATGGCCACCCACTCCATTATTCTTGCCTGGAGAATCCCATGGACAGAGAATCCTGGCGGGCTACAGGCCATGGGGTTGCAGAGCTGAACACGACTGGGCAACTAACACCTTCTACTTTCACTCTTTGCCTTTACCAGCTGAGTGATCCTGAGTAAAGGACAAACCTCTCTGAGCCTTGTTTTCCCCATTGCTAAGCCACACATAATCTTCAGACTGTTACGAGAATTAGACTAAATGTCATATCTAAAGTGCTCTGCACATAGTAGCTGCTTTTAAAACATGACTATCTTTTTACTTTTTCACTTTATCCATTTGTCCTCATGCTTATCATCTTTCTAATGACCAGTGCTCAAGAAATACTGGTTGAAAGAATGTCTAAGTGAATGGACGTTTGAATGAATGGGTGGATGGATAGATGCTTTGTTGGATGAATGATGGATGTCTAGATGGATGAATGGTTGGATGTTTCATCGACTGATGGATAAGTGGATGAATTGGTGGGTGGAAAAGGCTGCTTTTTTGAAGTTGGGAAGACCTAGCTTTTAATCTCATTCTGCTGTGTAAGAGTCTTCAGATTACTTTACCTTGCCAAACCTCATCTTTAAAGTGGGGGGTCATCATTCCCATTTTCCAGAATATCTGGGAAGAAACATGGGAAAATGCATACAGTACACACGCCTAGGTAAGTGGGATATGGGAGATGCTCAACAGATGCTATTTCACGTGGGAATCAGACGACTGGCCCCAGCTCTCCATTCCTCCCTGCTCACATGGTTGCCGTGGCTCGTCACAAACAGACTGCTCCCTCCACCCACTGACCCTGAGGCTGACCATGTAAGTTTCTCTGGCCAGTGGCATGTGCAGGAGTGAGTTAGCCACTTTCAAACCTGTGCCTTAGGAAACCATATTGTCTTGTGGTTCTGCCACTAGAATCCCTCCCCCGGGGTAGCAGCTGCCCGTCTGTCAAAGTCCCAGAGTTAGCACATACGGAGTAGAACCAGTCCGCTGAGCAAGACCAGACCCACAGTGAAGTACAGCTGCCCAGCTGAGCCTACAGATTTGGGAGAATAAGTGATGTTTAAAACCACTGAGGTTGGGGGTGGTTTGTTACACAGCACTTTAGAGCAACAGCTAACCAGTACATGTCCCACCCCGTGGGTCTCCTTAGGATCCCATCTGATAACTTACACCCGGAACTAGGATCCTTCTCTCCTGAAAAGGGTCCATTATGCTCCCCCATCCCACCACCATCTGTACCTCACCCCCTCCGTTGACAAGTTTACTCCAAATGTCCACATCCTGCAGACACTGGTGGAGTGCCCCTCTCCTGAAGCCGCACATTAACAGAAATGCTTTCACAGGCAAGAGAAAGCAATAGAGGCCAAGGTCTGCTTCCCTGACTCCGAGAAGCATCTTTTGTTGGTGATAATGCCTTCTGCGAGGGCACACACGTTCCTCCATCGACCACTCAGCATAACTTAGGGAAAGAGGTGTATGTTTCACTGAAGCTGCCCACTTCAGTTTCCTCTTTGTCCAAAAAAAAAAAAAATCAAAAGCACTGCACATATCCATTTAAGCACATCATTACTTTCTGAGTGCTTTATCATCATTACCGAGTGTTCCCGCACAATCGCGGGGAGACCTTGACTCCCAGTGAATCACCCTGCCTTCTGCTTTGGGGCTACTCAGCCCAGCACGTCGAAAGCTTTGTTCCGTCCATGCTATTGATGCCTCCTGTGAAGGAGGAGAAGAGGAAGCTCTCCAAGTAAATAGATACACTTTCTGTTTCCATTCAAGGCTTTGAGCCATTCTTTAACCTCCGAGGATAGCGGATAAATTGTCTTTGCTTAGGAGGTCCGCCGAGGCTCAAAGGGAAAAATTTTCCTTGGGGACCTCCATTTATCTCAGTAGATAGTGGGGACAATACGAAGAGAAGGGAGCCGGAGCTGGGCAGACTTGAGATGGTTCAGGGGTATTGGGTTGGGTGTGTGGAAACTGGATGGTGAGTGTGAAGCGTATCGGGATTTAACTGAATTCTCCAATCCCTAAGGCACTTATGCTCACAAAGTTACCTGGTCCCTCCTGGGTGAGACTAAGAGGAAAGTGCCTGAGAACCCTGCTCTTGTTGTGGAATGCGGTCTCACTTGGCACTCCCATGGACTCCGTCCTGTCTTCCCATCACCCAGCCTCTCCCTGATGAGCAAGCCACAGGTCCTTCGCGCTTTATCACCTGCAAAACCGCCCCGCATCCCATCCTCACTTAACCTTGGTGGTGGGGAGGCGGGTGGGGGAGTGTGGAAGGAACCTGAGGCCTGAAAACTTCATCCTTCAAAGGCACACAGAACTGGTATCCGCAGAGCGAGGCTGGGGTCCTAACACGGGACACTTCCCGCTACAAGCAGTCAGGAATGCCCACAGTGGACTCATCAACTCCCCGGACAAAATGGAGAAGGCACCCGGGAATCATTCATTCATTCACTCCCCATGTATTTATCGAGTGCCCACTAGGTGTCAAGAGCTACTGGCTCGAGGTGCTAAGTGACAGCTCCTCCAAGGTTTGACAAATTATAGGTCTGGAAATCAGAAAGGAAACTGTCCACTTGGCTGCATGATTTTGTCTCAAATCCCAGTGATGTGAGAAGCATTCTAGAACCTCCCAAATGCATGGAGGGAGGAGCAGAGGTGGGTCGCACAGCCTGTGAGCCGCCGCAGGGCAGAGGCGAGGCTTGTTTGTGTCCGGATGACCAGCACCCAGCACGCGCCTGCGTACAGGGGCCTCAGAAGGTGTTAGGAATGATCCAGACGCCTCCGCTGTCTCCACCGTTGGCCCCTGGCTCGCCTCCACCTACTGGACCTCCCAGTCTTTCCTGAAAGTCCTCTCCCCCTCCCGTGTCTCCTCCACCCTCCTGCCTGCCTGAAGGACTGACCACACATCACGACCCCCGTGTCAACCTGCCCATGGCTCCTAGGGCCCCTCAGGACAAAGTCGAAACCATCTAACAAGACCAGTGTGGCCACCCTCAGTGACACGACCCTCATCTGCTTCTCCAGCCCCCCCCCCTCACCGCCATGTACCTGTGACGACATCACAGATGCACACACACTCAGAGAGGTACACACCACACACATACACACAGATACACAAACCACACACACAGACAGAAGCACAGAGATACACACACCACACCCACATATACACCCACCCCATCACATACACACATGTGTGCCTGAGACAACACACACATACACACCCATCACACACACACAGATGGAAACAGAGGTACACACCACACACATACACACAGATACACAAACCACACACACAGATAGAAGCACAGAGATACACACACCACACCCACATATACACCCACCCCATCACACACACACATGTGTGCCTGAGACAACACACACATACACACCCATCACACACACACAGATGGAAACAGAGGTACACACACCCCATCACATACACACAGATACACAAACCACACACACAGATAGAAGCAGAGAGATACACACACCACACCCACATATACACACACCCCATCACATACACACATGTGTGCCTGAGACAACACACACATACACACCCATCACACACACACAGATGGAAACAGAGGTACACACCACACACATACACACAGATACACAAACCACACACACAGATAGAAGCACAGAGATACACACACCACACCCACATATACACCCACCCCATCACACACACACATGTGTGCCTGAGACAACACACACATACACACCCATCACACACACACAGATGGAAACAGAGGTACACACACCCCATCACATACACACAGATACACAAACCACACACACAGATAGAAGCAGAGAGATACACACACCACACCCACATATACACACACCCCATCACATACACACATGTGTGCCTGAGACAACACACACATACACCCATCACGCACACACAGATGGAAACAGAGGTACACACCACACACATACACACAGATACACAAACCACACACACAGACAGAAGCACAGAGATACACACACCACACCCACATATACACACACCCCATCACATACACACATGTGTGCCTGAGACAACACACACATACACCCATCACGCACACACAGATGGAAACAGAGGTACACACCACACACATACACACAGATACACAAACCACACACACAGACAGAAGCACAGAGATACACACACCACACCCACATATACACCCACCCCATCACATACACACATGTGTGCCTGAGACAACACACACATACACACCCATCACACACACACAGATGGAAACAGAGGTACACACACCCCATCACACACACACACACCACAGAGGCAATACACACACACACATCCACCACACACCCACATATCACAGACACACAAACACATCACAGTAACAGCATGCACACCACACACATACACACACACACACTCCTGCTATTTCTCACCCCCCCTCTGTCACTCATCCCTCCCCTAGGACACCTCTTCTGACCAGCTCCCAGCTCCCCAATGCTCCCAGAGCCTCACGTTCCTGCCTGAACATCCTCCTCTCCTTGGACTTCCACTCCAGTTTGGGAGGAGGGGGTCCTGACTCTTCTCACTTTGCAGACAGGGGAGCTGAGACTCCGTGCAGTTGTGCAGTGTGACCAAGGCCACGGTGACAGGGTGGGGTGCCAGGACGCCCTCAGGCCTGGGGAGCTCCCAGCTCAGCCACGGGAGGGTGCAGTCCCCCCCATTTCAGACGCCAGACCGGCGGCTGCAGAGGTTGTGGTCCTTGCGTGACGTTGCCCAGCTCCCAGCGAGTCATGGGGCCCCGCCTGGCTCCCCGGCTCTCCCGGGGTCTCCAGAGGTCCCTTCCAGTGCCAGCTCCTCCCCTAGGCTGGGAGACAGGGATGGCACCTTACTTGCTTCTTCATCCCAGGACCCGGCACAGGGCCAGCTGAGAGCAGGTGCACCAGCAAATGGGAATTGGACAAACACCCGCGCCACTCCAGTGTCGAGACAGGCACGCGGTCGTGGCTTGTGGGTTGCATCCTACTGGTCTGAAGGACAGAGACTGGGGTCCCCTGCTCTCGGAACCAGTCCTCTCCCTCCAGAAAAAGCGTGGGACTTCAGAGGCTCCGGCTCCCATCCGCCTGTGTCCTGATGAGATGGGCGATGCTGCAGAAAAACCCACCCGGCTTCCCCCTTCCCCAGGACCCATAAGGCAGCCCTTCCTGCCCTTGGCCTAGAGCCTCCCCCAGCCGTGTTATCACCTCCAAAGGCTCCACAAGCCTGAAGGACAACACCACGGACCAGGACTTGCGCTCCCGGGGCAAGGGCAGTGTGGGGGCAGCGCCTGTCTCACTGAGTTTGTATCAGCGAGGGTGGTTTGTGGCCCAGAGGAGTGGGGTTGGCGGGGAGGCTGCTGCAGGGGTCGGTGGAGCCCTGGTGGTATGGCCGGAGGCCCTCCGGATGGAGACATGAGAGCTTGTTAACCTGAGGACCACGCAGCTGCAGGCGGAAGATTCAGATTTCTTCCCCCTTAGTTTCTGCCCCAAGGAGAGGGCGACAGCTCACCACGTTCCTGGGACCAGAGAAGAACGGGAGAATAAAGTGATGCATTCTGTCTGGGACTGACCCCTTATGTCCCTGCATAGGGCTTGTTTAGGGAGCAACCTAAACTGAGGCAGGAAAATAGACCAGTCGGGTTTGATCAAGGTAATAAGGGAACAGAAGCAGAGATTCTCCCCGTGCTGTGCATGCATGTGAGCCTGCTAAGTCCCTTCAGCCACATCTGACTCTTTGCAATCATCCCATGCTGGGAAACAGCCAAGGCACACGCTCGTAGGAGGGACAGCTCCCACAGAGTCTCATGGGGTAACACCAACGCAGAACTTCAGGCTGCTTTGTGCTCTCACATGCTATTTACAAAGCTGTCCTCAAGATTCAAAGAGATGACACATGAATGGATAAGGAAGAGGTGGTACATGTATACAATGGAATACTACCCAGCCACAAAAAAGAATGAAATAATGCCATTTGCCGTGACACGGATGGACCCAGACATTATCAGACAAAGTGAAGTAAGTCAGATACAGAGAAAGACAACTATATGATATTGCATATAAGTGAAATCTAAAAAAATAAATGGTACAAATGAACATTTATAAAGCAGAAACAGACTCACAGACATAGAAAAGAAACTTATGGGATTTCCCAGTGGCTAAGACTCTGCCCTCCTAATTCAAGGGGCCTGGTTTCAATCCCTGGTCAGGGAACTAGATCCCACATGCCACAGCTAAGAGTTCGCATGCTGCAACTAAAGATCTCATATGTCACAATGAATACTGAAGATCTCGCATGCCGCCACTAAACCTTGGTGCAGCCAAATAAATAAATATTTTCTCTGAAAAACGAAAACAAACTTATGGCTACCAAAGAGGAAAGAAAAGAGGGAAAAGGATAAATTAGGAATCTGGGACTAATGCACATACTACTATACATAAACAAGGACTTACTGTATAGCATACGGAACTACATTCAATATCTATAATGGAAAAGAATCTGAAAAAGAACATATATACATGTATATACATATATATATACACACACACATATATATATCTGCATATATATTTATATATAACTGAACCACTTCGTTGTACACCTGAAACTAACACAACATCGTCCAGCTTTACTTCAATTCAGTAAATAAACAAGATTCACGGAGAAAGAAACGGTTGTTTTTAAGAATGGGAAATCAAAGGCAATTAGAAAAGAGAAGGAGGAGAAACCCATCCAGTGTCACTGGACTTCCTCAGAAGCGTTTCTCACACTGACAAAAGAGAAAGAGTAAGCGCTTGCTATTGTCCAGAGGGACCCTCTGTGGAGCCGTGAAGAGGGAAGTCATAAAAGAGACCAAGACGATGCAATAACTGAATATTTCAGTGCACAGGAGACTTGCTCTTTAGGGGCAGGGGAAACCACAGTGGAACACTTTAGACAGCCTACTTAATTTTAAAAGAAAAGGAAAATTATTTTGCGATTTCAATGGCAGCCCATTCACAGTCCTCTCTACCACCTCCTCGGAGAGGAAATCGGTTGCCATGGCAACTTCAGGTTGCATCATTAAGGATTTTTTAAATGTTGAGAGTGGGGAGGCAGGGCTTTAAACCTTGGAGGATGAGGAGGAGACGGGCAGAGAGAGAGAGAAGCGAGGCTTGAGAAGTGAGAAGTGAAAAGTGAAAGGAGTAATGCAGGGGTGAGCAGAAGTCTTGGCAGAAGGAAGAAAATCCAGGAGCTCCCTTCTCTTTAAGAGGAGGTTTTTATCATCTCTCCCAGAAGAGTGAAAGGAAGCAGGATTTTGGCCCCACTTGGGTCTTCTTTCTTCTGTTTCTTAATCTGATCATTTTTCCTCTTGTCCATTAAAAGGAAAAAATATAGAAAAATGAAGACGATTTCAAGAAGCAGCCTTCACTTGTTGTATACAGTTTTTGTTTAAGGACTGAATGGATCGTTCTCTTTCAAGTTCTTTTCCCACTGTTCTTAAGTGGCTTGGTCCTGAACTTGCCCATTTGACAAAAGACAAAAATAAAAGTTTGTACTCTGTGTTCAACTTCTTCAAGTTAATCTCCAGCTCTTCACTTGTATGGAAAGCAATAATGGGGTGTTATTAGACAGAAATGTGAAAAAAGTGAAAGTGCTAGTCGCTCGATCGTGTCCAACTCTGTGCGACCCCATTGGACTGTAGCCCACTAGGCTCCTCTGTCCATGCGATTCTCCAGGCAAGAATACTAAAATGGGTTGCCATTTCCTCCTCCAAGAGATCTTCACAACCCTGTGATCGAACCCAGGTCTCCTGCACTGCAGACAGATTCTTTACCATCTGAGTCACTTATCCTTGAGTTCTCTACTTGTTTGGAAAGCCATGATGGGATGTTATTAGATTGAAGTGTATTTATGTCCAAAAGAGCACTTTTGTTCAAAAAAACATGGATGAGAGATCATATCTTTGCTCTGTCCCTATAATTCGATTTCTTCTTCGGAAGTATCGTTTTGTTTTCTTTTTACCTGTGTTTTCATTTGAAAGGAGGAGAGGGACATTCAGGTGATCCCTAGGACATTCGGTTATCTGGGAAAGATCTGAAAATAGTCCACTTTCAGCTTTGAAACATCTTCATGGCTACATGGATCACCAGTTCCGTCCCGCGCCCCTCCTTGGATCAGTCGCCAGCAGTTCGTTTTTCTTTGTGAGGAGGGGCTCTGTTTAAACCCCCACCTACACCTGTGGCGGGGTTTCCCGTTTGAAAAACAGCTCACACCATACACTGAGATTCCAAAGGGTGGGGGTTTCTGCTCATCCTATGGAAAGGCAAGAGTACCGATGAACATGGCTGTGTGTTGTGATGGCAAGGGGACTTGCGGGTGGAGTTTTTGCAAGGGAGTTGTCCCACCTTGAGACAGCAATTCTCAACTCCGAGGAGCTCCAGGTTGGAGGGGGGCTGCCTGGGCCCTGACTTCAGGTCTGCTTCCACTGGAGAAGAGAACTCAGCGCCACCTTTTGTGGCCTTGACCAAATCCTCCTACCATTCTCCAAGTCTTCTTCGCGCGGAAACTGGGAACAGTAATAATAGCCACTGCTCACCTTGAACAGCTGCGGGGAGCATCACGTGAGACGAGATGTGGGGAAACCCTGTGTGGACCAGAGGGGTATCAGGGGTATTACACGGGTATCAGGCCCTGTCCTCAGGGAGACTGGCTCCAGGCTCCTTTCTTGCACAAGATTCTGCTGGGCACTCTTAGGACCCACCTCCTGCTGGCACTCTCTCGGGACCTTTGAGACCACTCTCTCGACGACGGGTTGACTAAAGACAGGCAAGAAGCAAGCAGTCTGATGATATGGCATCCACGCTGTCCAAAACAGGATGTTCTCTGTAGAAGCGAAAACCCCAAGATGCCAGCTTCCTTACTCAGAGGGGTGACAGACGACCTGGAGCAAGCCTCCCACCACTCCCATCACTGGCCACGAGGCTGGCCCTAGCTCTGCTTCCAACTCTCTTCTGCTGCGACCAAGCCCAGGGGACACCCAGCTCCTCTCAGGGACCCCTTCAAGTATGAGAATATCCCAGGGCCCAGAGAACCAATTTTTTCCCTCTTTTGCAAATGAACATATGCTAATAGGGCCCTGGCCCTGACCCATGTGCTTGAGTAGACCCAATTCTCAAACATTCATATCTTTTTCTTTCTTTCATGCACCCACCCATTTGTCAACAATCATTTCTGTATCACCTTTGCTAGTCATTTGGCTGAGCCAGGGCATCAGCATATTATAGCCACGGACCAACTTGAAGCTTATTTTTGTAAATAAAGTTATAGTAAACAGTCATGCCCATTGGTTGACACATTGGCCATGGCAGCTCTTGCAAATCCAAAGGAAGACTTGATCACTACAACAGAGATCATGCCATCTGTAAAGCCTCAAATATTGATGATTTGGCCCTTTACAGAGAAGGTTTGGCCGATCTTGGGCTAGATGTTTGGTCGGATGCATGGTAGAAGCAGGAGGGTGCAGTTGACGTCCTGTCCACCCAAGTTGCTTACAGCTCACTGGTGGAATAAGTTGCGTGTGCTGTTATCCTATTACAGGGCAGGTAGGGCTTCCCTGGTGGCTCAGATGGTAAAGAATCTGTCTGCAATGCGGGAGATTTGGGTTTGATCCCTGGGTCATGAAGATCTCCTGGAGAAGGGAAAAGCTACCCACTCCAGAGGAGCCTCGTGGGCTACAGCCCATGGGGTCGTGAAGAGTCGGACATGACTGAGCGACTTTCACTTCACCGTCCTGAGAGAGGGTCAGGGGAAGTGCTCAGGGCACATGAAGAAAAGGGATCTCTGTCTGCAAGAGGACTCGGGAAGGGGTCTGTGGCTGGGCCTTGCAGTTGTGAGTTGGGGCTTGGCCATGTGCATACGAGGAGATGCAGGAAGAGCATCCACAGGATGGAGGGTACCAGGCGTAGAGGACCTGCCCAGTGCACCCTGGAAGCAGGAAGAGCCGTGGTCAAGTATGAAGGCTAGATGCAGGATTGAAGAGCATCAAGAGACAAGCTGAAAAGAGAGGTTTTGGCAGGATCCTGAAGGACCTGAAATACCAGGATAAGGAGTTCCTTCTCTAGACACAGTAAAGTTTTTGAGCTGGTGAGTGAACAGGGAAGCTATGCTTTGGGACCATTAAAAAGGCAGCCAGGTGTAGTATAGGCTAGAGATTGATATTTCCAAGAGAAATTAAGCCTGCAGATTTATTCCCCCTAGCCTAGTCAAATGAAGTAGTGTATAAGAAGGATTTTGTAAGCTATAAAATGTATGGGATTATTATGATTATTTATTATAACAATAATGCTAACCCAGGTAAGATTTAGACCTTTCTGCTCAGATTCATTTCCATGTTTCAATCACTTTAACAATTCCCCATCCTGGGTTGTATTTTGACTTCCTCAGACTGTAATCGTGGACCACATAATATTGGGCATGATATGATTAAGCAGTAATGGCTGAGTGTTCTTATCCAGGGAAGTCGTTTCCGGGGTGACACAGAACAGGGTATGGCATGGAGTTCCACCCAGGACGGAACACTTCTCACCAGTGGGGTCTGGGCACACCCTTCCCATGATCTTGGCCTGGACCAGTGCTGGCTCTGCTATAATAAGATCATCTCCAAAGTGCCAAGTCAGGGAAATAAAGAGCCCCAGGATCACACAGCTCCAGAGACATGAGGAGGAAGGGAACTGATGAAGACTGGGAGAGGGAGGTCTCATCACCTGGGAATCCGGTATCTCCTCACCTGAGGCGGAACAAGGGGGCAAGAGGAATGAACTTACTGAAACCAAGAACCAACATTTCATGTCACTGCTAAAAGTTGTGGGTGGCACTTTGTCTTTAAAAATGAAACTAAAAATCATAAAGTTAAATTTCTTTTTCCTTATAGTTTTTTCAGTAGTCACATACAAATGTAAGAATTGGACCAAGAAAGGTGAACACTGAAGAACTGATGCCTCTGAACTGTGGTGTTGGAGAAGACTCTTGAGAGCCCCTTGGACTGCCAGGAGATCAAACGAGTCCATTCTAAAGGAAATCAGTCCTGAATATTCACTGGAAGGACTGATGCTGAAGCTGAAGCTCCAATACTTTGGCCACCTGATGCAAAGAGCTGACTCGTTGGAAAAGACCCTGATGCTGGGAAAGATTAAAGACAAAAGTAGTAGGGGATAGCAGAGGATGAGATGGCTGGATGGCATCACTGACTCAGTGGACTCGAATCTGAGCAAGCTCCAGAAGATAGTGATGGACAGAGGAGCCTGGTGTGCTGCAGTCCATGGGGTCTCAAAGAGTCAGACAACACTTATCGACTAAATAACAACATCTGGCTATTTCTGCCTTGGCTGAGTTATGAGAAAGGAGAGGGGCATTTCCCATACCCCTGAGCTAATGGCCTGAGCGTCACACCAGTTGCACAATCATTACAAATGTATTTCCCTGGCCACACCCTCCTGGGCTGCCTGGAGACCATAAGCTGAAGCCCATTCATGCTCTGCTTGTGGCTGAAGGCAGGTTTCCATCCCCATCTGAGCACTGCCCCCTCTGCTCAGAGGTGTGTCTCATCTCTCCACATTTCTAGCTCAGGATCCCACTTTTCAGGTCCCCGTGGGTTTGCCCCGGCCACCTAACTCATCCAGGAGCATCGCACCACCTTGGCCGCCCAGAGACTCCACAGCCCCTGGGGTGGCCTGGAGCGTCTACCCTTACGGCAGAATGGTCTTCCTTACCTGCTACACACCTGGACCATTTTCACGGCGGCAGGTGTCCACTCTGGGGCTCAGGTCGTTCCCTCTGGGCCTCTTCTCCCAGCTGGAGTCCAGGTCAGGTCTGGGGTTCTCCTCCCTGTTGTTTGCCCAGTAGCTGGGAGCCTGTATCCCACGCAGGGTGGGCCCCTCTTTAATCCCTTCCTCCATCCAGAACCTCCCAGTTCCAACAGCGCTCCATCCTCTCGTAGGAGCTCTTCGTCCCCTTGTGGGAAGAGGGGCTTTGCTACCTGAAAAATGCCATCGAGGAGATATGGCTACCATTGCACAGTTTCAAAAAATGTCATCTGTGCCGCAGGAATATGTGACAATTGTGGGCAATTGTGGGTTTGGGGGCTTTCCTAGCGACTCAGTGGTAAAGCATCTGCCTGCCATGAAAGAGACGCTGGTTCGATCCCTGGGTGGGCAAGATCCTCTGGAGAAGGGCATGGCAACCCACTCCAGTATTCTTGCCTGGAGAATCCCATGGACAGAGGAGCCTGGTGGGCTACAGTCCATGGGGTCACAAAGAGTCAGACACGACTGAAGCGACTGATCATGCGTGCACGTGGGTTTTTAATTTCATCGAGAGTAAAGATCAGGAAGAAGGGCGTCCACGAAGGAAACAGAGGAAGAAATGATTAATGCCACAGGTTAATGCCACATTCGTGGCACTGCTCCTCTTTGAGAGCATGAGTGACATCCTTGGGGGACCCCAAAGGAAAACGAAATATACCCAGTATGAGTCTAAACCAGGGTTTCTCGACCTCAGCGTGACTAACGCTCTGGGCTGGACGATGCTCTTGCTGGGGGCCGTCCTGTGCCTGGAGGGCTCTGAGCAGCTTTCCTGGCCTCCGCTCACTAGAAGCCTCTCCGCCCCCCAGCAGCTGCGACACTCAGGATGGAGGAAATGTACAAACTCACAACTTGGGACGGCGCTGCCCAATCGAAACATAGCGTGAGCCGCAAATGCAAGCCACAGAGGTAATTTTAGATTTTCTAGTAGTGACATTTTACTTTTTTATGATTTTATGTATTTTTTATTTATGTCTGGCTGTGCTGGGTCTTCATTGCTGCAAAAGTTTTACTCTAGCTGCAGTGAGTGGGGGCGACCGTCGAGTTGTGATGGGCGGGCTTCTCATTGTGGCGGCTCCTCTTGGGAAGCGCGGGCTCTAGGATGCATGGGCTCGGTAGCTGTGGGTCTCAGGTTCTAGAGCACGGGCTCCACAGTTGTGATGCCCAGGCTAGTTGCTCCATGGCATGTGGGATCTTCCCGAATCAGGGACCGAACCAGTGACTCCTACATTGGCAGGTGGATTCTTTTCCACTGAGCAACCAGGGAAGCCCTGGTAGTGATGTTTTAAAAAGAAAAACAAAAGTGAAATTAGTTCAATCATCTACTTTATTAAACCTGTTATATCCAAAAGATTATCATTTCTATTTGAAATCAATATTAAAAAATACTAACGCGATAGTTCACATTCTTTTTCTTTTTTTAATACTGTGTCTCAGATGCCGTGTGCATTTTACACTTCACAGAGCATCTCAGATTGGACTAACCACATTTCAAATGCCCTGCAGCCACACAAGGCTGGTGGCCAATGTTTGGCCAGTGCTGGTTGGTGGGGGCCATGCATGGCTTTATGATGGAAACACAGACGGCAGAATCAAGCCAGCAGTCAGCCTCACATTCCAGCCCGCTGGCTAGGTGACTGAGCTAGTGATTCTGAGCCTCGACTTGCCTAGCTGTAAAATGGGGCAGTGATGCCTCTTTGACTGTTAGTCCCCTTCCTCTGAGGGGCAGTTCCCTCTGGGGCAGTGGGTGGGCACTCCCCACGTGGCTGTCACAGGACATGCGTAGTGGTCCCAGGGACCTGCTTCCCGCCCCTATCCCTGGAAGCAGCATATCCCTAAAGGTCTCAGCCCCAACTCTACTCTGCCAGGCAGCAGGGTTCATCCATGCCATGCCTTTCCCCCTTTTTATTTGTTAATAAAAGTGCTTTTCCTAGGATGCGACCCAAAGAGGGGAGCAGGGAGGAAGAACATGTGCTCGGCGTCTCCGATATTAATAGCACCGAGTGTCACATGCTAAGACAGTGATGAAAGTGGGTATGGACGCGGGCCCCCTCTCTTCTGGGAGGCAGGGCTCCCCCTCGCAAACAGAAAATAAACACAGCCCTGGCGGAGCACAAATGCCAATAACCGTGAGATTTTGATTAAATAATAGATATGTGTTTCAGAAGCACTCCTCTATAGTATGTGATTAAGAAAGATAACCAGACATCCTTACAGCCCTAATGATAATAATTACCACAACACATAAAGTGCAGAATATGACACCAGAAAGGCCATTATTAACCTTTCCCAGGGTTACTTTTTGGGGTGTATTTTTGACACCGTGGACACCGGCATTCAGAAACGAAATAAAACTAGAGCTGAGGCAATTACCCTCAGCGACTGCCCTGATCTATCGTGGGATCAAGGGGGTGTGGGTGAGAAGGCGAGAGAGAGAAAGAGACAGTGTGCAGGGGGCATAAAAAGTCTTTTATACAAAACAGATGCTTGTTTAATATCGAACATCTGGCCAGTCTTATAAAGATTTGTATTAACATTTCTGCAACTGTCAGTAATTCAGAAAACTGACAGAGCTTCCCTGTTTAATTTTTTTGCTATAAATAACAATCTTAGACCCAGGCTTTTTTTTTTTTTTTTCTGCTTGCATGCAATTTTTGGTCCCTGACATATGATACCCAACTGCTCAGCACTCCTTGTCCTGTCCTGAGGAGGCAGAGGAATCTGCTCTGGAATCTGATTTCTCTGTGCTTCCTCAAGAGCTGCCCTGAAGCTGCCCACTCCAGGGATGACTGACCTCAAAGCCACTCACCTTCCTTCTCCTGTATCCATAGTGCATCTGTTAGAATCTGCTGCGTAACAGCCATCCCCAAATGGAGTAGAATCAAACAGTGACCGTCTATTTTACTTGGGATTTCATGGGTGGGCAGCTTTGACTGATGGGCCTTCTGATCTCAGTTGGACATCCTTGTGCATCTGTAGTGTTGACTGAATAAAACGCACAACCTAAAAGTAGAGAATTATGCTTTATCCTGTGAACTACCTAAGCATTTAAGCCTAGAACACAACCTCTCAAAAAGCTCTGAGGGACTTCTCCAAAGAGGTGAGGGAGGAGCCAGGATATATGGGAGCTTTTGCAATAAAACCCAGGGAGTCGGGACATCAAAATGCTAGGGAACCATTGACCAAAACCACCCACCTTGGCCAGGCACAGTAATAACTGCTTGTCTGAGCTGTCTCACAACAGGAGGTCCCCATAAGAAATGTGAGCTGCCCTGGAAGCCAACTGGGAGAATTGAGGAGGGGCCAAAAGGCGGGAGGAGACTCCAACCCATAACATGTCCTGCCAACCTCCCAGAAACTCTCAGGCTGGACCCCATCTTGGCTGAGAGATGCACATACCACTGGGAAGGACCCTGAGTCAGAAATTGGCCAGAGAGGACCCGGAAAGCGAACCTCGTTACCATGAAACGGGAGACTGGGAGCCACGCGGCAGAGCAGTTCTCCTGGGTTCCCCCACCCTGGTGCCCTCCACCCGCGGGCCCCGTCCCAATAGAGGCTCTCGCTTGGTCTGCACGTGTATCTCCTGGGACAATCCATTTCCAAGTGTCAGACAGGAGCTCACTCTCGGGCCCTGGAAGGGGTCTCCCTTCCTGTAACAAAAAGATTACGTTAATAAAAGAAAAGAGCACCTCTCTATGTATGTGTCTGTGTGTTAGTTGCTCAGGCAAGAATACTGGAGTGTGTAGCCATTTCCTTCCCCAGGGGATATTCCTGACCCAGGAATCCAGCCCAGGTCTCCTACATCACAGGCAGATTCTTCACCAACTGAGCCACCAGGGAAGCCCCCTCTATGTTTAGCAAGATGCAATAGTCTGGACTCAATGTAATCATTCATTTGATGTGCACCTTAGCTATCTAGAGCCAGTATCCTGTTGTTGTTCTTTTTCCATCCTGAATCCCTCAGGGTGCACCATCAGGGCGGCTTCGGTGGCTGAGGACTGGATGCCAGCAGCACTTTCTGTTTACTGATGTGGTGGGCGACATTCTTGGTCCGCAGAAGTCAGCGTCCAGCTTGGCTCAGGGCTGGCGGGTCTGAGCTGGTCTCTGCTGGGAGAGCTAGTCTCTGCTCGCTGGGTTCGCCCATCCTCGGGCAGGCCGGCCTGGGAGCACTCACCCTGCAGAGGCAGGAATCCCACAGAGCACGTGGCAGCGTGCAAGGTCTCGTGAGACCCAGGCTCAGAAATGGTTTCATCATTTCTGCTTAATTCTGTTGATCAAGGCAAGTCATAAGACCACATACATGGGGTCAAGAAATGGGCTCCTCTCAGTAAGTGTGACAGTCTCAGTCGTTCAGTTGTCTGCAACTCTTTATGACTCCACAGACTCTAGCCTGCCAGGCTCCTCTGTCCATGAAATTCTCCAGGTAGAAATACTGGAGTGGGTAACCATTCCCTTTTCCAGGAGATCTTCCTGACCCGGGGATTGAAGGAATGAAAAGTCAGACAACAAGGATGAGGGCTGGGAAATATGGTGGCCCTTTCTGCAAATAAGATTCTACCTCGGGCACAGTTTCTCAGCTATTATCCTAAGATAACAGCCCGAGATGGAGGGTGTTATCCTCTTTTTAAGGTTTTTACTTTATTGTTAAGGAACTGAAGGAAGCTGTGATTTGCCCCTGGATACAGAGCTACTAAGAGATGCCAGGGATCAAAAGCAAAGGATAAGATGCTGGAGAAGGTGGGCTTCCCTGGGGTCCAGTGGCTAATACTCTACACTCCCAATGCAGGGGCCCCAGGTTCCAACCCCGGTCAGGAAATGAGATCCCACACGTTACAACCAAAAGTCCACACAAATAAATAAATAAATAATTTTAAAAGATGCCAGAGAAGGTAATCACTTGGAAGCCTTTCCAAGTGGGCAGTAAAAAAAAAAAAAAACTCTGGACAACGAACTTCACTACCAGCCGTAGCTGCTGCCAGTGGCTGGGGTAGGAATTCTGGCTGAGGAAGAAGGCAACTTCATATGGGGGCAATTTGAACATCAGAACAGCATCAGAAGATAGACTTACAATTTCACTAATTTTCTTCTTTTGCCATCTCATTCAATAGAGGAGTCAGGCAGCCTACAAAAATACATGTAGATGTTACGGGACAAAAAATGAGAGGCTTCAGGCACTCATCCTTAAAGGACTGAGTTGAAGTGTAAATGTTTTGGGAGGAAGAAGGACCCACTGACATCTCAGCTGGACACATTTTGGCACAGTGGTTCTCACCCAAGGACCAGGTGGTCCCCAGAGCAGGCATGTGGAAATGATACAAGGTATTGCTGGTGGTCGCAGTTATGGAGGCGGGGGGAAAACTGCTGGCACTTCGCAAATGGACTTTGATAGTAGATAGGATGTGATCCCACCTGACAAAGAATAGTTCCAATTAAAACATCAATAGCAACCTTGCTTATCTGGGCCTGACCTGCAAGGGACTCTCAGGAAATGAGACATAAGATCAGCAAGTTTTGATGGAACAACGGGGGCATTACATTTGCACCAGGACTTTCCAGGTGGCACCAGTGGTAAAGACTCCACCTGCCAATGCAGAAGATGCAAGCGATGTGGGTTCGATCCCTGGGTTGGGAAGATCCCCTAGAGGAAGCAATGGCAACCCACTCCAGTATTCTTGCCTGGAAAGTCCCATGGACAAAGAAGCCTGGTGGGCTACAGTCCATGGGGTCACAAAGAGTCGGACACAATTTAGCAAGTGAGCACATATTTGCGCCAACCCAGTATTTGCACCGCTATATGGTGTACAAAGTTACACGCGTATTTTGTCATTTATTCCTTACAATAACCTGGTGAGTTACTGATAACATCCCTCTGTTTTACTGGCCAGGAAACAGACTCAAGGGTGTTCAATGACTTGCTCAGATGTGCCAGTTCAGGTCCTTCAAGAAGCAGAGGCAGGGAATCTCCCTGGCCATCCAGTGGTTAAGAATCCGCCTCTCAATGCATGGTACATAGGTTCAATCCCTGGTTAGGGAACTAAGATCCCACACACTTTGGGATAAACAAGTTCACGTGCCACAGCTACTAAGCCTGTGTTCTAGAGTCTGCATGCCACAAGCAGAGTTCACATGCAGAATGAAGATCCAGCACAGCCAAGTAAATATATAATTTTTAAAAACAAGACGCAGGGAAGGATGAAGGGGACGGGGAGCAGGAGTAGGTGGAGAGAGCCTTCAGACTGAGATGAGGGTCATCTAGGAGGGGTGGGAGGAAGATGAGAGGAGGAGTAGGAACAACAGGGAGACCCTGGACAAGCCTCAGCCAGGTTGGTGGACCTCAGAGCACAGACTGCTTGTAAGAGGCGTTCACTCGGGCAGCAGCGATCCAGCTCCACCGCCCCCCTGAGCGCAGTCACTGGCTGGGGACAGTCATGGCAGGACATGCCTGCAGGCACAGCCACCGAAGACTGTCTGCCTACTGCCCTGCCCACGGCAGGTTTTCCGGAAAGGAGACCAGGGCAGGGCGTCTCCATGGCCACCACATCACAAGCCTAAGAAGCAGTGGAGTCAGGACACAAGTCCCACCAGGCATCTGACTCAAACGCAGGTAAGGAAGAGCAAAGGAGAAGATGAGGGACAGGGTGGGGTGGGGGTCTGCCCAGGTGGGGTCTGATGAAACCCTTTAGTGGACAAAATGAGAAGTCAGAGGGAACAGGGACTCTGAAATCAAATACCAACTGCTAGGCTCTCTTCATTGGCTCAGACTCGTCTTTAGAAACCAAACGAAGCTGGAACACTCTGGAGAGTTTGGGCAAGTTGCTGGACTCAAGTGTCCAAGCGAGAGCCTGCTGAGAAGATTCAGTGAGCCATGGTGCCCTATTTAAGGAGGAGATGAGCAAGCAAACAAACAAAAGAAGAGTTTTGGGGGGCTGAGCGTGTCTGCCTGCCTTCGCGGGTGGCATTTCCTGGTGACTGTCGCCAGAAAGAGCCTCCTGCTGGTGTCCCCCAGCTAAAGGTCGCATCACGTGGGCGCCCTGGCATCAGAGATGCTATAACGGGGTGCTGATGTCCCAGGGGCAGGAAGTCGGTGATGCAGCACCTTCTGAGTCACTCCCGACCCAGAGACACAATTAAATCAGGGGGAACCTTGGGTGTCACCAGTGTAACTTCTCCCCCTCCAAGTTCACAGGAGAAACTCTGGGCCAGCAAGCAAGAGGGCTTCCCCTAGGGACTTTTTCAACCTGGGCATCGCTGATATTTGGATCCAGATAAGCCTTTGGCAAGACGGGACAGGGGAGGGTCTGTGCGTTGGAGGAGGCTTAGCAGCACCCCTGGCCCCCATCTACCAGATGCCAGAACATTGTGCCAGTCATGACAACCAGAAATAGCTCCAGACATTGCCAATTGTCCCCTGAGGGCAAAATTGCCCCTCATCTAAGTCAAACACCCAGTTAGTGACAGAGAGGGACCAGGTCTCTGGCCTCACAAGCCACAGCCCCTGATCTCCAGCGTCACAGCAGTGCTGGATGGATCAGGGTAGCATCTACTATTGATGTCAGGAGTTTGAGAAGGAAAAAAGGAACGATTCTGAACTCCACTGAAACGTCCTGGCCACCACAGAGAAGCAGGTGGAAACCTAATGCTTGCCCAGTGTACAATCAGAAAGAACAGCCCTTTTTCTTTTTTGAGTAGATTGATTCCTTTCACTGTGAATCATTACCACGGCACAAAAGAAATTGGAAATAGAGAAAATTAATCAGAAGACAGGACGCCACTGTCTGCGTTTCCAGATTGCTTTGAGAGCTACTGGGGATGCCTCCAGGTCATGGGGTATAAGGAAGTGAGTTGGAAAAATAACCCTGTGGAAATGGGTTTCCTCACACCAGGTTCGTTGGGCTATTGGAAGGTGCTCTCTGGCCTCCAAGCATATAGATAGATTTTAGGGGGTAGGGTATTGCAGGACTTGATTACTCTGGCCTGTTGGGGCTTCCCAGTGCTGCCATCAATCGGCTATGCCTCCTGTTTGCATATCACTGATGCCCTTTCAAACCATATTCTCTACTACTCTCCTCTTTGCTATCCCAATGACTTGTAAAGTTGCCTTGAGGGGTGTTATCTCCCCCATTCTTTAGCTGCCGAAATGGAAGATCAAATAGGATGAGCCCTCAGGACATCTGGCTGCTGGAGCAGTGAGCCTGGACCAACTACCCTTTCAGAATGTCAGTTTACCTGTCAATAAAGTGGAGAGGATGACCGTGTACCACTGCTTCATGGAGTCGTCAAATCACTTGATAAGAGAACATGCACGCAGTGCCCTGTGCAAAGAAGACCTTCAGAGGTTGTCTGATCCAGTCGTTTATTCAGTTCCAGAAAGAGTGAGGTGGATAAGGAGGTAGGCTTCAGAGTCAGCCAGGTTCAGACCAGCTCAGGAAATTTGAGGGACACTTGTTGGTTGTCTGCTTGACAAAGCCAGCCCTTCTAGTGCTTTTTAAATATCCCTTGAAAAAAAATAAAAAAATAAATATCCCTTGATTGTTGTGATTGTTCAGTCACTGAGTTGTGTCTGACTCTTTGTGACCCCACGGACTGCAACACGCCAGGATAACCTGTCCTTCACTGTCTCCCGGAGTTTGCTCAAATTCATGTTCACTGATGCTAACTCACCCTCTATCCCATCTCATATCCTCTATAACCATCTCATCCTCTATCTCAATTCCTTGATTTTGTAGATAGATAGAATATATAGATAAATCAATTTAAAGTTCCCTTGATTTGGTAATATTCACCAGGCACACAGCTTACCTTCTCTTGCACAAAATGAGGTTGAAATGAAACTCCCTTGTCAAAGACAGACCCTGGGTCCTCTGCTCTCTGAAGGCCCTGTTGGCTCACTTAGACACCAAGTCCCCTGTCTGTATGTGGGAGGGCTCCATCACATCCTGAGTGTTGTCAGTGTCAATCACACACACACACACAGACACACATCCTGCACTCCATAGCCTCCATGGGTGATCGGTGGGAGAACCATTCTGCGGGCTAGAAGAGATGCCTCTGGTCCAAGGGCACCTTACTGCTACTCAACCACTACTGCACTAAACTATCATAACTCTGTGCTGGGAAACTCTCTGCTCTTAATCACGACAGTCCTGGTCCACTCTGTGAGGACCTGATGCCTAGGACAGGGTACTGGCAGGAGCTGTTTTGTCACCTGCTGTTGAAATGCTGCTGCAGCTTATGAGAGAAGAAGGGGCCCCACCAACCCCGGGAGTATACCGGAAAGAGTTCAGAACCTAACTAAAGTCCTCAGTTCCCATCTCAGCATCCTGGTTGTGGGATTTCAGGCAATTCATTTGCAAGTCTGCCCTGTAAGGTTGAGTAGGTAGCTTACTGCACAAGGCAGCCATCAGAGGTTGAAATCTGGTCAACACTCTGCTTGCCAAGCTGTGCTCTGGAACAAAGCTGTATCTGTCCAGAGAAAGGGGCGAGTTTTCCTAATTTTCACAAAGACACGAGAGGCACCTGCAGCAGCCTTGGTCCATTGTCTGTCGGAACGTCTGTTTCTCTCTTTATGGGTTAGATTTAGGGGTCTGTCCTGATGAGAATCATAGAGCCCCTCACCTTCCCCTTTGCTATTCTTGCTTTTCCCTTCCAACCTCTTCAAAAAGGAAGGAAGGAAAGAAAGAAGAAAGGAAGGAAGGAAGGCAGAATGGAAGGGAGATGGGGAGAGGGAAGAGGGGAGAGAAAGAAAGAAAGAAAGAAAGGCGGCTTCCGGTTTATCAGTCTGAGCTTCCGGAGGGAAGACGAGCGTGTGGGCAGAGCCTGGAGATACTTAGAGGATGAATGTCTGCAGAACTTGCTGGAGGGCCGGAGTGAGGGTGGCGGGTGAGAGTGCCGGGTCAGGAAGGTCAGCGGGACTCCGAGTGTCAGCCTTGAGCTCTTGGGTGGGTGAGAAGGTGGGGAAGGGGCGGGTGCCGAGTTTGGGAGTGGGCGTGGAGCAGAATGCGTTCGTCCTGGGCGGTGGGTTTATGGACCTTTCCGCAGAAATGTGCAGCGGGTCGCCGCCTGCGAAGCTCAGGCGAGGAGCCTGAAGGAGAGGGAAGAACCGAAGAATCTTGGGGCGCATCATAGGCACGCCCCTCGCATCCACGCTCAGGGCTGCAACCATGGTCCAGAAAGGAAGCCGAGTGAGAGCAGGCTGGAGGGGACCAGGCAGCCACTCGGCCTCCGGCACTTTAGATGTGGTGCGGGTCGGACTTCCTGACCCAAACGTGCAGATAAACGTGCAGATAAAGGGCTCCCAGGCCTCACAGGAGGCGGACAATGATCACTGAGGCTCACTGGGCCAGGCCTGTCTCCTAGGCAGCCCGGCTGCTGCTGGGGAACGAGATCACAGGGATTTGGGTCACGCTCTGAAAAATGCTTCTGTCTGGGACACCTTCTCTGACCTGGGCCTATTTTTAGAAACTCTTTCTAATGAACGGCATGCAAAACTATGGATTCAGCAGAGTCTGTTCCCCAGGGGCTTCCTCTGCAGCACATTTTAAATGGACTCGCTGGTAGAAAGACTTTAACACTCTCACTAGGGCCATCTGAGACACGCCTGCGCTTTGCTTTCAGTGACCACCAGCTGTTCCCAAGTCATAGTCATGATACTAACGCCCCCTTGAACTTCGAGGGCACTTCAAAGTGTGCAGAATGCATTGGCCCCACTGGTTCACAACAGCACAGCTCGGTGGGACTATTATCCCATTATACAGAGGAGGAAATGGAGGCTAAGCCAGACAGAGTGGCGCACTCAAGACCACACATTCACAAAAGTGAAGGGAAAGCTGGACTAAACCCACAGTGACAGAACCACGGTGGCTCTGGGAAGGCAGGTAGTGAGGACCGTCCTGCATCCTTCAAAAGGTCATTTCTGGGATGAACCAGCATCAACTTTCCTTTTTTTTTTAAGAGCTGACTCATTTGAAAAGACCCTGATACTGGGAAAGACTGAAAGCAGGAGGAGAAGGGGACAACAGAGGATGAGATGGTTGGATGGCATCACCGACTCAACGGACTTGAGTTTCAGTAAACTCCGGGAGTTGGTGATGGACAGGGAGGCCTGGCGTGCTGCAGTCCATGGGGTCCCAAAGAGTCAGACACGACTGAGCGACTGAACTGATCAGAACCTGCATGAGAATTTCAGGAGAGAATCTGATGGGTTGAGCCTGGGTCACGTGCTCCTGGGCCCTTTGATTGACAGGCCCTCCCAGTATACACACAAAGGAGGAGAGGCGGCAGCCAGAACGCAGCAGGGCACGTTAGTGGAAGGAGGAGGAGCAGCCCCAGGAAGCAGGAGAAGCATCCAATACTCACTTCATTCTTTAAGCGTCACGTGTGAGTCAGATTTCTAAGAAATGGAACCCCACGTCTTCCTCCCTCTGATTTCCATTCTCTTTCCAGCACTGTTTTCTCTTCATCTCTAAATGCTTCTATAAGGACTGCCAACTAACATTCTGGCTGCGCACGGCTGTATGTGACTTTCGACCCCTGTCCTGCTCTCCTCTGGGACCCAATTTCCTCAGCTCTCCCACGGGGACACTCCCTGTGTCTGCAGATGGTAGGGGGCCAGGAGTTCTGAGACCCAAGTCAGGGACCCAAGTTCAAAAGGATAGTAACCCATAGATTGCAGAATTCTCGGCAGTGCTCCTCACCCCCAACATGACAACAAGCTCAGCAGCTGATTCCCCGGGATCATCATGGCAACTGGCTGGTTGGGCTAAAGAATATTCTCCCCCCGCCCCCAGCTTTTCTGTTGTAGGTAGGAGTTTGCAAAGGATCCCCATTCTTCAGGCCCTTCTGCAGTCCCCTTCCCTCTGGCTTCCTCCTGCAGGGCATAAGCTCTCTGTTCTTCCTCTCTTTTCACCTGATATGTTCCCATCCATCCTTCCAGCTCCAGCTCCAGGGCCACCCTCTTCCCTGAAGCCTTGGTGCAGCTGGAATGAAACCTCCTTCCCCTGGGCTCCCTTCGACTCAATGCCTCATTTCAGTCTTCTTCCTGTTGTATTCCTGCTTTTATCAGACTGTAGGCATCACACAGGCCGAGCTTGCCTCTTTTTTTTTTCTTCTTCATTTATTTTTATTAGTTGGAGGCTAATTACTTTACAATATTGTAGTGGGTTTTGTCATACATTGACATGAATCAGTCATGGATTTACATGTATTCCCCATCCCGATCCCCCCTCCCACCTCCCTCTCCACCTGATTCCTCTGGGTCTTCCCAGTGCACCAGGCCGAGCACTTGTCTCGGGCTTGCCTCTTAACTGTGTCCGTGTTCTCAGCCCCGGCATCTCACCCAGCTCAGGGCAGGGGAGGAGTGACTGATGCTGCTCAGTGGCTCAGTCACGTTTGACTGTCTGAGACCCCGAGGACTGCGGCACGCCAGGCTTCCCTGTCCTTCACCATCTCCCGAAGCTTGCTCAAACTCTTGTCCACGGTGCCGGTGATGCCGTTCAACCATCTCATCCTCTGTTGTCCCCTTCTCCTCCTGCCTTCAATCTTTCCCAGCATCAGGGTCTTTTCTAATGAGTTGGCTCTTCCCATGAGGTGGCTTTCGTATCAGTCCTTCCAGTGAATATTCAGGATTGATTTCCTTTGGGATTGACTGGTTGGATCTCCTTGCAGTCCAAGGGACTCTCAAGAGCCTTCTCCAACACCACAGTTCAAAAATATCAATTCTTTCACGCTCAGCCTTCTTAATGGTCCAACTCTCACATCCATACATAACTACATAGCTTTGACTAGATGAACCTTTGTTGGCAAAGTAATGTCTCACTTTTTTAATAGACTGTCTAGGTTCGTCATAGCTTTACTTCTAAGTAAAGGTGCAAACAACTTTTAATTTCATGGTTGCAGTCACCATCTGCAGTGATATTGGAGCCCAAGAAAATAAAAGTCTCTCACTATTTTCATTGTTTCCCCATCTATTTGCCATAAAGTCATGGGACCAGAGGCCATGATCTTTGTTTTTTGAATGTTGAGTTTAAGCCAGCTCTTTCACTCTCCTCTTTCACTTTCATCAGGAGGCTCTTTAGTTCATCTTCACTTTTTGTCATAAGGGTGGTGTCATCTGCATATCTGAGGTTACTGATATTTCTCCTGGGAACCTTGATTCCAGCTTGTGCTTCATCCAGTCTGGCATTTCACATGACATACTCTGCATATAAGTTAAATAAACAGGGTGACGATATACAGTCTTGATGTATACTCCTTTCCCAATTTGGGACCAGTCCGTTGTTCCATGTCCGGTTCTAACTGTTGCTTCTTGATGTGCATACAGATTTCTCAGGAGGCAGGTAAGGTGGGTCTGGTATTCCTATCTCAAGTTGAAGAATTTTCCACAGTTTGTTGTGATCCATACAGTCAAGGCCTTTAGCATAGTCAATGAAGCAGAAGGAGATGTTTTTCTGGAATTCTCTTGCTTTATCTATGATCCAATGGATGTCAGTAATTTGATCTCTGGTTCCTCTGCCTTTTCTAAATCCAGCTTTTACATCTGGAAGTTCTTGGTTCACATACTGTGAAGCCTAGCTGGGAGTATTTTGAGCATTACTTTGGTAGCATGTGAAATGGGTGCAATTATGCAGTAGTTTGAACATTCTTTGGCATTGCCTTTCTCTGGGATTGGAATGAAAGCTGTCATTTTACAGTCCTGTGGCTACTGCTGAGTTTTCCCAATTTGCTGGCATATTGAGTGCAGTACTTTCACAGCATCATCTTTTAGGATTTGAAATAGCTCAGCTGGAATTCCATCACCTCCACTAGCTTTGTTCATAGTGATGCTTCCTAAGGCCCACTTGACTTCACACTCCAAGATGTCTGGTCTGACTCTAGGTGAGTGATCACACCATTGTGGTTATCTGGCTCATGAAGATCTTTTTTGTATAGTTCTGTGTATTCTTGCCACCTCTTCTTAGTATCTTCTGCTTCTGTTAGGTCCATATGGTTTCTGCCCTTAATTGTGCTCATCTTTGCATGAAATGTTCCTTTGGTATCTCTAATTTTCTTGAAGAGATCTCTAATCTTTCCCATTCTATTGTTTTCCTCTATTTCTTTGCATTGTTCACTTAGGAAGACTTTCTCATCTCTTCTTGCTGTTCTTTGGAACTCTGCATTCAGACGGATATATCTTTCCTTTTCTCCTTTGCCTTTCTTGTCTCTTCTTTTATCAGCTATTCATAAGGCCTCCTCAGACAACCATTTTGCCTTTTTGCATTTCTTTTTCTTGGGGATGGTTTTGATCACCGCCTCCCATACAATATTATGAACCTCTGTCCATAGTTCTTCAAGCACTGTCTATCATATCTAATCCCTTGAATCTATTTGTCATTTCCACTAATTATACTTGAGTGGCCTAGTGGTTTTCCTACTTTCTTCAATTTAAGTCTGTATTTGGCAATAAGGAGTTCATGATGTGAGCCACAGTCAGCCCCTGGTCTTATTTTTGCTGACTGTATAGAGCTTCTCCGTCTTCAGCTGCAAAGAATATAATCAATCTGATTTTGGTATTGACCATCTGGTGATGTCCACATGTAGAGTCAGCTTTTTTGATAACAAGTGAACGATTGGATGGATGGAGGGATGAAGTGGATGGAATATTTTCCATAAGTCATGTGGATAGTTGACAAGGGAACTGGTTTTAAATCTGTCTTCCCATGGTGGCTCAGAGAGTGAAGAATCTGCCTGCAATGCAGGAGGCCCGTGTTCGATCCCTGGGTCAGGAAGATCCCCTGGAGGAGGAGATGGCAACCCACTCCAGTATTTTTGCCTAGGAAATCCCATGGACGGAGGAGCCTGGAGGGCTGCAGTCCATGGGGTCGCAAAGAGTCGGACACGACTGAAGCGACTAAGACTTCCCATTCTGAAACAAGGCATTCCCAAGTGAATGACTGCATTTGCCCCCAGGCCATAGATACAGCAACGCTACCTTTGCTCGTTTCGATTGAGCTCCTCTTCCCCTGGACCCGCACCTCCTAGAGCTGGTGCCTATCGGTTCAGCCACATGGCAACCGCGCTCTGCGCCGGGCACTGGGCTGAGAGCAGGCGGTCCGTGGCCATCCTCTGCACACGCACCCCGACGGTTTCTGTTCACCCCACCAGCAGGAGGCACGGCCAACCTCAGAGAGAGGAAGCAGGTGAGGCAGTGCAGGGAGCTTGGAAGAAGCTCTGTGAAAAGGGGAGAGGGTTCTGGCCAGCAATTTTGGGGAGCTCCTGACCATCATGGGGGACCCATGGGTCTGCAAAGGCAGCAGCTGAAAGGGAGAAGTTGATTCCTGGGAAGATCGGCCCAGAGTGGAAGTCACCAAACAGAACCGTGGTCTTCTGGATGTCATGAACTGCAGACAGACCCGACAGGAAGGGGCTCTCACCACAGACTGAAGTGAGTAGCCACCCCAAGCTTCAGGTATCATCAGACAGCAATAGGACATTAGTTTTAAAGCACTATTCCTATAGCAAAGAGGGTCTGAAGTAGGGAGGAAATATCCCACAAATGCCCCACCATTTCACTGAAGAAAGATGTCTGCTTTCCAGGTGGTGCTAGTGGTAAAGACCCCACCTGCAATGCAGAAGTTAAGAGACTGGAGTTCGCTCCCTGGAGGAGGGTATGGCAACCCACTCCAGTATTCTTGCCTGGAGAATCCCAAGGACAGAGGAACCTGATGGGCTACAGTCCATAGGGTCACAAAGAGTCAGACACAACTGAAGCAACTTAGCGTGTACACATGTTCGTAGTGCAGAAGTGATGGGTGTATATACAATGAAAATTTCTTCTCTCTTGTCTCTCTCAAATAGATGTCAAACGTATCTAGATATTCACTTAACTTTATGTGTGCTTTTATAAAGAGTTGCCTTCCTAACCTTGAGTAAAGATGTGAAAGAAACTCATCTGACTTATGATTTTAACCCTTTCCTTATGTGTGCAGGACAATGGAATTTCTTCCAGAAGAACTGTGGCTCTACCACCAACCCATGTAATAACTCCCGACCTCAGTTTCCATTTCTGTAAAACTGGAGAGTAGCTGAGTCCCTCAGAACCCTAACACACCACAGGATGTTGACACCAATGGGAAAGATAAGCCCTCCCAGGGGTATAGTGCTCCCAAATCAAATCAAAATAGAAATCATCCCCCCTGTTATGGGTCTTGTACAGTTTCCTTTAATAAAATATGCAAATATTTTGCAGTAAATTGATTTCCCAGTTTCATTCTCTTATCTCCATATTTATTATTCATGACTCTTCCACTCCTTACTTGAAACATAAGGGGGGGATAAGTCTGGAGTGTAGCAGTAACTTCTTTCTTCCAGTTATTATTAAGCCAATGTTATACTCCCAGGAATCCAAGGTACCCATGTCAATATTACTTCTGGTCTCAACCCTAGCTAGGGAAAAAAATGGAAGAAGCTCTTTCTTGTTCTAAATCCATGCACCTGAACTTCCTGGCCAACTTTAATAAAAGTATGACCTTGCTGAGAAAAAAAAAATCATTTAAGCCATGACTCTATGTATGTGGCTGTCTCACTTGTTCAAAGTGAAAACATTGTATCTCAGTCAAGAATTTGGTGAAAGAGAAACATCTAGAAAGTTTTATTTCTCGATTAGAGAGTTTTTTTTTAAGAGTATTTGAAGGATATTCATTGTATGTCAGACACAAAGCCTAAAGGGTCCGGTGCCAGAACAATACCCCATTGAGAACAGTGAAGTCCAAACAAGAACACAATCCCTAGAAACTCTTGAGAAAACCAATTACCCTTCCTCTCCTTTCCTCTGTGATTCCAGGAGCTTCCCCCTCCCCCGTCCCAGCCAGCATCCATCTCAGCCACCCTGCCGCGGGCCACTCCCCCGCCCCGGTGTCCTGCCTCCACCGGCTCTCAGCCCCCACGACCCCCGGGGGTGGACACTGCTGACCGACCAACGATCCTGTGGGCTTCAGCCCTCCTGAGGTCATTCTGGTCTTATGCCCCCGCTGCAGTGAGTTCCAGGACTCCAGGGGTGATGGGGGAATGGCCCCGAGGTGGCAGTAGCGTGCAGACTGCTTCACTTGGGTGTCGTTTTGGCAGGTTGGCAGGTGAGAAGTCCCCTAGAGCGTGACCCTGTCCAGAGGCCACGGAGGAAGGGAAGGGATGCAAAGGAAGCCCTGGAAACAGGGGGACTGGAGCGGGCAATTACGTGCATCATTGGCTGGGGGTTCAAGGGCAGCAGGGGCTTGAGGTCTTCATAGCCATTAGTTTTTGTTTAGTCGCTAAGTTTTTCATGTCCAACTCTTTTGCGACCCTGTGGACAACAGGAATATTCCAGAAGGGCAGCCTCAACTGCGCGAGGCTGTTTTGTCTGTTCTTGCATCATGTTCGTTGATGTTTTACTGATGACAGCAAGTCCTACAGCCCAGACGGGAGTCCGTGGGGGAGTAGACCACACAAAAGCATGGGTCTCTGGAGGTGCAACTCATCTGGGACCGTGACTGTCTCAACCACAACCCCAAAGCTGCAGCCACAAGGGAGTTTTTTAAAATATAGTGTCCACTTTCTCGTCTATTGGAAGAAACCATTTCCAGTCCAGTCTCCAATCAGGAAGTTGCTCCTTGTGATAGACAGAGTTTCTCCCGCAAGCAATCCCGATAAGAACTTTGGTGCAGAGAGTTTACTACTTGGGAAGTGATCTGAGATGCCCAAGAAGGGAGTAGGGAAGGGGGAAGCCCAGTGCTAGGGGTAGCTGGTAGGGGATGAATCTTGCTGGGGACCTCCGAGAAACCAGATGGGCAGGCATCGAGCGTGGAGAACCTGAAGCATCTAGAAACCTCTTGTTGAGGAGGTGCAGCAACTTCCAAGATGATGGAGAAGCCAAAGGAAGAGAAAAAGAGAGGCTCGGGCACTTGATGTGGAAAACTGTCTGAAGGCTGGAAACAGAGCATTGATGGTAATTGATACAGAGAGACAGGGAAACCTCTCCTGTCACCAAAATGCAGGTACAGACACCCAGCATCCACAGGCGGATCCCAGAAGCCAAGAGCAGGAGGAAAGAGGGTGACCAAGATGTAGAAAATCCACATCTTCTACTGCATGACCAGCTCCATGCTTTCTCCTGAGCAGGGTGGAGGGGGCAGACCTCCTCCAGGACTACCAGTAAGGGAGAATTAGCACTGAGACGAAACTTCGAAGATCCCCACGTATGGAGACACAGATATGTTTTACAAATAGAAATAAGGGTCTAACTCCAAAAAATGGCTCTCCTTCCTGATATTTTCATTGTGGAACAAAAACTGCTTGGGATCCCAAAAGGACTCAGCTACTTCTTGGCAAGAATGGAAGTTATTATCAGAATTCCGTGGAGTAGCCATTGTAGGTAATTATGCTTAAGTCAGCTGTATAGTTAGCGATATGTACCCTATTGCATTGATTCTCAAAGCACATTTTTCACATCTCACATTTCTGAAATAGGGGCATGTTAATATCTTACAATTATAAATGGAAGAATTTTTTTTCTTCCATGTTAGTCACTCAGTCATTTCCAACTCTTTGGTACCCCATGGAACCTGCCAGGTTCTTGTCTCTCCATGAAATTCTCCAGGCAATAGTACTGGAGAAGGTTGCCATTCTCTTCTCCAGGGCATCTTCCTGACCCAGGGATCAAACCCTGGTCTCCTGGATTGCACACAGACTCTTTGCCATCTGAGCCACCAAGGAAGCCCTGCCTTTGTCTCCCATGGTGGTACAGAAAATAATAGTGTACCTTATATTTAATAGCATCTTGGTCATGGTGAACTGTGGAAGTTCTCATTTCAGAGTGTGAGTTCGACCAAGTTGGAATAATCCTTTCATTGAGTGAAGTTCCAAATGAAAGAACTTCTCTGAACCACAGTTACAGAGAGATGGCTAGACCCCCCTATCTTTTCCAGTCAAGAGTCTGAGGCTCCAAGAAGAAAATAGAGTGGGTCTGTAGCCCTCCTAACAAAAACACTGCTTTCAAACACCTATTTCTGCTTGGGTTATATGGGCTATATCGTATCATCCATGACTGAAGCGACTTAGCAGCAGCAGCAAGAGTTTTAACTTTAGAAAGAAATTGCACAGCTGTTAGAAAGAGCAAAAGCTAAGAATGCAGGAACTACGACAGGATTCTGAACAGGGGAACCAGATAAAGATTTGGTTGAGCAGCGCACAACAGGAGGCCCAAAACAATTCAGATTAAACAAGTCAGAGATTCATTTCTCTCCTGCGAGAGAAGATAGGAAGGAGGCAACTCGGCTGGGATGGCAGGGTCATGGTTATCAGGAACCCAGACTCCTTCTAGTTTTCCTAGTCTATCTCCAAGCACACTATGTCCATCCTCAGAGTTACCTCATGGCCCAAGATGCTGCTGGCCCTTCAACCATCTCATCTACACTGCAGCCTGGAGGAGAGAAGCAAGGCAGAAGGGCAAACAGACCCCCCTTGCCACCTCCTTTTAAGAACGCTCCCAGAAGCTCTGCCTAGCAACTTCTGCAGGTATCATATCATTGGCTGGAACCTAGTCACATGACCTCATCTAGCTGCAAGGGAGGCAGAGAGGTGTCGCTTTCAGGATGCAGAGGTCACATTTGTAAGAAGAAGCAGGGAACCAGGTGCAGGATAGGCAGCCAGTAATCCCAGCTGCAAGAAGATCCCAAAGGCTACATGAGGAAGTGGGATCAGGAGTTATACCCTCACGGAAGATGCCAGAAAGCCGCAGAAGGAAACAGTGTAGGATCCCTCGTTGGGACGCCCTTCAAGAGCTGTGTTTAGGAGAACTGGAAGAGGAGGCCTAGAGGGCAGGATTCCAGCCCCGACTCTGACACAGACTCACGCTTGGGGGCCACGCAAGCCGCCCAGCACCTGTTGTGGACAGATGTTGTGGACAGCCTTCCATGGCTGAGGAGGAAGAGACCATCACCCTCGTGGGAAAGCGAAAGGCTGTCGGAAGAGCCTCCCTGCTTTCATTCTCATCGGACGCCGGGCCCATCGCCCCCATGAGCACACTCTGAACTACCCGGGACCAGCAGGGCTGGTTATTAATGAACTTTCCAGGCAGGAGGTCCAGAGTGGGCCTTTGTCATGGTCACTAGTGATTTCTGCATCCCCCACCACCTCTTCAGGAATCCAGGCCAGAGCAAAACATTCTTAAAAGAGGAAAATTACCCAGAAAGCGTTTCCTGAAGAAAACTCAGCTCTGAAAAAGTTTGTCCATGCTGCAAAGCATTATCTTTAAGTCCTCCAGCTAAGCTAAAAGCCTATCCCATCCCTCCCTGGGATTTCTAGTGAATTAATAATGCCACTGATGAATATTCAAAAGTAGGCAGCTATTGTGCCTCCAAGCACATAATTAATTATTCATTACACATTTTTATTCACTGAATTAAAAAACACAGGGTGCTCTGGGAAATGAAGTGTACTTCACTGCAGGGGCATGAAATTCCACACTGCCCCTTTAAGGACTATTATTCTCTATTTGTGGTTACCAAGCAACATAAATGCTGGGCAATTAGATCATGGGTTGTCCCTGAAGACTGATGGGATAATAAGCAGTAGTTAAGTATTAAGTTGACCCAGTGAAGGTCCCATATGAATAAACCTGGGTAGCACCACAGCTGGTGTCTTTTAAATGAAACTTTTACATTAATACCATACAAAAGGTGATTCTGTTCCAGGAACAGGCATCGGGCAGAACTCCCTCATCTGCAAACCTGCGCAAGTTCTATATGTCATGCCTCTGACATTGCTGCATTTGCCATGTTGTATAGTGAGTGTGGTGTCCGCTCCCAAACTGCAGCAGCTCACCTACAGGGGGCAGCTGGGCTGAGCCATCAGGATTCAGCCTCAGCCTCCCGAAGAAAGAAAATGAACCAGCTGGGGGACTTCGAAGCAGGAAAGCTGAGTTTCTCTACTAGATGGAACTTGGAGCAAAGGCCACCTGGCAGGAAGGCCCAGTGAAGGAGTGAGAGAGCTGTTCCCTTGCTCAGGGCCACTCACTCCTTCTGGATTCCAGGCCCTGGTGGACCTCCCTGCCCTTGACTCCAGGGTCAAGTCCGGACTGGTCCAGGACTGAGACCCTGCATCTATGCACTGTCTCTCTCCTAGATACCATGTCCCCTAGGGGTCAAATTCAGGTCCAGGTATGCCCGTTGCTTCAAAGGCTCTCAACAAATGATTATTAAATAAGTATTAAGGACTTGGGACACCTTCTTTATAAGTCATGCTGTTTGATTATAAACTTGGACTAATGATCACAGTTAGTTGTTAGTTTATAAATCTATTGACACTCTTCTTAGATCTTCCTGAGTGCTGCCAGCAGGGGTGCCATATACAGTTGCACAGGATGTGCACTGAGCAAAGGGCACATGGCCAAAGCGGTGATGGAGGCTGAAATCTGGCCTGTGGCCCAATTGCCAGATCATACCCTTTTTCAGAGAAACTACTTTTTCTAATTCTCACAAAGGCATTGAATGGGCTGAGAGCAGCCCTGGCTATAGGCAGAATGTGGGTAGCAGAAGGGGAGAGCTGGCTCTGAGGAAGTAGAGCCTGTGGTCCTTAGAAGGAAGATGCAACAACCTATCTGGACAGGCAAAGGCCAGAGCCCAGAAGGTGACAGGTATCACCAGCGAGGTACCATCAGTCAGAGCTTACTTTCTGTCCTTGCTCCCAAGTATGGCTGTAGACGGCTTGAGGATAAGACAGAGGCACACGGGGCATCCTCACTGCTGACTTGTGGACACAGAGAGGAAGCAAGGGGTCTGAGCACTGAGAATTAGCAAGACAGAAACCCAGACATTTTTATTCATGTGCATCTCAAAATAACTTTATGAGGTGTGTGTTTATCCCAGTTTGCAGATGGGAAGACTGGGGCTTTAAGAATTTATTTTTTTTTAAGACTTATTTATTGATTTATTTTGGGCTGCACTGGGTCTTTGTTGCTTTGCTCCAGCTTTCTCCAGTGGTAGGGAGCGGGGGCTACTCTTCGTGGCAGATCACAGAATCTAGGCATGTGCAAGGACTCAGTAGTTGTGGCACATGGGCTTGGCTGCCCCATGGCATACGGGATCCTCCCCGATCAGGGATCAAACTCGCGTCCCCTGCATTGGCAGGCAGATTCTTAACCACTAGACAACCAGGGAAGGCCCAAGGCTTTAAGGCTTAACGGCCAAGGCTTAAACAGCCTGCCATTGTCACAGAACCAGAGAGAAAACAGGGCCTCACTCAAATAAACTCAAATAAACTCACCTCACATAGACTCCAGAGCCCGTGCTCTTAACCAGGGCTGATAGGCAAACTAGCTAACAAGCAGTAGGATAGCAGAGTAGATACAAGCCTTAGGGTTAGAGCTGGGTCCTGGGGGGCCCCCCGCCGGCCACAATTAACCCCTCTGCTGCTGGATTACTGGGTGCTCTGGGCTGTGGAGCTGGGAGGAGCGGGGAGAGGAGAAGGGTGTCTGCAGAGATCAGGCAGCAGCTGTTTACCACTGGAATGCGAACATTTTAGTATTCAAATAACTCGTGCAACCACGCAGGTGCCTACCTGCCAAGGGTCAGCCTGCTCTGAACCACGGCATCTTACCGTCTCAAAGCTTCCTGAGTCTGAAAAGAGACATAGGGGTTAGCCTGAAGCTGAGTCCTGAGCCAGGGTTAGAGTCTGTGCTCAGCGAGTGAAGACGAGGTAGCAGGAGACACGAGGCTGGGGCACTTTCCAGGAGCCAGATTTTCAAACCCGGCTGCGGCCTTCCTGCTCAAGCAGACAACTGAGGCTCACTGTCGAAGAACAGAAAACAAGGTGACGGGGGGATTCTAAATCTTGCCTGGACAGAGCCACTGATCAACCCTCCGTGAATACATGGCCCATCTCCCCACCGGTAAAACAAAGGCTTCAGGCTAGAGAACCCTATTTTAGGAGCATTCCAACAATAGCGTTTTCTGATTCCACGTTTCTAACAAACACACACGCTGCGGAAGGAAAAATAAAAACATCTGCACTTTTTGCCACTGAGGGTTTGTGTTGTTATTTTTCAAGCTCAGAATGCCCTATGATCCCCATGGTGACAGGAGATGATGGTTTTATTGTAGTTGTAGATCATTAATTTTGTAGACAAAAATGTGAAAACACAGCTTATCTCTGTCTGCAGACACTTCGCTATGCCAGAGCATGAAGCAGTTCTCAGTGGAAGATAAAGAACTGCTGTCTAGAGTTTGGAGATATGAAGCAGGGAAGACAGTTCCCCTCAAAGCTAAGCGGGCTCCGCCTTGGATGAGAGAGACTGCCGCCGTCTCGGGGTACGGCCTGAAGTTTTTCGGGAGAGGAGCAGAGGGGAGAGCCAGAGGACAACCCACAGAGCTGAGCTCTCACTCCCACCCGCCCCTGCTGCCCGGCCTCTGTGCAGACTCTCTGGGTGCCTGCTGGCACAGCGGTCACCAGCAAGGCTTTCTTCTGTGATGTGCTTTACTTGAGAGCAAGAACCTGATCTTAGCTGTTTTTGTTCTCTGAGCAATTAGCACAGTGCCTGAGACGGAATGAGCACCTAATAAAGGTCTGATAAATAAAAGGATGACTGAATGGATGGACTGACGGATGAATGGGGATTCTCATTCTTCCATCCTTTCTCAGGGTCTTCCCTCTCCATTCTCAGTGTCCTCTCTCTCCTTTCTCAAAGGGGCAGAATTTGCAAATTTAGGAGCTCACTAGGTTTGTTCTTCCAAATGTCCTCCACTTGGTCCCATGACTGCATCACTAACTCTGAGTCCTTAAAAGTCAGTGCTAGCAGGACATTCTGATATAGCAGAGCAAGGAGCAATGATAAAACTGGACAAAACTGCCCCCAAAACCCATTTCAGAGATCTAGAAATCAACCAAAGCAACACACCAAAGTGAGAAGAAGTTGTACATGGGAAACTACTGCCCTTCAGATAAGAACAATGCAAGTTACCAAACAACAACCAAACACTGCCCTTGGAGGAAAAGAGATCAGAATCCAGAGTTGCTACATTATATAATCTTAAATTATTCGGTTTTCAAAAGAAGTTATAAGGTCTGCAAAGAAATAGGAAAGTGTGAGTGAGACACGTTAACTAAGGAAAGGAGGGAGAAAAGCAGTCAGTAGAAATTTTGCCTAAGGGAGCCCAGTGTTGGAATTAGCAGACAAAAGACACCAGAGCAGCTGTGATAAACATGTTCAAAAATCAAAAGGAAGCCATCTTTCAAAAATAAAAAAAAATAAAATAAAAGGAACTTCTCGAATGGCCCAGTGGCTAAAACGTCACACTTCCATTGCAGGGGGCCCGGGGTCAATCTTGATCAGGGAACTAGATCCCACACACAGCTAAGAGTTTGAATAATGCAATTGAGACCCTGCACAGCCAAATAAATAAATTATAAATTTGAAAAAAGAAAATACAGAAAGTTAAAAGAAAATATAACAATGACTCAACAAACAGAGATAGAAACAAGCAAAGATAGAAATTATTTTTAAAAGAAACAAATGAAAACTTTGGACTCAAAAGGTACAACTAACTGAAGAAAGATTCATAAGAGGGACTGAATACCAGATGTGACATGGGGATAAGAAAGGATCAAAAAATTTGAAGACAGATCAATAGAATTTTCTAATCTGGAAAAAAAGGGAGGGGAAAGAATGAATAATAATGACAGCACCTTGAGACATGTTCAGTTCAGTTGCTCAGTCGTGTCCAACTATTTGCAACCCCAAGGACTGCAGCACGCCAGACTTCCGTGTCCATCACCAAATCCTGGAGTTTGCTCAAACTCATGTCCATCGAGTTGGTGATGCCATCCAACCATCTCATCCTCTGTTGTCCCCTTCTCCTCCTGCCCTCAATCTTTTCCAGTATCAGGGTCTTTTCTAATCAGTTAGTTCTTCCCATCAGGTGGCCAAAGTATTGGAGTTTCAGCTTCAACATCAGTCCTTTCAATGAATACTCAGGACTGATCTCCTTTAGGATGGACTGGTTGGATCTCCTTGCAGTCCAAGGGACTCTCAAGAGTCTTCTCCAACACCACAGTTCAAAAGCATCAATTCTTCGGCACTCAGCTTTCTTTTATGGTCCAACTCTCATATCCATCCACAACTACTGGAAAAACCATAACTTTGACTAGACGGACCTTTGTTGTCAAAGTAATGTCTCAGCTTTTTAATATGCTATCTGGGTTTGTCATGGCTTCCCTAGTGGCTCAGAGGGTAAAGAATCTGCATGCAGTGTGGGAGACCCAGTTTCGATCCCTGGGTTGGAAGATCCCCTGGAGAAGGAAATGGCAATCCACTCCAGTACTCTTCCCTGGAAAGTCCCATGGATGGAGGAGCCTGGCAGGCTACAGTCCATGTGGTGGCAAAGAGTCAGACACGACTGAACGACTTCACTAGGTTTATCATAGCTTTTCTTCCAAGGAGCAGGCATCTTTTTATTTCATGGCTGCAGTCACCATCTGCAGTGATTTTGGAGCCCAAGAAAATAAAGTCTCTCACTGCTTCCACTGTTTGCCCATCTATTTGCCATGAAGTCATGGAACTGGAGACCACGATCTTCATTTTTTGAATGTTGAGTTTTAAGTCAGCTTTTTCACTTTCCTCTTTCACTTTCATCCAGAGTCTCTTTAGCTCCTCTTCACTTTCTGCCATAAAGGTGGTGTCATCTGCATATCTGAGGTCATTGATATTTCTCCCTGCAATCTTGATTCCAACTGTGCTTCAACCTGTCTGGCATTTCGCGTGGGGTACTCTGCATATAAGTTAAATAAGCAGGGTGACAATATACAACCTTGACGTACTCCTTTCTCAATCTGTAACCAGTCCATTGTTCCATGTCCAATTCTAACTGTTGCTTCTTGACCTGCATATAGATTTCTCAGGAGGCAGGTAAGGTGATCTGGTATTCCCATCTCTTGAAGAATTATCCACAGTTTGTTGTGATCCACAAAGTCAAAGGCTTTGGCATAGTCAATAAAGCAGTAGAAGATATTTTTCTGGAATTCTCTTGCTTTTTCTATGATCCAATGGATGTTGGCAATTTGATCTCTGGTTCCTCTGCCTTTTTTTAAATCCAGTTTGAACATCTGGAAGTTCTCAGTTCACATACTGTTAAAGCCTCATGTGGAGAATTTTGAGCATTACTTTGCTAGCATGCGAGATGAGTGCAATTGAGTGGTAGTTTGAACATTTTTAGACATTGTCTTTTTTGGGAATGGAATGAAAATGACCTTTTCCAATCCTGTGGCTCCTGCTGAGTTTTCCAAATTTGCTAGCCTATTGAGTGCAACACTTTTACAGCATCATCTTTTAGGATTTGAAATTGCTCAGCTGGAATTCCATCACCTGCACTAGCTTTGTTTGTAGTGATGCTTCCTAAGGCCCATTTGACTTCACACTCCAGGATGTCTGGCTCTGGGTGAGTGATCACACCATCATGGTTATCTGGCTCATGAAGATCTTTTTTGTATAGTTCTTTGGTGTATTCTTGCCACCTCTTCTTAATATCTTCTGCTTCTGCTTCTGGAGACATGTGAGACAACATAAAAAAATTTTAATATATGTATAATGAGAACCTCAGGAGGATAAGAAAGAGAGATGGGGACTGAAGATGATAATAAAGAAATAATGACCAAAATGTTTCAAATTTGATGAAAAATGCTATATTCTAGAAGCTCAATGAACCATAAGTAGAATAAACACAGAGATCCACCCTAAACATGTCACAGTAAAACTAATGAATAAAAAGAGAAAATCTTGAAAGTAGCAACAGAAAAACAACTCATTACCTGTAGAAAAACATCAGTATAGTTAAAGACAGGCTTTTCAACAGAAACCAGAAGTCAGTGGAGTCACATATTCAAAATCCTGAAGGAAAAAGATGTCAACTAAGTATTCTGTATCCACTAAAACTATTCTTCAAACCTGAAGAGTAATATGGAGACATTCTCAAACAAACAATGACTGAGATAATTTATTGCTAGCAGACCTTCCTTTAAAAAAGCACAAAAAGAAATAACTTATGCTGAAAGGAAATAACATCAGACAGTTACTTCAATCAAAGAAATGAAAAGCACCAGAAAAGGTAACTATGTGGATAACATAAGTAACTGCATTTCTCTAAAAAATTTCCCTAATTTTAAAAGACATCAGATTGCAGAAAACAGTAGTTATGACACTGTTGGATGGATTTATGGATGTTGGATTTATAACAAGCACACACACATATAAAAGTTCTAGACATCTGTTGTGCAACATTGTGAAGCTATTTTTAAGATGGTAACTTTTATTTGTGACCACAATTAAATATTTTAAAATTTTAATTGAAAGGATAGACAATTCAATAATAGATGTAGATTTCAATACCCCACTCTCAACAGCATAATTAGGCAAATCACCAAGAATAATTATGGCAAATCACCAAAAAAGAACACTGTCAACCAACACAACCTAACCAGTATCTATAGAATATCACCCAGTGACAGCAGAATACACATTCTCCTCAAGAACACGTGGAACATTCTCAAGCATAGATCATGTTCTGGGTCATAAAGCAAGTCTCAATAAACTTGAAAGAATTGAAATCTTATAAAGTATGCTATCCAGTCACAAAGACATTAAATTAAAATCAAAAGCAGAAAGAAATTTGGGAAGTCTCCAAATATTTGGAAATTAAGCAACATACTTCTAATTAATGCATAGGTCAAAGAAAAAAAATCACAAGAGAAATTAGTAAATATTTTAACCAGAGGAAAACAAAACATTAAAATTTATAGGAGGCAATCAACTCAGTGGTTAGAGGGAAAGATATAACCTTAAACATTAATTTTAAAAAAGAAAAAAATCGCAGATTAATACCTTAAGCTTCCATCTTAAGAAAATAAAAAAACAAAGAGAAAACCAAATCCAAAGCAAACAAAAGGAAGTAAATAATAAAGATGTAATGGAACATAAAAACAATAGAAAAAAAATCAATGAAACCAAAAGTTCATTCTTTCAGAAGTTCAATAAAGTTGACAAACCTAGACTCATCCAGAAGAAAAAAGATGCAAATTATCAATATCAAGAATAAAAAAGGGAACATTACTATGAACTGGAAATTAACAAGGGACACTATGAACAATTTTATGACAGTAAATTAGACAACTTAAATAAGCTGAACAATTCCTAGAGAGGCACAAATTACCTACACTGTTTTGAGAAGACAGCAAATTTTAATAACTCTATAATTTGTTTTAACTTTTTAAATTAATAATAGAAAAATCTTCCCACAAAGAAAAATCCAGTCTTCAGCAATGAATTCTATCAAATGTTTAAAGAAGAATTGGTACCAGCCCTTTACAAAGTTCCAGAAAACTCATTTGATTATCAAGGTACACCATGATACCAAAGTCAGACAAGACACATCACAAGAAAAGAAAACTAGATCAACATACCTCATGAACATAGATGTTAAAATTTTAACAAAGCATTAGCAAGCCAAATCCAGCAATATATAAAAAGGATTATTCACCATAACCAAGTAGGATTTGTCCCAGAAATGCAAGGTTGATTTAATATCTGAAAATCCATCAATTTAATACACTATATTAACAAAACAAAGGACAAAAATCATCTGAAGATACAGAAAAACCATATTTGACAAAAATATAACATGCATGATAAAAACTCTCTGAACAGTAGGAATGGAAGGGAAATTCCTCAACCTGACAAAGTGCATCTACAGAAAAGCTATTGCTAATAGCCTACATAATGGTAAATGAACGCACATTTTCCCCCTAAAATTACGAACAAGGCAGGATGCCCAGTCTCACCTGTTCTTTTCAATATTCTACTGGCAGTTCCAGCCCGTACAGTAAGGCAAGGAAAATAAATAAAAGGTATCCACATTGGAAGAGAATTAGAACCGTCTTTATTCCCTTACAACAGTTCTATGTAGAAAAGCCTAAGGAACAGACACACACCGCTGCTAGAACCAATAAGAGGATTCAGCAGGGTCACAAGATGTAAGATAAATATAAAAAACAAATTGCACTTCCATATTGTATACATACAATTGAAAAATGAAACTAAGGGGGGAAATCTCATTCACAATAATATCTGAAAGAATCAAATATTTAGAACTGAATTTAATTTAAAAAATGCAAAGTTGGACATTGAAATTATAAAATACTGGTGAGATAACGTGAAGAAAATTTAAATCAATGGAGAGACATTTGGGTTGTTGATCCATGCCCACAGATTGGAGACTCAATATTGCTAGGATAACAAGTCTTCCCAAATTGATCTAAATGTTTAACATAATCCCTATTAAAAACACAGTAAGGCTTTTTTCTTTTTTGTCATAATCAATTGGCTGATCCTAAAATTCGTATGGAAAGGCAATGACCAAGAATAACCAAGGCAAGTTTTAAAAAGAACAAAGCGGAAGAATTTATCCTACCTAACTTCAAAACTTACAACAAAAAAGAAAGAAGAACTTACTGCAAAGCTACTCTAATCAAGATAATGTGGTCCTGGCATCAGGATAGGATCAACAGAACAGAATGGAGAGTCCAGATTATACCATACCACTATTACTTTTATGATCAACTGATTTTCAGCCAAGGTGCCAAAGTGATTTAATGGGGAAAGAATTGTGTTTTCAACAAGTGGTACTCTGATCATCAAATACTCATATTCAAAAGGCCAAATTTAGAACCTTTTCTTACATCATACCCAAACATTAACTCAAAATTAACTAAAACTAAAAAACGTTTACCAGAAAACTTAGAAAGACACTTTCAATCTTGCCTTAGGCAAAGAGTTCTTAGGAATGACACCAAAAGCACAGTCCATACAAGAAAAAAAAAAAGATAAGCTGAGCTGCAACAAATTTAAAAGCTTTTGCCTGTGTGCTTTAGTTCCTGTGCTCTGAGGCAAGAGAAGACACCGCAATGAGACGCCGTGCACCACGAGAGGAAGGCCATGCGCTGCCATAGAGACCCAGCACAGCCAAAAATAAATAATTTAAAAATTTTTTAATTAAAAATGTCTGTGCTTCGAAAGACACCCTGAAGAAAGTGAAAAGAGAAGACACATACCAGAAGAAAATATTTACCAATCATAGATTTGACAAAAGATTTGTATCCAGAGTACATAAAGAACTCTTACAACTTGATAATTAGAAGACAAAAACCCCAATTTAAAAATAAACAAAATTGAGGAGACATCACCAAAGAAAATATACAAATGGCTAATAAGCACAGGAAAAATGTCAACATCATTAGTCATTAAGGCACATGCAAATCGAAACCACAATGAGATACCATTATACACCCACTAGAATGGCTATAATCAAAAAGACAATGACAAGTTTGGCAAGGATGTGACGCACTGGAACCTTCATATATTGCTGGTGGGCATGTAAAACAGAGCAGCTCTTGGAAAACAGTGTGGCAGTTTCTTCAAAAGCTAAACATAAACTTACCATACAGCCCAGCAATCCCATTCTCAGGTATCTATTCAAGAGAAATGAAAACATTTGTCCACACCAAGCTTTGTACATGAATGCTCCTAGCAACATCATTCAGAACAGCCCCAAAGCTCAAAACAATCCAAATGTCCACCAACTGTGAATGGATGAACCAAATGTGTATCCTTTCGATGGAAATGTACTCAGCAATGGAAAGGCAAGAACGTCTCAAAAACCTTGGATGAACCTCAAAACACCACATGAAGTGATAGAAGTGAGAAGCAACAGACTACATGCCGTATGATCTCATTTGCATAAAACGTCCTGAAAAGGCACATTGATAGAAACTGAATGCAGATCAGTGGTTATCCTGGACTGGGAGTGAGAGCAGGGATTGGCCAAAAATGGTGGAATCACCAGGATGATGGGGCTCCCTGATGTAGCTCAGTCGGTCAAGAATCTGCCTGCAGCGCCGGAGACCTGGGTTCGATCCCTGGGTAGGCTTGATCCCCTGAAGAAGGAGATGGCAACCCACACCAGTATTCTCGCCTGGAGAATCCCGTGGACAGAAGAGCTACAGTCCAGGGGGTCGCAAAGAGTCGGACACGACTGAGTGACTTCACTTTCTTTTCTTTTTTATACCTTAGCACACTGGTGAGGGGCTTGAAGGGAGAAAGATTGGAAGATCTGGGACAAGGAAGTCTGGGAAAGAGACATGTAGATGGATGGATGGGAATGGGCACAAGAGATGAAGATCTTTTTATCACATGACCCACCACCCAAAAAGCACTAAACAGCTGAATGGCTTGGCCAGCCAACATCAGCAAGACTCATCAGCTACCCCAGGGCCGGCACGAGGGACACATGAGCCGAGTGGCCGTGGGGGCCGTGGATGGTCCCAACAGCATGGTTCCCACTCACCAAGGCTGATCTAGCTGCTGCCGCCACGCCCAGGCCTGGGAGGGACATAGCGACTGGGAGTCTGATCACAGTCAGACAAGTCCTAAGACCACCAAAAAAGGCTGGCTGGAGGGCCTGGGGCTCTAAAGCGGGGAGTGGAAGAAGGAGATGTGACTCTGCCTATGAACTAGTGGCCCTGAGGCCAGCTGCAGCATCAGGAGCAGTAGCCCCATCAACCTTCCTCTTTCTAGTTTCCTGCAGGAAGAAAAGTGCCCTGGGTCCCAGAGGAGCGGCTCTCAGAACATCCATGAAGATGTGGATGCAGAGGTGCCAGAGGTGGACACTGTGAAGATGCCACACATCTTCCCCAACAAGGGGGCTTTTGTCCCAACTGCTGGGAGCGCTGTTGGCAGTCAGCCTGCTCTCTGTGGAGAGTCCCCTAAGCCAAAGTCACGTGCCTTCCCAGGCAGCCTGCACCCCATGACTGCTCCTGTAGAAGTCCAGCTCAGGACAACGACGAGTTTCAAAGCTCACCATGGGGTCCACCCAGTCATCCTCACACCCACACCACAGCTTTGCTCCTCCCTCTGCCCATTCCTGCTGGCATCCCCTTCCTTCCATAGGTTTCCATTCCTATGTCTGTAAAAGTATTTAAACATAGTCATCAATCACATGTCCAAACATTGCTTTATTGTTGTATATAATAAAATAATCCTCCTTCCACTTCAGAATCCCTTTCATTGGAAGGTCACAGTTTTACCCATCTCCACGCCCACACTCACGAACTCCCCCTACAGAACTTTCTGGATCTTGGCAATTTACAAGACGGCTGCCATTTTTGTGAGCAATGCTTTGTACCAGATGCTTCTTGCTCATCCTCTCATTTGCACCTTAGCACCACTATGAGGTCGTTCCTGTGTCTTTTCCATTTCTGATGAGGGAACCAGAGCTCAGGAGGTTCAATTGCTCACTCGAGGTCACATCTCTAGTGAGCAGGGGGACCAGTCTGATTCCTGAGGCACTGCACGCCCACACCACTTTTCCAGGTAACAAGCAAAAGGAGAAGGGTTGCTCGTCACTCTTAGATGACAGGTTGAGGACTGATGGGTGGACATTTTGCAGGAAGGTATATCTCAGGTAAGCAAAAGGAGGAACTCTAGCAAGGGAGTACTCAAAAGAAGGATGGGCATTTTTTGGGGGGGCGGGTGGGGGCAGTGAAGCCCTATTTCTGAGGATATCCAAGCTTCCACCAGGACTAAGAGAAATGTTAATCTTGGCAATCAGAAAGCCCCCCCCCCCGCCCCCGCCAACTCTTAGAAGAAAGATTCTCAGATTCCATAAATGACACAAAACTCCCAGCGCTGAGCTGACTCAAAATTTCCAACCGGTTTGAGGATCAGCAGAGTCCTAACCAAAAGTCCTTCAACTGGAGTGAGGCCTGACCTGGCTTCTGGAACACTGCCAACCGCTGGGGGTGACTCTCCTTGCCCTGAAAGCAGGACACTCAACCGAATGACCGCTGGAGGTCCCTCCACGATCCCGGTGCCCTTGACTGCATCCCACCAGGTGTTTAATGGATGCTGTAGATGTGCGTGGTGATGAATGCCAATCAGCCTTGGAGGGCAAACCCTCTGGAGATGCAGTTGAAGATACACCAGCCACAGCTCCTCCTGTCTCCTGCTTTCTTCCCATTCCTAAAATGTGTGCCTTGAAGCCTTGTGTGTGTGTGTTACCTACACATGCATCAGTCTCAGTTCTGAGCATGATTCCTTCCTCCAAATTCCTCGGTGGTGCACCCCTTGGCTTTGGGATTCCCAGACGGGAGGATAGCATTCTTTCTCTGATGCAGTGACTTCTCCATCATCACCACCCCAGCCAGCAAGCCTGGACTTCAGAGGAATTCAGAGAAGTTCCTCAATGAGATAAGTGCAAGCCTCAATTCAATTCACCTCTTCTTCAGTCACCCCTTAAGATCAAAGTGAAGGGATGGAAGATCAGCTATCCAACCACAAATGGGATTCTTTGGGGTTTAATGTTCTTACCTGGGACTCATTCTTTCATTTCAGTTCAATTCAGTTCAGTTCAGTCGCTCAGTCATGTCCAACTCTTTGCAGCCCGATGGACTGCAGCATGCCAGGCCTCCCCGTCCATCACCAGCTCCCAGAGTTTACTCAAATTGATGTCCATTGAGTTAGTTATGCCATCCAACCATATCATCCTTTGTCGTCTCCTTCTCCTCACACCTTCAATCTTTTCCAGCATCAGGGTCTTTTCAGATGAGTCAGTTCTTCGCATCAGGTGGCCAAAGTATTGGAGTTTCAGCTTCAACATCAGTCCTTCCATTTAACAGATATGTATTGATCCAGGACCCTAAAATAGCCTATTAAAGGTGTTAGTCCATTCAGGCTGCTATAACAAAATACCACATCCTGGGTGACTTAGAAACAACAAACATTTATTTCTCCCAGTTCCCTGCATGTAAGAGGTTCAGGACCATGGCACCAGCATGGCCAGGTTTTCCTGAAGAGACCCACTTCCTGGTTGATAGCCAATGCCTTCTCCCTGTATTCTCACGTGGGGGAGGAGACTAGTGATTCCACTGGGGCTTCTTGTATACGGGCACTAATCCCATCAAAGGGCCCCACCCTCCTGACCTCCCTGAAGCCCTTCCTCCTAACACCATACCATCCAGAGTCAAGATTTCAACGTGTGACTTTAGGGGGGACCCAAACCTTCAGACCGTTCCAGGGCTCTACAACAGGCAAGTGTTTTCTATTAAAGACCAGACGGTAAACATTTTAGGCTCTGACTGCTCGACTCCGGTGGGGTAGTGCAGAAACTGCCACAGACTGAGTCAACAGATGGGTGTGGCTACATTCCAATAAAACTTTATTTACAAAAACACTCAGCAAGCCAGATCGGCCCACAGGCCCTGGTGTGGCAACCCCTGCTCTAAGAATACAAAGAAGAATAGATTTTTCTCTGTGTGTAATGGGGGAGATGGAGTTTCTTCCTATCTTCCAAAATGTTGCGGAACTAGAAAAGCAAGCCTTGGTCAAAATTCACTCTGACACGCCACAGCAAAACCAAAGCAAGCAGGGAAGGACTCCTGACTCCCCCAGCTCCTGACAGCATGGAACAGCCCTGGGACGGGAGACCTGGGTCTCTGTCTTACTGGTACACATGCCACTTCCAGCATCCTTGGCTTCCTCTGCTATAAACTGAGAATATTGATGCTTACATGAATCACGGGATTCCGATGAACATCTGATGAGATAATAAATGGGAAGTGAAAGTTACTCAGTCGTGTCCAGCTCTTTATGAGCCCATGGACTATACAGTGCATGGAGTTCTCCAGGCCAGAATACTGGAGTGGGTAGCCTTTCCCTTCTCCTGCGGATCTTCCCTACTCAGGAATCGAACTGGGGTCTTCTGCATTGCAGGTGGATTCTTTACCAACTGAGCTGTCAGGGAAACCAATAAATGGGAAAGTACTCCAAAAATTATAAAAGCTATGGAGGACTTCCCGGGTGGTCCAGTGGTTAAGAATCCACCTGCCAATGCAGGCAACACGGGGTTGATCCCTGGTCCAGGAAGAATCCAGATGGCATGGAGCAACTAAACCCACGCACCACAGCTACTGGGCCCATACTCCTAGAGCCCATGCCCTGCAGTAAGAAAAGCCAATGCAATGAGAAGTCCTCGAACCGCAGCTAAAGAAAGGGTAGGCCCGCTCACCACAGCTAGAGAGAGCCCACGTGCAGCAGTGAAAACCCAGCACAGTCAAAAATAAAAAAATAAGTAAATAATTTTTTTTAAATTATACAAAGCTATGGAAATAGAGGAGGTCAGTGTTATCTCCCAACCTGATGCAAAGGATCACATTTGGTCCCAGTCTTCCACTGATCAACTGCCTCTCCGGGCAGATCACCTCTCCTCTCTCCACCTTAGTTTCCTCATCACTGAGATGCTGAAAGGGCATGATGGAAATGCTGTGTTGAAAATGTGTATTTTTATCTTGCTGTCATAATGTTATTATTAGATAATAAATACTTTGTCATTTTATACCATCATCATCATCTTTGTTTTTCTCTGGGAGCTCACTAGATATTTTTATGACCATAATGTACACTTGCCTGCCAAAGACACTTTCCCATTTTCACTTTAAAATGTTGTTGTTGTTTAATCTCTAAGTGGTGTCCAACTCTCTTGTGACCCCATGGACTGTAGCCCATCAGTCTCCTCTATCCATGGGATGTCCCAGGCAAGAATACTAGAGTGAGTTGCCATTTCCTTCTTCAGGGGATCTTCCTGACCCAGGGATCAAAACTGCATTTTGCGGTTGCATTGGCAAGTTGGGTTCTTTTACCACTGAGTCGCCAGGGAAGCCTCACTTTAAAATAGGCCCTCATCATTGCTCCAGCCCAGGACAAGGAACCTCCCCTAGGCTCCCAGCAGGTCATTAGCTCACCTCTAGGACAGCACTCAAAACTATGTTTGGTAATTGCCAGTCTACCTGCCTGTCTCTGTCTTCCTCTGAACTGTGAGCAGCCAGCTGAGAGGCTATAGTCCATGGGTCACAAACAGTTGGACACCACTCTGCGACTGAACACCAACGACGACTTGCTAGTTTCAGGGCAAGATCATGTTGCCACGACGTGTCTCCTGCTTGCCTCGCTGGTCCCCCTGTGGCCGAACCCAGCTCTCCAGAGCACTCCTGCGACATCCCCTCACCCCGGGCTCCTGAGCATCTCTGCTCCTGCTGACGTATCTGGAGGCACCCTCACACCTGCAGGGACTCGCCCCCTCTGGGCCCACGAGTCTGCAGGCTTTAGGCTTATGCTGTGATTGACACTGCCACCCTCACGACACGGAGCTGCCCTGGCGCTTCCAGAGCACCCAAGCTTCTGGAGGAACTGGGCAGCATTCCCCGTAAAAGCCAAAGGTGGATGGCCCAGGAGGCAAACTATCACTGTTTGGGAAACTGGAGTCAGCAATCAGGTCTTTTCCTTCCCCAGAACAAATGTTCAAGTTTGCAGTGGCTCACGGACCTCAAAAAGACATCCTGCCGGGACAAGCCGTCAGCTGTACGTGATTGAAGCGCAGTGCCTTGGTCCATTCGGGCGGCTCCAACAGAAGGCCGCAGCCTGGGTGGCTTATTTTTTTTAATTAATTTTTTTTTTAGTATAATTGCTTTACAATCTTTTATTAGTTTCTGCTGTGCAGCGAAGTGAATCAGCTACATGTATACATGTATCCCCTCCTGTTTGGATTTCCTGCCCACGTAGGTCACCACAGAGAGCTGAGGAGAGTTCCCCGTGCTGTATACAGTAAGTTCTGGTTAGCTTTCTATTTTATACATAGTAGCAGTAGTGTATGTACGTCCACCCCCATCTCCCAATTTCAATTATAAACAACAAAAATTTCTCGCAGTTCTGGAGCCTGGAGGTCTGAGATCAGGTTTCCAGTGTGGTCAGGTTCTGCCCTTTTCTGGATCAATGTTTTCTCTTCATAATCTCATACGGTAGGGAGGGTGAGGAAGCTCCATGGGGCCTCTTTAATAAGGGTACTAATCCCATTCACCTGGGCTCCATCCACATGTCCTGATCACCTCCCAAACACTCCATCTCCTAACACCGTCGCACTGGAGGCAAGGGTTTGAACCTGTGAATCTTGGAGAGACACATGCTGGCCACAGTACTCGGGAACACCCTCGCATATTTTCTCTCCCCCACCCTTCCCTCTTGCTCCCCTGGGTTTTCCAGTCTCCAGTAAAGTGTGCGCACCCAAGCTTTTGCCTCCACTTGATTTTCTAGGCAACCTGGCCTGAGACACAAGCTCCCAGGAAATGCCCGCTTTGGTCATCCCCACCTCCTCTCTTGGTCCCTGCCTCTATTATCCTTCCCTCGTCAGCCTTGAGTGTGGGCTAGACTTAGTAATGTGCCTTAATAAATGAATCTGGTAGAGGTGGTATGTTGACTTCCAAAACCAGATCTTCAAATGCAAGGCAGCTTTCTCCTCTCTGTCTGACCTGCTCTGGGAGAGGCCAGCTGCCACATCATGGGGATGCTCATGCAGTCCTGTGGAGAGGCCAACACAGCACAGAACTGAGCCTCCAGCTGATAGTCATGTGAATGAGCTTTCTCAGAAGCAGATTCTGCAGCCTCAATCAAGCCTTCAGATGAATGCAGCCCCCTGCCCACCATCTTGACTGCCATATTATGAGATGCCCTGAGCCAGAACTTCTGTGCTAAACCACCTATGGATTCCTGACCCTCAGAAACCATGCAAGATAATTTTGTTGTTCAGTCACTAAGTCATGGCTGATTCTTCGCAACCTTATGAACTACAGAATGCCAGGTTTCTCTATCCTTCACTGTCTCCCAGAGTTTGCTCAAATTCATGTCCATTGTGTTGGTGATGCCATCCAACCATCTCATCCTCTGATGTCCCCTTCTCCTCTTGCCCTCAATCTTTCCCAGCATCAGGATCCAATGAGTCAGCTCTTCACATCAGGTGGATGCAAGATAATTAACAGTTGTTATTTTAAGTCTCTAAATTTCAGGGTAATTTGTTACACCGAAATGGATAATGAATATGACTTGTAACACCACCCTATGGGTACATGCACCGCACTCCCATCCATTCCTCAACCACAGGGGGTGACTTCTGCATCCTGGCTTCTCCCAAGCTCCTCCTGCCTGGGTTACCAGTTATCACCCAGCTGATAAACCCAGGGACGCCTCCCAATCCTTCTCTTGGGGGCTGCTCTGGAGCACTTGATTCTGTCGACTTCTCCCTCCACCCCTCCTCCTTGCCTTCAGGACATGCTCCCCACAATCCCCCCGACCAGCCCTCCTCTACCTCTTCTCCAGATCCGCCTCCTCTGCCCCAGCTCAGAACAGGAGTCCTCCAGAGCTCCATCTTCAGCCTGCCCCTCTTACTCTTCCCAGCCACCCGAAGAGGCATCCTGTCTCATTTCCACCATGACAATCCCCAGTCCTTGGCTGATGACTGTCAAAGCTATGCCTCACCCAGACCTGTATTATCCAGCTGTCTACGGAGCATCCCCAAAGTCCCTCAATGTCACCACATCCAGAAAACCTGATGCTGCATGCTGCCTTTCTTCCATCTATCCCAGTTAGTAGCACCTTCTTTTGTCTTTAAAACAGGGATGATTTTGATAATGCAAATCAAAACCACAATGAGGTACCATTACACGCCAGTCAGGATGGCTGCTATCCAAAAGTCTACAAGCAATAAATGCTGGAGAGGGTGTGGAGAAAAGGGAACCCTCTTACACTGTTGGTGGGAATGCAACAGCCACTATGGAAAACAGTGTGGAGATTTCTTAAAAAACTGGAAATAGAACTACCATATGACCCAGCAATACCACTTCTGGGCATACACACTGAGGAAACCAGATCTGAAAGAGACACATGCACCCCAATGTTCATCACAGCACTGTTTATAATAGCCAGGACATGGAAGCAACCTAGATGCCCATCAGCAGATGAATGGATAAGGAAGCTGTGGTACATATACACCATGGAATATTACTCAGCCGTTAAAAAGAATTCATTTGAATCAGTTCTAATGAGATGGATGAAACTGGAGCCCATTATACAGAGTGAAGTAAGCCAAAACGATAAAGACCATTACAGAATACTAACACATATATACGGAATTTAGAAAGATGGTAACGATGGCCCTATATGCAGGGCAGAAGAAGAGACGCAGAAGTACAGAACAGACTTTTGAACTCTGTGGGAGAAGGTGAGGGTGGGATGTTTCGAAAGAACAGCATGTATATTATCTGTGGTGAAACAGACCACCAGCCCAGGTGGGATGCATGAGTTGAGTGCTCAGGCCTGGTGGACTGGGAAGACCCAGAGGAATCGGGTGGAGAGGGAGGTGGGATGGGGGACCGGGATGGGGAATACGTGTAGCTCTATGGCTGATTCATATCAATGTATGACAAAACCCACTGAAAAATAAAAAATTTTAAAAAAATAAAAAAATAAAACAGGGATGATAAGTAACAGTCTCCACTGTGCTCAGTGGGGCACCGTGGCCCAGAGTCAGTCAGCACGAGCCTGGGCAGGTGGGTCAAGGGTCAAGGATCACCATGGGTGGTCCCTCACTCACTTCCTCCTGATTCTATAGGAGCCCCAGGACCCACATACGTGCTGCATACTTGCTTCTTTGAAAAACAAGCCTCATTTTGTCCTTGCTGTTGACCATGGGTGCCTGGGGACAGCCTGCTGTGCTGGGGGAGGCATGCTGGAGGAAGCGGGTGCAGAGTTCTTGCCACCCACCTGCACTCGGGGTGTCTTGCCTGAATCCACCCAGCTTCCTCCTCCCTTCCCTCTCCTCCTTTATCCCCCTCTTCTCTCCTCTCCTCTCTCCTCTTTCATTTCCTGCCTCCTCTCCCTCCTCTGTTCCTCACCTCCTCCTCCCCCCATCACTTCCTCATCTTTGTCTCTCCTCTATCTTGTTTCCATCTTTCTTCTTTCTCTCTTATCTCTTTTCTCTTCTTTCTCTGTCCTCTGTGTCTGTCTGCCTCACATTCATCATACACCCTGCCTTCTTGACTCTCCATCCTGTGCAAAGAATTTTTTCCCCTGCTGCCTCCAGGCAAAGTTGGTGGAGAAGAATGAATTTTTCATCCATTTCCCCATTATTCTGCTCCTGGACCTAAGAAAGCGGAACTCAGGCCCCTCTGTTTGTGACTAGAGATATGACATACCTTGATCTCTGAGTTTTGTTTTGTCATTTCCCATAAAAGTAAACCCCACTCAGAAAGTCAGGCGCCAAGCCCGAGGCATCAGAGTGGCGAGCCTGCAGGCACGTCAGGTGGACTCTGCCCTGATGGCGGTCAGGGGAGATTTGGGGGCCCCCTTTGGCTTCAATCTCTAACAGCAGGGTAGGAACCTGTTAGAAAGTTTTCTCCAAGTTTCCAAGGATGCAGGAACTGGAAGTTATGTGTCTAGCCAAGGTCACCAGCGCGCGCACATGCGCGCACACACACACACACACACACACACACACACAGAAGGGAGACCTGAGCAGGTGTCACCTGCCTCCCTGACAAGTGTATTTACTGGATCAGAGTCTTGAGTCATTGGAGCCAATGCGATGAGAAGGACCAGGGAAATACAGACTTCTCCCAATGAGTTTTTCTTCGTCACCTCCGTTTCAAAAGAGAAACTGAGTCAGGATCACCTCCCTTGGATATGTTTTCTGTTTACTGTGAGGATGTCACATCCATCATGCTCCTCCACCTCCTGTAATGAGACCGCTTCAGTGACTCTGGGTCAACCATCCCAGGGTCAGATGGGCCCACCGTGGGGACGCTCAGTGACACCCAAAAACACAAGGATTGTCCGTAACACACCCCGGCTCCATTCCATCCTCCAGATTCCAGTTGCAATGGCTCTCCAATAAGTGGTCTTTGCCGTCCTAACCAAACAATACAGTTTTCCGTATTAGGCTCTAGCCCAGCCTCTGGTTTGTTTCTTTCTTATAGCTCCATCAACCAGACTTGTTTTGCTTGTATATTACTTGTGGATTGCCAGCCTCCCCAGGACCATGCAAGCCCCATTAAGATAAAGAACTTATTGTTGACTCAATTCCTGGCACGTGGTAGGTAGCTGGTTGGTGTCTGTTAAATGAATGAATGGATGGATGGATGGTTGGATGGATGGGTGGGACCACCTTACCCACACTCCTGATGCCATCAAGGATAAAACTGAGGCCCCGAGGCTGCACGGCCAGTGGGGCTCCACGCCCTCCAGCACCCTCCCCCCACCCCAGGTCTTCTCCCTTTCTAGGCTGACCTCCCCTTCACCAAGGGTCCTTCCACAGGAACTTGATACCCACCCACCTGCCATCCTCTTAAGGCAGGCCCATATTTCCTTTGGAGTAATAATTAAAATAACATATTCACCAGCTGTTTTTTTCCCCTAGATTTAATCTGCCCAGGCTCTGATTTGCATATTAAAAGCACTAATTAGCCCCTCCGAGTGCTTGAGCACGGAGAGCGGGAACTGGTCACGTCCTCCCCAAGGACCCATCCCCAGGGCTCTGGGCTGGGATTCGGATGCTGGCCGAGCCCTGGGCAGGGAGGAGCCTCCATGTCCCCCGCGTTTGGGGACTGGAGTCCGCCTGGCTTCATCCTGTGGCTCTTCTTCCCTTTGAAGTGTCGTGTTTGATCTGTTAGCTTGTCTGTCGGTTGCTGCTGGAGCATCTTTGGAGTGTGCGTTTGAGCCCCTCCCGGCCCCATCGGGTGGGGCTTGGGGCTCCCGGAAGGGGGGGGTGGCCTTGGAGCAGTGGTCCCCCAAGGTGAGCCCCAAGTCCATCACGGCAGGCTGTCCTTGCAAGCTTTCTGCCACCGCCTCCCCGCGAGGATGAGAAGGGGCAATTCCAGCACGCCGGGCCCTTTAAATTATGCTTTTATTGGAACCGTACAAAGGAAGAGCTAATTGCTGTTGTTATTATTTCCTTAAAAATAAAATCGGGGAGGGAAGATGTGTGTGAGGGGATGATGAGGGGGGCTGTCTATAAAAGCTGTCAGCCCGTGAAGTGGGATTCTGAGGGTGGGGTGCCTCCAGGAGACTGCAGGCCCAGAGGTAGCATTCTGCTGTCCCCAGGACGCCTCTGAGTACTCCCCACCCCTCCCCTGCTCCCCTGGGCTGAGCTGTCAGGCGAGGACCTGCCTGATCCTTGCAGGGCTCCATTCGGAAGGAAACTGAGTCCCTCCTCGCAGGAGTCATGGAGGCTGGCCAGGGACCGGGCTGGGGAGTCAGTCCCTGACTTTGAGAAATTCCAGCCTGGCACACCACATGCCGCACCCGGACCCTGGGTTTTCGCAGTGAACAGCCCCTCCCAGGAAGGCCTGGGAGCCTGCGGGGGCTGGGCTGCAGCAGAGAGAGCCAGATGGCGACAGTGTGAGCACCAGGGGGCAGGCCAAAAACCGTAAAAGGGAAGAACACGCTGGCAAGAGAGTTTCTTTCTTTCCCTCCCCCCGACTCAGCTCGGGGTGGGCTCCAGCTCCGATGGCTTCAGGGGAGGGCGGGTGGCTGGGCCCAGCCCTGATCAGAGCTCCGGCTCGCAGGCAGGCCCAGCTCCCTGGCTGCCCCAAGACCACTGGTCCTCCCTCTCCCCAGCCCCTGCCCCCTCACCCGGAGCCAGAGCGCCCGCACTTCCTCCAGCATCTTGAGACACGACCCTCCCTGGTCCATTCCTGCCCTTGCTCCAGACCTGCTCACTGGGCATCTCGCCAGCACCAGACAGAGGGGTGGACGGGAGAGTGGGAGGGCGTCCGGGAGGGTGAGATGGGTGGCCTTGACTCTCTGCAGCCAGATCAGTTGCCTGGGGTTGGCAGCCTGACTAGAGACACTGGCTTGACTCCGAAAGGCAAGCATCAGAATCACAGGGAGGAAGCTTCAAAGTCAAGTGCATGTCTTACAGCGGGCACAAAGGCCCTGGGGAAGCGGAAGGGAGACGGAGGAGCCAGCATTCACGACGTTCTGTGGACAGAGGACTGTCCCTTAAGACTCTCTCTTCACTGTGGTGGGAGGCATCACCAGAAACTCAAGGAAACAGGGAGTCAACTGAAAAGTTTTGTATCCAGACAGGAACTATGGGGACAAGAGGGAGTCAGCCAACAGTGACAGCCTGGGACTTAGGGGCAGAAAACCAGAGGAGCTGGATTTTTCCAAGTGAGCCAGGCCGGCATGGAAGCCTTGGAGGGCTAGACTCTGGGGAGATGGGGGCCAGGGCTGGATGGCCTGAAAGGAAGGTGACCATGCTGGGCCACGGGGGCCACCACAGGGGTGGAGAAGCTCCCCCAGGTCACAGGATGGAAGGCTGCAGGGACGAAGACGAGGGGGAAAGGGAAAGGGAAAAGACACCTGGCAGGCGGATGAATTTTGGGTTCTCTCTGGGCCTTGGAGAGCACGGGCTCGGCTCTGGAGAGTTGTCAGATCTTTCCAGCCTTCTATAAGGAGGTACCTGGGGCAGTAGGAGGAACAGTCACCCCTGCGGGCAAGAGCAGAAGTCCATCTAAAATGCCAAGTAGAAGGGAGAGTGGAGGAGGGGCTTCGCAAGACCCCCCACAGGGGCCAGAGAGCTGGCTCCAGAGCCCATGCACCCCCAGGACAGGGGGCTGGGGGAGGTGGTGGACGGGGCTGACGGCTTGATTTAGCTCCGCAGAGTGGTCCGTGAGCATCCCCTTCCCAAGGAGAAATGGACACCCTCCCTCCATCCGGGATCTGGGTGTCAGGAAAACAGAAGGCACAGGAGAAAGTGCCCTGATGGAAAAGGTGACCCAGTGAGTGAAGATGACCAATGATTGAAGAGGATGTTGGTTCAAGTCTGAAAACTCAAGGATCACCGCTGAAGAAGTCCTGCATTGCAGGCGGATTCTTTACCAACTGAGCTATCAGGGAAGCTAAAAAGTCCTAAATTCTACCAAGTGTTCTGGAGGCTATTTTCCAAGAATGAGAGGGGTTTTCTCTCAGGGAATAGAATCTTTCCAAGGGGGAGCAGGGAACCCAAGTCAACTGGTTGCTGAGAAATACCCCCACACACCAGCGGTCCCGGGGCTGGGCAGGGAAGCCCCTGACACAAAGCTTAAGAGCATCTGTGTTCTGTGAACATGCTCATCTACTCCCAGACACAATGGCTGGAAAAAGTCACTCTCTGTGATCACTGATCTAGACTGCCGCCCAGAAGTGGGTCACTCTGAGTCTCTAAGGGCGGTGCTTTGACTTGAGGAACACGGTCTCCAGGGCCATCAGAGGTGATCAGCTGTTGCTGTCGTGGGCTCCCCTGGGCCCTCGGATCTGGTTGCTAATTATCAGTGCACAGCTGGGGAGGTGTCCCAAAGAGGCCCAAAGGCCCAGGAACTGTCGGCGGTGGAGTGTTTAGCATTGCTTCCTCTTGGGCACACAGTTGGATAAAGGGGAGAGGAGGAGGCAGATTCACCCCACATTTCACCCTGGGGTGTGGACAGGGTCGGGGAGGCTTCATCAGTTGGGATAGAAACCCAAGCTCAGACAGAGGTCCGGGGGATCACGTTTTAGCAAGAACTGGGTGAAACGTGAAGGCAGCACGGACAGGAGAGAGATGGTGTACGTGCGTCATGGTTTTAATTTCTCCAAAACAGCCTTGAAAAACAAGAAACTGGTAACCTTGTCTAACTTTTAAACCAAAGAGGGTTTTAAATACACACTACTAGGTATAAAACAGATAACCAACAAGGATGTACTGTATAGCATATGGGACTATTCTCAATATTATGTAATAATCTGTAAGGGAAAAGAATCTGAAAAAGAAGATGCATATATATATATATAGGTACATGTAACTGAATTTCTGTGTGGTACACCTGAAAACGAAAGGATAATGTAAGTCAACTATTCTTCATCTAAACTTTTAAAAATAAATAAATAAAATTTCAAATTCAAAATTCAGAAAAGAGGGTTTCAAGCGCCGTATTTGCAAGGTGGGCTGCTATTTTGGTGTTCCGTGCAGTGGGCTGTGTTTTGCTTGGACTTTACTCCTGGAGGAGGAATGACATCATTGCCCGCTGTAGGTCATGTGGCCACGTCTGGCAGGGCCGCCTGGAGGTGACGCTAGACAGCTGAAGTGGGAAGCCGACTTGGAGGGTGGCAGGGGGGATCTGAGCCGACGTCTTGTGTGACCATGGATCAGTGTGTGACGGACACAGCCTGGAGTGTTTCAGGAGCTCCTCGGGCAGCTCATGCAAAGCCCTGAGAGGCTGAATTTCGCATCTACTTGGATCCAGGAGGTTTTGAAGGGCTATACGAAGGTCAGGAGCTGCGCTTCCAACCTACTGGATAGCACAGGGAACTCTGCTCAATATTATACAACAACCTAATGGGAAAAAAAATTTTTAAAGACTATATATACATATATATATATATAAAATTGAATCAGTTTGTTGTACACTGGAAACTAACACAACACTGTAAATCAACTGCACTTCAACAGAAAATTAAAAAGTAAGTTGACACTTCTCTGATGGCCCAGTGATTGAGTCTCCGCTTGCAACGCAGGGGGCCCAAATTTGATCCCTGGTCAGGGAACTAAGATCCCACATGCCACGACTAAGGCCCAGCACAGCTAAATAGATAAATGAACTGTAATTTTTAAAAATGAAGCTAATTAAAACATTTAAAACAATATTTGAAGGAAAACTGCTCTGTCTCTTTCATCCTCTTACCACCATTTCCCTGTTGGATGGCTGGTCCATGGAGAGGCTATCAGGCTGACAGCCCTTCTCACTAACAAGGGACCTTGGCCCTAAGGAGAAGCTGGGGCAGTAAAGAGCAAAGGGGGTGGGCCAAGCAGGAGGCTTGCTTAAGGCCACATGAGTACATGCAGCTCCTTCCATCAGGAGGTAGAGTCTGCGGTGAAAGCCAGTCACAAGGCCAGCCAAGACACGAGAGGCGGGAGGACTGTGAACTGGTGTGGCTGCATGTTTGCCTTCATCACACACACACTCCACAGCTCTGCAATTCCATTTCTCAGGGGATACCCTCACGAGACTCTTATGTAGACTGACAGCTACAAGAATGTTCATTATAGCATCATTTATTATGGCAAAATCGAAAATAAAAATTCTCACCATTGGGAGAATATATAGATGAAAAGTGGCACCTTCACACATTGGAAAACTATGCAGCAATTTATAAGATGAACTAGCTCTCTATTTACAACCTGGATGAATCAAAGAGTATGTTGATTGAGGGGGAAGAAACTTGTATTGTTTGAATGTGTTTTTTTGTTATTTAGTCGCTAAGTCATATCTGATTCTTTTGTGACCCCACGGACTGTAGCCCGCCAGGCTCCTCTGTCCATGGGATTTTCCAGGCAAGGATACTGGAGTGGGTTGCCATCTTCTCCTCCAGGGGATCTGCCTGACCCAGGGATCAAACCCATGTCTCCTGCATTGATCAGTTCCAGTCATTCAGTCTTGTCTGATTCTTTGTGACGCCCATGGACTACAGCACACCAGGCTTCCCTGTCCATCACCAACTCCCAGAGCCTACTCAAACTCATGTCCATCACGTCGGTGATGCCATCCAACCATCTCATCCTCTGTTGTCCCCTTCTCCTCCCGCCTTCAATCTTTCCCAGCATCAGGGTCTTTTCCAGTGAGCCAGTTCTTCGCATCAGGTGGCCAGAGTACTGGAGTTTCAGCTTCAGAATCAGTCCTTCCAGTGAATATCCAGGACTGATTTCCTTTAGGATGGACTGGTTGGATCTCTTTGCAGTCCAAGGGATTCTCAAGCGTTTTCTCCAACACCACAGCTCAAAGGGATCAATTCTTCAGCACTCAGCTTTCTTTACAGTCCAACTCTCACATTCATACATGACTACTGGAAGCAGTTTCTTTACCACTGAGCCACCAGGGAAACCCATTGAATGCACAGTATAATACAATTTTAAGGAAATATTTTAAATACAAAAATAATGCCACATAATACTTATATATATATTGCAGATATGTGTGTAGATATAGCATGCAATTGAAAGGATGTGCTTTAATTAGATGAGATTCGGTTGCTATGGGGAAGAGAATGAGTGCAGAGACGAGGCTGGAGCCAGAGGCTGATGACAGTGCGTCTCTGACTGAGGAGGATGAGTGAGTAGATAGGTCCAATTTACGCACTCGACATCCAACACTGAACTATTTCAGCCTGAAAATCCACACTTGACAAGAGGCAGCCATGAAGGATGACGATAAAGGGGGAACTGACTAAGGGAGGGGATGCTGTAGAAAGCTGAAGGAAGTTTAGCATCACGTGTTGAGGTAGGACCCGCCTTTCCGTGGGAACATCCCTACACGAAGAAGAACACAGTGCTTTGCCTTATCTTTCGATTGTTACCCGTTTCTGTTCGTTCTTGCAATGTACACTATTCGTCAGAAAGGCCACAGGCTGTTGCTATGATCTGGATGAAGCTGGTATTGGTCATCCTTTAGACTTTATGAGCAAAGCAGATAATATTGTTATCCAGACCGGGTGTTTATGGTTCAAAGGATCAACGTTCATTCATTGACTCGTCCAGTGAGTACTTACTGAGTACCTTTCATGTGTCTGGGGCTGTACAAGGCACTGGGGACACACCAGTGACCCAACAACCATGCCTCCTGCCATCGTGGAGCTAATAATGGACCAGTCATGCCCCGTGAGTAACTGCTCCTCCCCTGAATTATCCACTCTGCTGTGGTCACATTGCCTAGTCCATCTTCCCCTCTTGAACAGAGTTAAGATCCCCTGGCCCTGGGGGTATTTTAACAGCAAGTTGAAAGAAATGTGGAGAAGGAAAAGCTCCCTGTCCCCAAGTCAGAACCCCTTTGAGGTCTCCTGCCAGCTTTCCTGTGGCTCAGATGGTAAATAACCCGCCTGCAATGCAGGAGACCTGGGTTCGACCCTTGGCTTGGGAAGACCCCCTGGAGGAGGGCATGGCAACCCACTCCAGTAATCTGGCCTGGAGAATCCCAATGGACAGAAGAGCCAAATGAGCTACAGTCCATGTGTCACAAAGAGTCAGACACGATTGAGTGACAGCATAGCACACTCAGCCCTCTCTGACCTCTTGGTCTCCAAGGCATTCTTGCCCAGACCCACCATAGTGATCAGGCTCTGCCCCCTAAATCAGAACCCAGCATTCTTGGGTCCCCTTCCCCTCTTGCCTTTCCACACCTTCATTAGACTCAGTGAGGAAAGATTGGGAAAGTGTTGTTGGGATTCTTTGAATCAACAGCAATTCTATGGAATTCTTTCCAACAAAAACATTAATGTGACCCTTGTTTTGGGTTAAAGGGGGTGGGAGGCCTTGATTGGCTAAGCAAGATGAAAGGATGGAGCCATCCTGTGCTAAGTGCTCTCTGCTCCCCAGACACAGACCATGTCCTCGCCCCTCCACACTCCCACTCAGGGTGCGTTTGCTGCCTGCACGGCGCCCTCAGCTTGGGACTATAAGGCCGAGCCCACGAACCCTCCTCTTTCTCCATGCTCGCCAGCACGCTGCACACACCTCCACCTCCCAAGGCTCTGAGCATGCATCTGGTGACAGGTGGGCTTTTGGTCTCTTCCACTGCACCAGGTGACCCACCTAGGGTTCCTCCCCAGCCCCACCACACAGAAGGAAAGAACGAGAGAGGAGTAATTAAGTGCTGGTTCCTGAAGGGCTTCCCCCAGTGGCTCAGTGGTAAAGAATCCGCCTGCAATGCAGGAGACGCAGGTTCGATCTCTGGGTCAGGAAGATCCCCTGGAGAAGGACATGGCAACCCAATATTCATGCCTGGAGAATACCATGGACAGAGGAGCTGGGCAGTCTACAGTCCGTGTGGTCCCAAAGAGTCAGACATGACTGAAGTGACTGAGCATCATGAAGGAAGAGGGGAATGGACCTGTAGGAGAATGGAAAGATGAGGTGACATCAGTTCAGTTCAGTCGCTCATTCGTGTCCGATTCTTTGTGACCTCATGGATTGCAGTACGCCAGACTTTCCTGTCCATCACCAACTCCTGGAGCTTACTCAAACTCATGTCCATCGAGTTGGTGGTGCCATCCAACCATCTCATCCTCTGTGGTCCCCTTCTCCTCCTGCCTTCAATCTTTCCCAGCATCGGGGTCTTTTCCAATGAGTCAGTTCTTCGCATCAGGTGGCCAAAGTATTGGAGTTTCATTGGCCACTTGAAACAAACCTCCAGGGAGAGAAATGGCTTTGGTGGGGCTTGTTAAGTCTTCAGAAGCAGGTGGGATCCCTGAGGCTATGGTCACACCAAGAAGGCCCCCTCAGGCAGAGCAGACTGTGAGATTCTATCTGCAATACCCAAAGGCATCCAGAGCCCATGGGGAGAAGGATTTCTGTCTGACCCCATGCAACACCCCAGCGCTCCCTGGAATGATATTAACTATGTTCCCTCTCGCTTCCTCCCTGATTCCATATTCAACTGTGAGCAGCAGCAGGGCCAAACCCCTGAAGGGCTTCTTCACGTGATTCATTGCTGGGCTCCTGAGTCAGGCCGCCCCTTCCTGAGTGTGTCTGTGGACCCATCACTTAACCTCTCGGAGCCTCAGGTTCTCATTTTGAAAGTTGGAGGGACAAGGGCCTCCGCTGTTCTGAGGAGCAGTAAGAGGCCACATCAGCGGCACTGTGCCTCTAGGCATCATCTCATTTAGTCCACACTGAACTCCCAACTGAAGGGAAATTGACACTCAGGGAGATTACAAGGCACCTCCAGGGCTCCAGCCAGGAGGTGGGAGAGCCAGGATTTGGAGCCAGCTCTTCCGTCCAGCCCCTGGGACAGAAGGGGTCCCAGGAAGAGCCACTGCCAGCCCTCTTCTCTTCCCCCTGGTGGGCTCTGGAGCCCTCGCTGCTGTAGCCATGGCTCCCGATCAGTGGTCCTGAGTGGCCGCACACTGGGACCCAAGAGGTGTCCTGTGCACCCCACCCCGACCCCCACCCACAGGGCTCCCAGCCAGGTCTCCAGGGAGCGCTTGCACAAAAGCCTCTCTGTTCAGTCAATCCCAAAGGAAATCAACCCTGAATACTCATTGGAAGGACTGATGCTGAAGCTGAAGCTCCAATACTTTGGCCATCTGATGTTAAGAGCTGACTCATTGGAAAAGACCCTGATGCTGGGAAAGATTAAAGGAGGGAGCAGAAGGGGAAGACAGAGGATGAGATGGTTGGATGGCATCACTGACTCGATGGACATGAGTTTGAGCAAGCTCCGGGAGTTGGTGATGGACAGGGAGGCCTGGCGTGCTGCAGTCCACGGGGTCGCAAGGAGTTAGGCATGATTTAGGGACTGAACAACAGCAACAACATCCCCTCCCCCAACCTGCACCCTCTGCTTATTGGTCCTGACTCACCATCACTCACTCCTGAGCTTCCTGCAGCTTTCCCCCTCCTCAGACTCCACGCGGGCTTCTCTTCCCAGCTCTCAACTGCTTCCCTCCCCATCGCTCTCTTCCCATCTCAACTCTCAGACGCTCCCTGGGTGTTCTCGGCCACGCACCTCCACGGCCATGGCTGATGACCGTTACAGCTTCAACCCAGGTACCCCCCAGAAGCTGTGGAGCCTGTGGAGCCGACGGGACTGTTCCACCTGGGTGTCCCTCAGGCATCCCTGCAGCCTCCATTCACCCAGAGCTGAACTCTCCTCACTCCCAGATGCCGGCTCCTCCCTTTGTGCCCACCACCCCCTCACACCCAAAATGGAGAAGCGGGGTCATCCTGAACCCCTTCTTTCTGGTGCCTCAGGTGGCAAGAGTAACCAGATCTTGCTCATTCAACTTCCTCAGCATCTTTCTCTTACATCACCTCCTCTCCATCTCTTCTTCTCAAGCTCAAGCCTCCTCACCTGGACCACTGAGGCTTTATCATTGTGGTTTCCTGGGTCCAGGTCCCTCTTGTGGCTGCCAACCTAGCTGCATTTCCCCCATCGAGGGTGGACCATTCCACCAAGATCGACGTGGGGTCTAATGCACCTGCCCTGAGCTGGGTGCTGGGGAATGGACACGAACAAACATCACTCTTCTTTCAAGAAGCTCAAAGAGCCTCATGACAACAGCAAGGAAAGAATGGACCGCCATACAAATTACAGATTACGGGAGACATAGCAAATGGCACAAGGAGGAGCACTCGGGGCCCCTTGATGGGGTCTTTGGGGCCTGGGAAGGCTTTTTGGAGGGACTGTGGGCTGAGACGAGTGATGGCCTTCTCAAAGGCATAGGCTGATGTCCAAACTCTCCAGTTGGCCTCTAAGGCCCTTTCTGAGCTTGTCCCTGGCTCCCCCAGCCTCACTCTCACCCCCATCACACACACACACACACACACACACACACACACACACACACACACACGCTCCAGACCTGCTCAACTACCATGTGGCAGTGGGTGGGGGTGCATCTCTCTGCCATTCGGCCCCGGCACAACATCTTGCATCAAGGATCGTGTCAATTTGTGAGCTTGCAAATCGGCACTTAGCTCTCATGCCAAAGTCCACAGTCCTAAGTTTTGGTGGCAGGAAGACATTGCTGAAAATAATTGTGCCTGGCAGCACTGGGCCGGTTCCAAAAGCTGTCCGGTGCTCCAGCACGCACGGAGGCTTGGGTCGCTCTACACTGCAGCCAGATGCCTCTATATCCTGCCCAATTAATCCGGAATGAGCTGGACTGTGATCATGTACATTCACAACAACCTGCTCCCGAAAGAAGGACCCCGAAGCCGCGTCCCTGCCCCTGCCCCCCGCTTCCCCGCCTCTCCCCATTACATCACTCGCCTGAGGGCCCTGCCGCTGCCAGCCCCCTGCAGGTAGATGGGCCCAGGTTATGGCAAGAAGCGCCAGCCCCACCAGCAAACTGGCAGCAGAGACCCCCGCGCTGCCAGCCATTAGTCACTGATTCCATTCCTGCTGGCTCCGGCAGGCGACGATTGCAGATTCCTGCTTGCTGCCTCTCCCGGGAAGGGGTCCACACTCTGAGCCCTTCCCTGGAAGTGGCTCTGGCCCATTTCATGTGGTTGAAACTCTGAAGGCATTGCCGAGGCCTGGCTTCTGCAGGCAGGGACCTGTTTCTCCATCTTGGCAATCCTCAAAGAACCAGGAAGATGAGGCCAAAGCGGGGAAGAAAAAAAAGAAAACCACCCCTGAGTACCCGTCCGGTGCTCCTCGCTATGGTTCCCTCCTGGAAGGACGCTGCCCTTCTTCACTCTTGTTCACACACAAACCAGAAGCACAGAGAGTGTGGGACAATGTGTAAGGCAGCCCAGCTTGTCGGTGAGCTCAGAAGAGGGGTCTGACTCCATCAGTCCTCCTGCCTCCTGTCACTCAACCCTTTTAACATGGGTGGGGGAGGCATGCAGACCAAACATCTTTGTCCATCTAGGTCTCATCGACAGCCGTGTTCAGAGGCCTTCTTCCTCCCTCCTTTCCTTCCCCCTTTTCTTGGCCCCATTCCTCCGAGATCTCAAGGGTCCCCTTCCATACCATCCCAGTCCCCGCCACCCTCCATTTCTGGCTATTCTTGGAGCTCACAGAACTCCTGACTCCAGAAAGTGCATCCGGGCCTGGCGGATGGCTGGAAGCATCCCAGAGCTTGCAGGGGAGTCGTCATTAAGAAATAAATGACCCGAGACACTGTTCACGTTGCGTTCCTCCCAGGAATTCGGAAACTGGTGAACTCTCAGCCTGGCGAGCTACCTCGAGTTGGGCTTTTGAGGGAGGTTGTTCTTTTTCTTCTTCCTTTTCCTTTTCCCTCCACACCCTCCACACTGAACAAGCCGCCAAGGATCTGTGTCTGGCATCACCTCCTCCATGCCCACTGGATGTGACCTCGTTCCCCCCTGCTTCCTTCTAGCACCTTCTGCCTTTGCTCTGTCATTACCCTGCAACCTCATCACGCACCCACCTCCACCTCCATCACTTCCAGGAGACCTGTCTTCTGGGCCCCTCCTCGACCAAGAGTGGTACCCCATGTTCCCCTCCCATCCGCACCAGAAGTCCTGTTATTTTCTGGACAGTGCGTGGAGCAAGCAGAGGAGAGAGGCAGGGCAGGAGGCAGAGGAGGAAGGGGATGGGATGCTGACTCGTCCTCCAAGACAGTCAGCATCCAAGTCGAGCATGCTTTCAAAGTGGGGGGTTGACTCCAATCCGCTGGGCTTCTGGCGGCCTCGTCAGGCATCCGGGACCCGGGGGGGCTGGCCCGGTCCAGGCCGCTCTGGCACAGGTCTCTCCACTCACGCAGAAAGTCACTCCAGCAATTAGGCTCGGTCCCTTTGTTCCGTCCCCTTCCTCTCCCGCTCCCAGCCCCTCCCTCTCCTTCCCCACGACCGCCGCGTCCCACTGTGCCGGGTACCGCTGCCGCCCTCCCCGTCAGGCCGTTTCGCGGTGGTACTGCGGAGCCGTGGAGAGGAGCTAATTGGATTTGTTGTCACCTCCCGAAGCTGCCAGGAGCTCACGTCTGCTCTGGTTACAGATGAAGACATCACGGTGACAGGCTCAGAGACAGCTCAGCTGGCATCCCAGGCCACTGATAGAGCCATGTTGATTTAATGTCCGAGTGGAGAGGTGCAGACAAGCTGTTCAAGTTTTCCCTTCCAAACAAAGCAGGGATACACCATCCGTCATCTGTGGATCAGTAAATAAGCATCCGTGGGCCTCCAGGAGCTCTTAACCACCGCCACAAAAGAATGACAAACTCTTTTAAACGGGGAGACGGGACTTTGAAACCAAGCATCTCTCTGGTTTATGACGCTGCCCTCGGGGAGCCCAGCTAATTCCACCAAACATAAATTTTACTTAACGATGTGATTATGAATGAATCCTATTAGCTTTAACATCACCCGCTCCTTCAAGGTGTGCCCTGATGGGCTCTGGTATGGGGGGGGGGGTGGCAGGCGGAGAGGCATGGGTGAAGATGAGAAGACCTATTTTCGCGGAGTCGTCCGCCTGGTCCGCAGGCATTTACTGAGCACCTACTATGTGCTGGGGGGACGGCATGCAGGGCCGGCATGAGGAGGGATGAATGGACACAAGAAGAGGCACTCACGGCCAGACCTCTCTGTGTGTGGAGGAGACAAAAGCAGGGGAGCGAGGAGAGGAGCTAAGGGGAAATGCCATCCCCTTTGAGTGTCTGAAATCAGCTCCCAGGAGAAGAGGCATCAACTCCAGTGTCCACTTTCAGAGGAGCAGGGGGAGGGGGAATTTGCCACATCTGACTCTGTTCTGGGTGGCCGGAGTCTGTGATGATGGGGATACCTAAGGAGACCATTCCCCTCTGTCGTCAGGCTGGCCCAATGGGCCAGGGATGTAAACCCATTTCTCTCCAACCCCCTTGTGACCTGTGCATGGTCCTCATGGGCCTGTGGGTTTCAGAGTGGTGCACGAGTCCCACAGGGTATGGAGTGAGGGGTGCTGTGGCCCCTGAGGTCGGATTGGTGGGAGTGGGGGCCCATGAGGGGTCTAGTCTTGGAGCTCAGACTGTCTACCAGCACGTCAGCCCCTGCCATGGGCTGGGGTCAGTCCCCTGCCTCCCCATGCACCTGAGCATCCCTGTGATGCTTCTCAAGGGAGTTCTCCCAGACCAGACATGTGCCAGGCTACTAACCCCCATGGACCATTCTCAGTGATGGAGCCCAAGCAGAAAGGTCTTGCTAACCCCCCATGGACCACTGATGGAGTTCAAGCAGGAAGGTCTTGCTAAGCCCCCATGGATCATTCTCAGTGATGGAGCCCAAGCAGGAATGTTTAAGTCAGAGTGGACACTGGCAAGTTGGACATCCCCCTCAGGCTCCGGCGTCCAAATGCCCAGCCCCGAGCCCCTCTCTCTGTCCCTGCTCCAGGCTCTCTCTAGGCCCTCACTCTAAAAGCCCACCTGCCCCTCCCTTCTTCGGCCCTGATCCCTAATGGCCCAATGGAAATGGTTAGAAGGGGCCCCTTCTAACTCAACAGAAGGGAGTCCTCAGGGCCCATCCAAACTGGAGAACCATCTGAAACCCATTCTGGGAAGGGATCTACCCCACAACCAAGGAAGCAAACCCTGGCAGAGGATCTTGACATGAGCACTGATCATGCAGTGGAGCCCCCATGTCTTGAGAAAGACCTCCTGCTCCCTCAGCTGAGTTGTCCTCCGCTCCCAACCACCCCACAGTTATAGAAAAGTGGACAGAACTCCACACACCCTCAGACTGCAGCTTGAAAAATAAACTGATCTCAAACACACTGGGAAAGGAGCCAGGGGTCACCCATATACCCACAGGTATTTCCCAAGTGCATCCCAACACAGCACACGACATCCGGGCAGAGCTGCCTCAAAGGAGGAAACCTGACAATATTAACACGGCACCCGGGCGGCAGTCCTCGGGGGAAGGGGAACAGGAAAGGAGAGAACGACCGAAAAACAAAGATCCTGGCCTGCAGGAAAGCGCAACTTTTCTGGAAAGAAAAGGAAATTCCTCATTATTGAACATGAGCATGGCAACTCAATAAAACAAAAGCAGAAAGACAAGATAACAACACAATGGGGAGAGATGAAGAGGGAGATTGCTGAGACCTAAGGGGAAAGACTGAAGCAAAAACACGGCTACAAGAGTCCAAACTTCTTAAACAACGAGGAACAGAAGACACACTCGAAACCAAAACTGTTAGTGTGATGGAAAAGCTTGAGAAAATCAGTGAGTGCAGATGGAACAGAGATCAAAGTAGTTAAAGACAAGTTAGTAGAGAAAGCAGATAAAAATAGTAAAACCTAATAAATGTGTGCCCCAGAGCAAACAACCCAACAATAGAGCAGAAGATGCATTTAAAGAAATAATACAAGAAAAGTTCTCTTAAATACCTATGTATATTATATATATAATATATGAATTTCCTGGTGGCTCAGACAGTAAAGAATCTGCCTGCAATGCAAGAGACCTGTGTTCAGTCCCCAGGTTGGGAAGATCCTCTGGAGAAGGGAATGGCTACTCACTCCAGTATTCTTGCCTGGATAATTCCATGGTCAGAGGAGCCTAGTCGGCTATAGTCTATGGGATCAAAAAGCGCTGGACACAACTAACAGGTTCATTTTACACACACACACACATACACTCACACACACACACAAACACACACACACATACACTCACACACACACACACACATATGTATATATATACATGCAGAGTTCCAGAAAAACTTAATTCAGAGCCCTCAACAAAGAAACACTGCCTGTTTACACTCTAGAACATCAAGAATAAAAATGAGTTCTTTGAAGGTCAAGACAGAAAAAGCAAACCACCCACAGAGAGAGAAAATATCTAGCTGACCAAAGACTTGTTGGCAGCCATATTCAATGCCAGAAAGTGTCAGAGAAATAGTTCCAGGGCTCTAGAGTAGCCAGGAGAATTATAATCAGAAAAGATGCTATTAATATTTGAATATAACTGTAACAGGAGATAGTCTCAAACATGATGAAACTCCATGACTAGAGCAATCTGAACCCCTGAAAAACTGACTTGTCATTGAAATCAGTCAGTTCAAATAAAAAACCACGAGAGAAAGAAATATGGTGGAAGCATCAGTGGCAGAGGTTGGATCCACTTAAATACAGAACTAAAATTCAACAACTTTAGTTCTTGGAAGAAACTTAGTTTTAGAAGAGACTTAGTATCGTGAAATATTGGAAATGGAGAATGGGAATGGAGAAGGGATGCTGGTCACCCTTAGAGCTGGGAGGCCAGTGGATGGTAACTTAAGTGGATGTGTGGAGGTTCTTGCCACTGAAAAGGAGAAGGGAAACCAGTTTTAGGAACTCGACCTAAATGATAGTAAGAGAACAAAATAGTTTAAAACTCATAAGAACAAAAAAAGCAGGTCAGTGAGGGATGTCAACAAAGTGTTGGAAGATGGGAAGTTGCTGTATCGGTGGTAATTGACTTAGCACACCAGTTGTGAAATACAATTGATTTCAAGGGGTGGGGAGGAGAATCTACAAGAAGCAGGTCAGGTACCCCTACAGAAGCTGAGTCAGAACCAGGATTCAAGATGGACCAAGGATGGCTGAAGACTAGAGGCTCAGATGGGGCTGAAGACAGAGGACAAGTTGAAAAGTCAGAAAAAGGACAGTAAGCCCACCAGCTGTCCCAGTCACCTGGGCCTGAAGGGATTCCTGAGATGTAGGAATTTTGATGCTAAAACCAAGATGGTCCCAGGCAAACCAGATATCCTTCCCCGCCCCCGTCTTGTGTGCCTAGAAAACTGACCCGGGAGAAGACTGGAATCAAGTTCACTCGTGATAAAAATGAACCAGGTTGTGGTTCAACAGCCCCAGGCATGGCAAAGACCCTCCTGAAAAGAGGGGGCGAAGGGAAGGTTTGATGAGACACTAGTCCCCTGTCCTCACTTGGTTCAGACTCTCAGCAGCTGAACTTACGCCCCAGCCTGTCCTCTGCACGTGGTCCTGCCCCCAGTAGGGGACTTGAAGATTCCCCCTTGAGGACTGTGCCCAAGAGGAAAGATCCACGGATACTGACAACTGGGAACTCCCACGAGAATGACCAGATCACCACCCAGTCATCTATGAGAAACACCAGCTTTACACCCAGAGCTTCCACTCAGCATTTTAGTGCCTCACTCTTAACTATGGACGGACAGGCAAGGATCACCACACACAGTCACCAGAACAGGAGAAAGGCCTTTAACAGAAGGGTAGAAAAGAAAGGGCTTCCCCGTAGCTCAGAGGATTGCAGGGGACCCGGGTTTGATCCCTGGGTCAGGAAGATCCCCTGGCGAAGAGAATGGTTACCCTCTCCAGTATGCTTGCCTGGAGAATTCCACGGGTAGAGGAAGAAAATAATTATAAGGAAACAGCAAAAGAAATCACAGAAAAATAGAAAAATACCACATCTGATAAATTAAGACTGGATGCTAACAAAACAACAACAATAAAAGGAACAAAGAGAGGGCAAAAGTTAAAGGGGGCTTCCCTGGGGGCTCAGCTGGTAAAGAATCCACCTGCACTGCGGGAGACCTGAGTTCAGTCCCTGGGTTGGGAAGATCCCCTGCAGAAGGGAAAGGCAATCCACTCCAGTTTTCTGGCCTGGAGAATTCCATGGACTGTGTAGTCCATGGGGTTGCAAAGAGCTGGACACGACTGAGCGACTTTCACTTTCTAAGAAGTTAAGAACATGACTGAAGAAATTTTAACTTCAATAGACAGCTCAGAAGGCAAAGTTAAGAAAACCTCGTCAAAAACAGAAGCAAGACTGGGAACTGGAGTCAATATTCTGTGATAAATCATAATGGAAAAGAATATGAAAAAGAACATATATGTGTAACTGAATCACTTTGCTGTACAGTAGAAATTAAGCACAACATTGTAAATCAACTATACTTTCAATAAAAATTTTTAAAAAACAAGCAAGAAAATTAGAAATGCAGTCACAGCACAAATTTAGCATATGCCAAAATGGTTAACACTAGCTATCTGTTACTCTCTTCTTTGTCATCTTGTGTATTTTCCAAATTTCCCACAATAGACACATATCAGTTTTACAGTCAGAAGAAAGAATATATAGAGACACGTAGTCGAAAGCCTGCGATCATACAGTAGGCAGCATGCTGAGGACTCAGGGTCGGGGTGCTGGATGGGCTGGGGAGGGGGGCTGCCAGAGGCCCCTCCCTCTCCATGGGCACCCACATCCCTGGACAGCAGGGAAGGGGGTTCCAGAATCTTCTTGGCTGGGCATGGACCTGGCAGAACTGGGCCTGCGGGGGGCTGGGGAGGGGGCAGCCAGTTGGACAGGCACAGAAAGGGGGAAAGAGCTTGGATTTAGATGAGATGGGTCACTGTGCTCCACATCCATGAAAATCCAAACAGGAGGGACGCCAAAGAAATGCCTGCGAGCTGCCAAGGTGGGAAGAACTAGGCGGCGGTCCCTTTGTGTGAGCGAGGAGGGTTGAAGCATCTCTCCCCTCTCTCACCAAGTCTGTGCTTTCATTCCGCAAAGCTAGAGCAAACAGCTTCTCTGCGCCGGGCCCTTGCTCACATCAGACACACAGTCCTGGGCAAGGCCCGGGCTCACAGCAGACACGTGGGCCAGGACTCGATCTAAGGCCGCTGGTGCTCTGACTCCACAGGGGCATTGGGGCCGGGGGGTCCACGATGAGAGAGGAGGGCGCTCCAGCTCCTCTAATAATTCCTTTAGGTGAGAAAGTATTTTGGAAAAGACCACAAAGGTAGAGGACAGCAAAGATCATGGTCACTGTCAGTCTCGGCATGCACGAGAAAGACCATGGAAGTGACCTCCCAGTCACACATCATCGCCTCCGTGTTCCCCAGGAGGGAACTGAGGCTCAGAGGGTCAAGCAAGTGACCTGGGCTGCCCAGCTGTATAGTGCAGACTCCCCCTACCTGGGCAGCCTCAGCCCTCCTGCCAGGCTCCACGCTTCCCCCTACGCTGCCTAGAGGACCTTGCAGGTCACCCACAGAGGCAGCACAGCAGGGACAGCAGAGGTCCAGAGACCCAAGCCTACCTCGGTCTCTGCTCTTCACTTCCTCTTCTCTCTCCTCTTCTCTTCCTCTTCCAGGCTGTGGACACCATCTTTCAGGCTGGCTCTGGAATGGCAGGAGGCAGTTGGGTCATTATAGCCAATGCGGCTTCTGAAGTATGACTGAGCCTGGTGCGGGCAGGGGCAGAGAAAGAAGGATATTTATTCAGTTATTTGGTTGCCTTGGGTCTCAGTTGTAACACACAGGCTCTCTAGTCGTGCCATGCAGGCTCAGTAGTTGCAGCACGTGACCTTGCATATGGAATCTAGTTCCCCGACCAGGGATCGAACCCATGTTCCCCTCATTGGAAGGTGGATGCTTAACCACTGGACCACCAGGGAAGTCCCAGGAATGGGCTTTGTCCATTGCAGGGACAGGTATGTGGCCACCTCCCAGGGGGTCCTCCCGGGATCCACTGGGACATACGGGGCTACTGACCCCATTATTGCTGGTTTCAAGGCCTCATTTAAGGACTGGAAGCATCCGCCCATCCACCCTGCACAGGGGTGTCGGCCACCTCTCAGAGTCACCGGCACCAGGTGTGAGGATAGCGGTGGACAGCAGGGTGCCGACCCCTGCCCCACAGAGATGACTCGGGAGGGGCCAGAGCCTGAAATGAATCATTGCTCTTGTGATAACAGCTTTAAAGGACAAACACCAAAAAGAGATGCTAGTCTGGGGGTGTCCGGGAAGGATGCTCAGAGCAAGTGATGATGATAGCGAACCTCACAGAATGGGAGGAACAGCTGGGAGGGATGACGCAAAGAGGAGATACTGCTCCAGGCAGAGGGAAGGGGATGAGCCAAGCTCCAGAGGCGGAGAGAGGAGTTGGGGAGGAAAGCAAGGAGCTGAGCAGGCGTGTGGGTGAGGCCGAGGGGCGGGGGCAGGAGACCATCCTCGTCCTGCATCCTGCTCACCAGCCCTGGCAGTTTTGCCCAGGATTGGGGCTTTTAATAGACTGGAGTTTGGAGGCAGGAGCTGGGTTTACCAAGTGACACTGGTAAGAGCTTTTGCATCTCTCTGGGCCTTGATGTCCTTGTGTGTTGAAAAGATAAGAGTACAACAGCTCTTTGTATCCTGCAGATGAGACTTCGAACCCAGGAGATGAGCTGTCAGGCCTGGGAGAGGAAGACCAGCAGCCCCATCACAGGGAAGAGATGGACCTGCCTGCAAGGAGCAAGCGCCCTAAGGTGCCAGGACCAAGGAGTAGCCCAGGCACAGCTCAGAGCCTGGCTCTGCCTCTACCGGTTCATTTCCCTCAGCCTTGGGCTTCTCATCTGGAAAACGGGGACAATGATACCTATCAGCAGGATGCCATTAAGACTGGTCCCGAAGGAGGACAAGGACAGCCACAGTGTCTACCACAGCTTCCACCAGGCCTGCAGCGTAGGGAAGTTGCAGGGAGCAGTAGGGAAGAGCTCGCTTTAGATTGCGGGAGAAGGAGGGGCCGCAGATGCGAGGTCCGGTCAGCGCCTCTCCCAAGCTGCCCACAGGCCCCAGCAGCTGGAAGACCACCGCTCCTCATCTTTCCGCCAGGAAAATGACTGCAACCACAGCGCACCCCAGATCCACCTCCTAGTCTCTCCCTGTAAAGATCACCTCTGAGTGAGAAAGACTGAGGGCCCGAGTGGCCTAGCTCTGACCCCAAGTCTCAGCCCTGGCCCTTGGGGGTCTCTGAGGCTGTCTCCCGCTGCCCACAACTGGGGACAAGGAGAGACCTGGATCCTTCCTGTACCTCCCTGAAAACTCCCAAATCTGGCCATAACTTTCTCCAAAGCTTAACTAACCACTAAGGCAGGACAGCAGAGAATAAACACAGAAGCCAAGAGGCAGGAATCAGGTCCAACTGACCCAGTGACAAAAACTGGTTTCATAATGGATGTGGGTGTCATCAAGGGGGAGGAGTTTCTTCCACTGGGTGGTCAGGGAGCTCTCTGAAATGACATTTAAGACTTCTCACACATGAGACCAGAGCCCTCAGGTGGAATGAAGGAAGACAGCACCAGCAGAGAAAATAGCTTAGGCAAAGGTCCTGAGGCAGGACTGGGCTTGGCTCATCTAAGAAATAGAAAACTCAAAACCAGGGTGCACAGAACAGGTGAATGAAAGTGGAAGGGGGTGGAGCTAGGAGGAGCCAGACCTGTCAAGGCTTGCAAGCCTTATGCAACAGTCACCTGGGGCTGCGTAACAAAACGCCCCAAAACTTGGTGCCTTAAAACAGCCACGGCCATTTCTTTTTGTCATGGATATGCAGTTTGGACAGAGCTTGGCAGGAAAGGCTGGTCTCTACTCCATACGGTGTCACTGGGGCGGCTGGATGGGGTGCTGAAGAGCTCCTTTCCAGAATGCTCACTCATGTGCAGGCTCCAGTTCTGGGCCACAGGCCTGCATCCCATTTCACACGGGCCTTTCCAGGGGCTGCTCAGCTTTGCTCCCAGGCTGGCGGCTGGGTTCCAAGAGTGAGTGTCCCAGGAGAACCAACTGGACCCCCTGTGATACGATCTACCCTCAGAAGAAGTGTCCTTTCGACCATAGGCCAATGTTCACCCAGATTCAAAAGGAAGAAACAAAGACACCACCTTTCAATGAGAGGAGTGTCAGGGCTCCATGGTAAGAAGAGCATGCAGGATGGGGCTCGGGGTCACGGTCAGTTTGGGAAAAGCCCAGCTGCCTCACTGTGGCAAGGAGTTTGGGTTTCACTGAACATGTGACAGTTCAGTGTGACTGGCAGACATGAGATCACCTCCAGAAAAGATCATGTAATGTCTCCATGGAGAGTGGACTGGAGGGGCTGAGCAGAAGTAATTTGGGGGTTACAGCCATCATCCAGGTGGATTCTTCAAGGCAGATTTATCCCCCTGCAAGCAAGGGCTTCCCTGGTGGCTGTTCATTGATTGATTTAATCACCAGGCTTTCTTTCCATTCCATTTCCAAAAAGGAAGTTTTCAATAAAACTAAAATACAATCAGATCAAGCAGGAGGCTATAATTGTCCAGCTGATGCTACAAAAGGGCTTCCCAGACAGTGCAGTGGTTAAGAAGCTGCTTGCCAATACAGGAGACATGGGATTGATCCCTGGGTCAGGATGATCCCCTGAAGAAGGAGATGGCAATCCACTCCGGTATTCTTGCCTGGAGAATCCCATGGTCAGAGGAGCCTGGTGGGCTACGGCCCACAGGGTGGCAAAGAGTCAGACACGACTTACAATGAAACAACAGCAAAGCAGAGGAGCGGGCTTTGGTTTACAGGCACACACGATGACTGGGCTCTGTGGCAGATCATGGTGGACCATTCCTGCATGGGCTGCTTGGAGGTCTAGACTGGGGCGGTGGGGACCTGCTGAGGGATTTTAAGCAAGGAAGCAATATGGCCAGGATTGTGTTTTAAAGGGAGCCCTTGGAGAATACTGAATCTGGAAGAAGACTCAATCTGGCCTGTGTAGAAATGGCCTAGGGCAGAGGTCCCCAACCTTTTTGGCACCAGGGACTGGTTTCATGGAAGACGTTTTTTCCATGAACCAATGTGTGGCAAGGGGGAATGTTGGGGAGATGGTTTAAGGATGATTCATGTGCATTGTACTTATTGTGCACATTATTTCTATTATTATCACATGACTGCGTGGTGCTGTAGTAAGAAATGATCCCCAGATCTCAGGGCCTTACAACGGCAATCGTTTATTTCCTGCCTGCATTTCACGTAGACTTCAGGTTGGCTGTAGCTCTATGCTGGCATCTCCCTTACTTTTGGATCTAGCCTCTATGTGTGACAGTGCCTCCTCGAGGCAGAGGGAGAAGATGAAGGGAAACCTGTAATGTTAAATATATCACCTCTGCTGGCATCCTGTTGACAAGAGAAAATCCCTCACCACGCTCAAGGTCAGTGGAGAGGGGAGGTACATTGCAAGCCAGGTGGCAAGGGAGGCAGGGGATGTATAATCCTTTTGGAGGAAAGGAGAATGAAGACCGTCTACCAGTCATTCCATCTGGTAACCCCTATGAAGCACAAGCTGGAATCAAGACTGCTGGGAGAAATATCAATAACCTCAGGTATGCAGACGACACCACCCTTATGGCAGAAAGTGAAGAACTAAAGAGCCTCTTGACGAAAGTGAAAGAGGAGAGTGAATAAGTTGGCTTAAAGCTCAACATTCAGAAAACTAAGAACATGGCATCTAGTCCCATTACTTCATGGCAAATAGATGGAGAAACAGTGGAAAGAGTGGCAGACTTTATTTTGGGGGGCTCCAAAATCACTGCAGATGGTGACTGCAGCCATGAAATTAAAAGACACTTGCTCCTTGGAAGAAAAGTTATGACCAACCTAGACAGCATATTAAAAAGCAGAGACACCACTTTGCCAACAAAGGTCCTTCTAGTCAAGGCTATGGTTTTTCCAGTAGTCACGTATGGATGTGAGAGCTGAACTATAAAGAAAGCTGAGCGCAGAAGAATTGATGCTTTTGAACTGTGGTGTTGGAGAAGACTCTTGAGCGTCCCTTGGACTACGAGGAGATCCAACCAGTCATCCTAAAGGAAATCAGTCCTGAATATTCATTGGAAGGACTGATTCTGAAGCTGAAGCTCCAATACTTTGGCCACCTGATGCTGGGAAAGATTGAAGGCGGGAGGAGAAGGGGATGACAGAGGATGAGATGGTTGGATGGCATCCCAGACTCAGTGGACATGAGTTTGAGTAAACTCTGGGAGTTAATGATGGACACGGAGGCCTGGTGTGCTGCAGTCCACAGGGTCGCGAAGAGTCAGACATGACTGAGCAACTGAACTGAACTGAACTGATGCCACAAATGTTTACTCAAAGATGGGCACACGGCCCAAACCAGGCCAACTGACTCAACGAGATTTATTACTCAGCCTTTTAAAAAATAATTTTATTTATTTATTTATTAGGACTTTCCAGGTGGCAGGAATCAATCCCTGGGTTGGGAAGATCCCCTGGAGGAGGGCATGGCAACCCACTTTAGTATTCTTGCCTGGAGAATCCCATGGACAGAGGAGCCTGGTGGGCTACAGTCCTTTGGGTTGCAGAGTCAGACATGATTCTGCTGGGTCTTTGTTGCTGCGAGGGTTTTTCTCTAGTTGCAGCGAGCAGGGGCTATTTCTAGTCGTGGTGCTCAGGCTTCTCACTGTGGGGGCTTCTCCCATTGTGGGGCATGTGTTCTAGGGCAGGCGGGCTTTAGGTGGGCAGTGTGTGGCTCTGGGGCTCTGGAGCACAGGCTCAATAGCACACGGGGTTAGTTGCTCTGTGGTATGTGGGGTTTTCCCAGCTCGGGGGTTGAAGCCAGGTCTCTCGCATTGGCAGGCGGATTCCTTTACCACTGAGCCACCAGAGGAGTGCCCATTTCTAAACCTCTCACTGGGGCTGAAGGAAAGGGAAGCGTTTATTCCCATTGGCACTTCTAAGGGAGTGGATGTGACCCTGGAGCTTCCAGCAGTTGGCCTGGTGCCCCGTGGGGACAGCCTGCCTGAGGACCGAGCCTCCCTGGAAACGGAGCAAGGCCAGATCCCAGCGACATCGCTCGGGTCCCTGTAGACAGCTATGGAGGAAGCTACCCTTGATCTGCTATGAGAATCTGCTCAGGCTATTTGAGCCGGGTTTCTGTCTCTTGCCACCATGAGTCCTAACAAATACAACCTGATCAAAACCGCTTTGACGTTCACAGCTGAACTTCCCTGAGACTGTGCTTTGCTTCTTTAATTAGACATGAAGTCTTCAAGGAGAGAAATCCCTAGCATATATTTCCAATCTCCCCAAGTATCTAATACACCTCTAAGTACACATTTGGAGGAGAAGAATTTATCGAGCATTTACTTTGTGCAGGCATCGTTCTAAGTGCTTTTAAATATCACATGTCCCCAATTCTTAAGGAACCCCATTGGATAAATAGGATGACCAAGATTCAAAATGATTAAACTCTTCGTCCAAGCTGCACCCATGTCAGTAACAGAGGCAGAGCTGGGGCCCACGCCTGCCCCTGCTGTTGACACCATCGTCTTCTTGAGCCTCTGATCCCTCCCAGGGCTCCAACTCAAGGCTCTGACGGTCATTAAAGAGGACCTGTCCCTCCTTTCAAGTCGACCTGCTTGTGACCAGATGCAGTGATGTCTCACTGGCCAGTCAGGGCCAGGTCTGGACTCTGTGGGCAGCAGGGGGGCCTCTTTGCCTTGACTCAAAACCCCAGGGCTCCCACACCGATGCCCAGCCCCACCTTACCTCTGACCAAAGCCCAGAGGGCCTGAAAACAGACACCGAAGGCCATATGGCCTCAATTAGTTGTTGTTGTTTAGTCACTAAGTCATGTCCGACTCTTTTGCAACTCCTTGGACTGTAGCCCACCAGGCTCCTCTGTCCGTGGGATTTCCCAGGCAAGGATACTGGAGTGGGTTGCCATTTCCTTCTCCAGAGGATCTTCCTGACCCAGAGATCGAACCTACATCTCTTGTACTGGCAGGCAGATTCTTTACCACTGAGCCACAAGGAAAGCCTCATTGACTCAATTCAACTACCTCCAAAACCAACCCATAGGCCCCTTCCCAGAGCCCTTCCTGGTCAAACACCTCTTGCCAAACATCCAAGTGTGTACCACGACCCCAGCTGAGCCCAAGCTACTCTGAGCCCTCTGCCTTCCTCAAATTCCCTGTCCCCAGCACCCAGCCCTCCTACCCTAAGATTATTAAATATAACCCCCGTTTGCAGGAAATATGCAAAAACTGTTTATCTTTGGAAACTAAAATATATGAAACTGAGTCATCAGGCAAATTATATGCATCAGTAAGTGATAAATGTTCAGGGCCAGCAATCCTGAAATAGCACATGAAAGCCTTTTTGCTACTCCTTTTTCTGCCTACAGAGCACTTTTGAGCAAAGTTCATCCCTGGCAGTACAAAGTCAAGCCCCACGGAGCCTCTCCCGGTGGTCCTGCCAGCTCAGAAGGCGCTGGGGGCTCCGGAGCAGGAAACACCACGGCCACGGTCACAGTCCCGCTCTCCGCTCCAGGGCAAGACCGTGGTGACAGCTCTTCGCTCCAGATACTCCAAACCCAAGATCCCCCCAGTCCGGCAGCTTGGGACTGGAAGGAAATGCAGTAAATGCTTCTTTCCTGAACATTCTCAGCCCCAGGGGCTGGCCATCAAAGCCACTCTTCATCCCGAGAAGGCCCCCGGCAAAGCATGGCAGCTCAGAGACCTGTCCCCCAGGCTCCTCTTCACGATGCCCTCAGTGGGACCACAGCTCCTGGCAGCTCCCCACTGGTATCAGGTCCCCACCCTTTTTTATCCCAGCTCCCACTATACATACACCCACCACCCTTTTCCCCTCCCCACCCCTCCTGCCCACACTGGGCCCCTGCAGATAAAACAGAAGCAGCCCTGGGCCACGCAGATGGGACACCAGGAAACCCAAATTCCAGTCCTGCTGCTCCCAGTTCACCATGTGATCTTACTCCTTTGGCCTGTTTCTACCTATATAATCTGAGAGGCTCTAGTTCAAAAGCCCTTTTGGGGGACCTCCCTGGTGATCCAGTGGTTAAGACTGTGTCTCTACTGCAGGGGGCTGCCGGTTCGATTCCTGGTTGGGGAACTAAAGTCAGACATGCCTCGAGGTGTGACCAATGAATAAATAAAGGCCTGTTAGCTCGTGATTGATTTCCTCATTCTAAGCAACTGCTTGGGACAATCCAGCCACTTAATACGGACACTCATGCATTCATTCAACAAACACCTGGGGCACCTCTTGTGTGCCAGGCACTGTGCTAGGCCTCGGGGCAGTGAAGCAGTGGAGATGAGCTCCTGCGACCCAGGAGCTGCTGGCAGTCTGGGGCCTGAGGGGCTCCCTGGGTAAGGTGCCCGGCGAACCATGGGTCAGTACACTGCCCTCTGGCTCCAGACTGGGCCTCACCTCCACCCCTTTGCCTTTATTTGCCAGCCTTCTGCAGGGAGATGTCAGAATTTTGGTTAAAATCTCCTGCAGAAATGAGTTCCAATTCAGATACCCACCCCCACTACTTACATTTTTTCACGTGGGTTTTCTCACCTGAAATGGGAACAATAAGGAAGCCTCTTACAGGGGTACCTGCGGAGATCAAAAGGGAGGTGGAACGGTAGTGATAGTTGTAGTAGCAGCAGCAGTAGCTGGCACAGAGTAAGCAGTTAGTAAACGCCTCGTGTGTCGCCATTACTAAAGGGAGTACTCAGCCCCTTACCCCCACCAGTGCCAGCCACACTGAACTTCCAGGGTGGCACAGGACGTGGCTTCCTGCAGCTCAGGTGTGGCTTCCATTTCACCCTCCACTCTGCTGTCCTCCCCGCCTCCCTCCTGGTTCCGGCGCTGGCTTTATCACCAGGGAGTGGTCCGTCCTTGGCTCGTTGTCCTCATCAGACACGTGGAGCTGATGCCACAGCCCCCGACTCAGGGTCCCTGTAGAGACCTGTGACGGCGTCCACAGGACCTGCCGCCCCTGTGAAGGCTTCACGCCTCACAGTCAATCTCCCATAGGAAAGTCACTCTTCCTGTACAAGAGCCACTGCGAGGCTTTGGGCTGCAAGTAACGGAAATACAGATGCAAAGAGGCTTAAACAAAACAGGGATTTGTTGCCTCACATACAAAGGACCCTGAAGTGGCCCCAACTTCAGATGTGGAAATTCAGCTGCCCAGCTTCACTGCCAAGGGGAGTGGGAACCTCAGCCCCGTCACAGGTCACAAAGCCGAGGCCAGGTGGAGGAGGAAGAAGCCTCAACAGGTCAGACTCCGCCCAGAGGGAAGGAGGAACAAGATTCAGAGCAAGCGCAAGAGTGTCAGCCACGCCTGCTCACACGGGAGCTTTGAGAGTGAACACTTCCATCGACAGGCAACGCGCTCTTAGCACTTCCTAATGAAATAGAGAAAACAGGTAACAAGAATCGGTAAAGCCCTGATCGGGAACGATGCACAGGCCTGTCTTTGGCGCTTTCCTCCCGAGAGCCATGGGCTTACTCCCACTCAGAACCAGCAGCCTTGGGTGAGTTTACTGCCCAGAGCTCTGCATCTCCAGTGGAATGCTTGGTCTGGCCAGTTGCTGATCTGGAAAATGCCTAAGACGGTCTTCATGAATCCCCCTCCTTAAGCCCAGGGATTTCAACTCCCTGGGAAGGGATGGGGCACCAAGGAGGGAGGCCACCACCCCCGGGAGGGCAAGTCCTGGCCCCGCTGCACCATTCAGGACTCTCCCCACCCTCCTTCTTCCTGCTGGGCTTCTGCTCTGATCCATCCCCAGTGACACACTCTGGGCCTCGCACCCTGACTGTGGCCCACTCTCTGGCCCCTCTAAGAATGGCATTGCTCAGACCTCACTGGAATGACAGCTTCAGCAAGAGGCACTGGTTCCTGTGGCTGGGGTCCCAGGCCGGCACTGCCCGGCCAGGTACAGGCCCTGCCTTAGCCTCAGGAAACCCAACCTAGCCCCCACCCTCGCCTCGACTCCACTAACCAGGGAAGTCCTGGTGCCACTGCCATGGGCCCCTCCCCAGATGCCAGTGAAAGTCGCTCAGTTGTGTCTGACTCTTTGCAACCCCATGGACTATACAGTCCATGGAATTCTCCAGGCCAGAATACTGGAGTGGATAGCCATTCCCTTCTCCAGGGGAGCGTCCCAACTCAGGGCTCAAACCAAGGTCTCCTGCATTGCAGGCGGATTCTTCACCAGCTGAGCCACCAGGGAAGCCTTCTGCCAGTGAAGACCCCAATTCTGCAACCAGCACCCAGCAATCTGGGAGGCTCTCTCTAGGGCTGGCACCCTAGAGCAAGAGCCTGGGCCGTGTTGGTTGTCATGGTGACAGAAGCAGTCACATCCCTGAGGGTAGATGTGGACTGCAGTGGAGGTGTGCTCCCAAAAGGATCAGCCCGGGCATCAGCCCCGGAGGTGAACGAGAGGCTGCAAATGAGACGGAGTCAGGAGCGAGGAACGAGGCGGGAGCTGGGACGTCCCCGGGTGGTCCTGGCTTCAGGCCCTCAGATGACAGACGCGCCCACTCGGGACTGTCCGTCACAGTGCCTCAGTAGCCCCGTGGCGGCCGGCTGGCACCCTGCGATCCCCTCTCCTCCAGAGGCAGCCCCCGGAAGCAGGGGCTGACCCTGAGCAGCCACGTCTCTAGTGCCCACCCCACTCCCAAGCGGCTGGGCCAGAATGCCCCCCACCATTTGAAAAGAGGTAAGACGGTGCCAAGACATGGGGCAGGGGCGCTGGAGTGAGTCACGTAAGGGCACGCTCGGGTCACGGCCACCACCTCCCGCTGCCCAGGGGCCTGGGCCACAGCCTGGTTCCCGTCACTCCTGGGCCAGCGCCTCCTCCAGCTCCACAGAGCTGCCTGCCCTCAGCAGGTTCGCTTCTGTGGGGCAGGAATCAGAGCACACGTCTCGGAACAGATACATGGGGCCCCCGCCATGCCCTTCCCCCACGGGCGTGGGAACCGCGGCCCCAGAGGGCACGTGATTGCCGAGATGGCCCCGGGAGCCAACGGCAGGTCTGGGCGAAGCCAGCCTGCTTGGCATCACCTCCCACCCCGGAACGTTTCATCAGTACGTGGGACTCAGCATCTTCCAGCGGTCCCCCTCGGCCCGGACCTCAGACGGGCCCGCACCCCACTGCTGAAGGCGGGGAGTCTCCAAACCAAGCCGTGAGAGGAGATGGAGAAAGAAGCTCCGCCTCGTCCCCTCAGCCCCTCCTCACAAGCCTGCCCCGGACCCCCCAGGACAGGGGCTTTCAGAGCCCTCCCCTGCCCACACACCTCCAGCCCCGATGACCTGCGGAGGATGGAGCATGAAAGGAGTTGCAACACCCCCCAGATAAAGAGTGTGGAGGCGCAAAGGTGGGGGGGTGGGAAATGGTACTGGTGTGTTCACTGCCCCCCCTGGCTGGAAGGAGCGCGTCTGCTCTCGGTAGTACATAAACTCTTGGCAAAGTTGGGTTTTCCATGGTTTGCTGAACTCCTGAACACAGATGTCCCATTTGTGTTTCATTAGTACACCCGCCGCTCTGCGGCTTTCGACCTCTGCACCAGGCAATAATTACCTGGCTCGGGCCCATCCCCTCACCAGCTGGCTGGGGACTCGCTCTGCCCGACCAGGGCTGTGTCTGCTGTCAGCCCCTTCCAGGCAATGGACAGCTCCGCCATCGTCCCTGGGATGTCTCAGCGGGGCCCGCGTTACCACGGTGAGAGGGTGGGGGGTCCTCGAGACTTGGGCAGAGACCTCCGAAGGGAAGACTGCCTTCCAGGGCCCACCACCCTTGGGGAGGCTGGAGGAGGAGGGGGGAGGGGGAGGAGGGGAAGAAGACCACTCGATGGGGAGGAGAAAGGACAGGACGAGATTGGTGGGGGAGGAGAGGAGAAGGAGAGGGAGCGGAGGGGAGGTGGGGGACGCCCAGGCCCCCGTGTGGGAAGCCTCAATGAGCTCAGGCAGGTCTGCCGGACCAGCCTGGATCCCAGAGGCTTCACATCATTGGGCTCCAGCCAGTGAGCCCGGGGGTGGGCAGGTCGGGTGGGGGCGGGGGGGGGGGGCGGCCCTCTCGGTTCCCAGGCAGAGGACCTGCAGGGGAGCTCTGGGCGGGGTGTCGTCCAGAATTCAAGAACAGCCCTAGCGAAATGCCAGGCTTCCACCAGAGCTGGCAAACCCGAGCCTGGGTAAAGGCGATCAGGGTACCCTCCTCTCCCCACAGGCCTCCCTACCCAGGGTGCACTCTTGGGGCTTACAGCCAGCCATCAGGGAGGGCTCCCATGAGGAAGGGGTCGGGTCTGGACTCTGAGGCATAAGCACGCGGTGGTCCCCAGGCCCCAGCTTGCTGCCTGTGAAATTCCGAAACTCAGGTCCCCTCCCTTGCTGAGAACCCTTCCACGGCCCTGAGACCAAACTGGAGTTTCCAGTTTTATGAAAGGGTTCCCCAAAACTTCAATGTGGTATAACTGGTATAACTGTTTAACGTCACCTTTTCATCTGCATCGAGGTTTGGAAACTGAACATTCGAATCAAGAGTATAACATACAGAACAGAATTGTGGGGGCCAAGGGGGAGGGGGAATTTGTGATTAGCAGATGCAAACTATCACACAGAGAATGGAAAAACAGCAAGATCCGACTGTATAGCACAGAGAACTATATTCAAGATCCTGTGATAAACCACGATGGAAAATAAAGTGAATAAGAATGTATGTATATGGATAACTGAGTCACTCTGCTGGCTAGTAGAAATCAACACAACATTGTAAATCAACTCTACTTCAGTAAAAATTAAAAAAAAAAAACAAAGTAAGTTTGAGATGTGACTGGGAGGGACTCAATCAGAAAGGCCTCACCTTTTGGATGAAGGACCCCACAGGGAAGAGTGGGAAGAGGAACACAAAGAGAAGGTCAGCATTCATGGAGTGCCTGCGGTGTGCACGCTGCCAGGCGCTGAGTCCTGAAACTTCACGGATCTTCCCGACAACCTGAGAGAAAGCCATTCTCCAATCTGCAGACGAGAGGACCTGACCTCAAGAAGTAAGTGGTCCCTGCAGTGGAGCCGGGATTGAAACTCAGTTTCTGGGCAGCCTGGGCTCAAAGGCGCATGGAGCTGAGGGCAGGCAGAGCGAACCTTTACGATTTTGTGAAACTGCTGAGGTCAGTGCTCCCGGAACACTCCTCAAGCGGCTAGCACTTGCGGGAATCAGCTGTACGTACCCTCCATGAGAAGCATGTGTGTGTCAGTCACTCGGCCGTGTCTGACTCTCTGCGACCCCATGGACTGTAGCCCACCAGGCTCCTCTGTCCATGGGATTCTCCAGACAAGAATTCTGCAGTGGGTTGCCATTTTCTCCTCCAGGAGATCTTCCCGACCCAGGAATCGAACCTGGGCCTCCTGCACTGCAGGTGGATTCTTTACCATCTGAGCCACTTACGACCTATAAAATGTGTTTAGTAATCTCCTTTGTAAGACTACTGGGTTTTTGTTTTTTTTTTTTTTTTTTTTTTTTTTTTTGCTGTTGTTGTTGTTGTTTTGGAATAAACTATGAAACCACAAATTCATAGTTTCATCTTCTTAGCCTTAAGACAATTTTCTCCATGGGTTCTTCATCCACAAATTTTCCCTCCAGGACTTTCAAGCACAAAAAGATCACCATCAAGGAGAAGAAAGTCATGGGCACAGCTAAAGATGACAAGGCTCATCTTTTTGCACCAATTCCTGTAAGTTAGCCTGGACGTTCTGAGTCCTGGGTTGGGGCAGGGGTGGGGGCCTCTGGGCTTGGCACCTGGAGTTCATCAGCGATGCCTGCCCAGGACACGGGAATAGAGAGAGAGGCAGCTTTCCTGCCAGGCAACTATCCCAGGAATGCAGAGATGGCCCTCCACCTGCGAAAGTGAGCAGTAGTTTGGAGCTGTGATGGACTCCCAACACCCTCAGCTGTAAAGAAGCTGGGCTCCTCTCACCCCAAAGAGCTCCTGGAATTTGAGGTGCCCTGTTAGCTGGGGTGGCCCCCACCATGGACAAGCAATGCCCACAGAGGGTGAAGACAAACAGGTCAGCCTTGGACAGCCGGGGAACTGGCATCATCTCTCTGACCAGAGGTCAGCTGGCCCACCTGCCCCAGGAGAGCGAGCTCAGCCACAAGCCCTGGCCGAGGAAGAGCCATGCCCACCTGTCTCCACCTGCCGGGTCCAAGGGTCATCCTACACAGGCCGCCTTTGCTCCTCTGGCGTCCATCTAGACGCTGCAAGTGGAGCTCCCCCTGAAATTTCCACAAGATATCACTCACAGGAGGTCTCTGTGTACGCAGGGGACTCAACTAGAGTCAGGGGGCTACAGGGGGTCCCATCACCGCAATGAGACAGCTGGAGACCCCAGGGTGGCCTCGCCATGTGCTCTCGGCCCCACCTTCTTCCCAGGGCTGGGATCAGGCACTCACCTTGGCCACAGGATTTAAGAAGGTGCCAAAAATCAAGATAAATAATAACTAAATGCAAAAAGTCATGGGAAAAAGTCCACAATGAACAAAACGTCAACACTTTAAACAGACACAGGATCGTTCTGATTGGTTTGTCCTCCTGCCTCAGGTCCCAGTGTGGCACAGTTGAAACAGTGGAACTGTTAGTCACTCAAGCTCTTTGCAACCCTGTGGATTGTAACCCGACAGGCTTCTCTGTCCATGGGATTCTCCAGGCAAGAATATTGGTACTGTGAGCTTAGTCACTCAGTCATGTCCAACTCTTTGTGACCCCGTGGACTGCGGCCCGCCAGGCTCCTTTGTCCATGGGGATTCTCCAGGCAAGAAATCTGGAATGGGTTGCCACGCCTTCCTCCAGGGGATCTCCCCAACCCAGGGATCGAACCCAGGTCTCGTGCATTGCAGGTGGATTCTTTACAGTTTGAGCCAGCAGGGAAGCCCATGAATATTGGGGTGCGTAGCCTATCCCTTCTCCAGGGGATCTGCCCAATCCAGGAATCAAACTGGGGTCTCTTGCATTGCAGATGGATTCTTTACCATCCGAGCTACCAGGGAAGCCCCCTGCACAGTTGAACCTGTATAAAATTTTGTTCATCGTGGGTTTTTTTCTTCAGTAATTTTGAGTTTTTTAATATGGCATTAAAATATTATTTTTCTCAACTATTGGGATTTTGGGTACCCCGTTCTTTCCACACTGGGTTCCGGGGCCTCTCCCGTCCTAGTCCCCAGGTTCTCTGCAAGTTTCTGCTTCCTGGCTTGCTCTCCCCTTTGCCTCTGTTCCCTGACTCACAGGAACACTGACAATTTCTTCCTCTTATCTTTTAGGGCCATTGAACTCTTTCCATCTCTACCCCCAAAGTCAACGCTTCATCTGCCAAGACTTGAAACTTTGAAATTACTCTTGGCCAAAGATTGGCCGATTCAGACAGAGGAGCAGAGGGCCATATGCAAAGATGGGAATAAATACAAGACGGGACTTTTTAATATATTTGTTTATCTATTTGACTGTGCTGGGTCTTAGGTCTTAGCTGTGGCATGTAGGATCTAGCACTCTGACCAGGGATCGAACCCAGGTCCCCTGAATTGGAAACGTGGAATCTTAGTCACTGGACCACCTGGGAAGTACTTAAAGAGGGAATTTTCTATAGACATGAGGCCCCTCACTCACACAGAGGGCTGTTCCCCCAAGTTAATCTAATGTCAGGAGAGGGCCCCGCCGCCACCAAAGCCAGGAGGAGGCTGCAAAGGCAGGTGATTCGGGTAAGCTGTCCTAATAATTGTGAGGCTTCCCTGGTGGCTCATGTGGAAAAGAATCTGCCTGACATGCGGAAGACCTGGGTTCGATCCCTGGGTTGGGAAGATCCCCTGGAAATTACTGTGAGGATAAAAATCAGTGGCCAGGACAGCAGACAAGAATGTGGGGTACAGTTTGCATGACTATTGTGTGCCTGGGAATGGGAGATCTCTCCTACCTCGGCTGTCCTCTCTCAGGGACCCCACACTTGGCAGCTGTCCTTGGAATCTGTGAAGATGCACCTACCTTCTGGGCAGGACACCGCAGGGTCCAAGGCTGGAAGAAGAACGGGGAAGAGAAATCCATTCTTGCCCCTCCCTCTGGAGCTAGGAGAGCCCCCCACGGCCCCCACGGCCCCTCCATTCTTCCTGCTGCATCCTCCGTGTCTGGGGCAGCCTGAGAGCACCAAGGAAGAGTCACCTGTCCACACTTCTGCGATTCGGCTTGCAGAAACCAGAAGGCCCCATCTGGAAAGAGGAGGATGCAGGCTGGACCAGGAATGGTAGGGAGGCCTGCGTGGGCCTGAAGAAGAATAGCTGGGATCAAAGCCTCAACAGAGGCAGCCCAGATGTCCAGGCCAGTGCACGCGGCGAGCAAAAGTAGAGACGGTGAACACACTGCGTGTACCAGGCACGCAGCTGCCTCGGCGTGGGGCGCACGGGTCCTAATTCACAGCGGAGGAAGCTGAACGCCACACGGCCGGGGGGGGGGGGCCCAGGCTCAGTAAAGAGCTAGACTATACAGCTGGCGGAGGAGGGGGGCGTGGCCAAGCGTGCCGCACATGCGCAGACCAGACCGTCCTCCAGCGGTGCGGGCAAGCGGGAGGTCGGGAGAGCCCCGAGGAACCCGGGAGAGGGAAGCTTTTGCAGAGCTTTGGGGAGGACTTCACAGACCACAGGGCTAGGGTAGAGCCCTATCCCTGCTACCTACTGGCTGTGTGACCTTGGACAAGTCACTTTGCCTGCTCACGCCTGTTTCTTCACCTGTAAAATGAAGATCGTGGTGGAGCCCTCCTCAAAGGCTGTGGAGACCATTCATGGCTCAAACTGTAAAATGCCTAGGACAGTGGAGGACTCTATGTGCTGACCATATTTAGTAATAGTACGGACACACACCAAGGCTATTTTTATTATATTTACTTTATATTATGTATTGCTGTTGAGAGTCGCTTGGACAGCTAGGAAATCAAGCCAATCCATCCGAAAGGAAATCAACCCTGAATATTTATTGGAAGGACTGATGCTGAAGCTGAAGCTCGAATATTTTGGCCACTTGATGGGAAGAGCCAACTCATTGGAAAGGACCCTGATGCTGGGAAAGATTGAGCGCAGGAGGAGAAGAGGGCTACAGAGGATGAGATGGTTGGATGGCATCATCAACTCAATGGCTGTGAGTCTGAGCAAACTCCGGGAGATAGTGAAGGACAGGGAAGCCTGGCCTGCTGCAGCTTATGGCGGGTTGCAGAGTCAGACCCAACTGAGGACTGAACAACAACATGTCTTGTTGTTTAAGCCACCCAGTCTGTAGTACCTTGATGTCACAGCCTGAGCTAAAATACATGTCTTCCTAGTCCATGACTGATTTTTATATTCCAGCAGTCTTCCCTGGTGACACAGTGGTAAAGAATCTGCCTGCAATGCAGGAGACATGGGTTTGATCCCTGGGTCTGGAAGATCCTCTGGAGGATGAAATGGCAACCCACTCCAGTATTCTTGCCTGGGAAATACCATGGACGGAGGACCCTGGCAGGCTACAGTTCATGGGGCCACAGAGTTGAACACAGTTTAGCAACTAACCAACAACAAGTCAAAGAACCAGTCCCAAAGAAGAGCTAATGGAGAAACAGAAGAAGAGCAAGTGCCAGGTAACATTTTCTAGGAATGTATAAGTTCTGCTTCTGAATCCAAATTAGTTAATATGCCCCAATGAAGACAAACAGGGGCAGGGTTGAGTAGGCAGGAGGACATCACATAGACCATAAACTGGAAGATGTAGGCCAAGTGAGTTTTATCAATTGCTTTCCTGTGTGGGTTTTCCAAGCCACATATTTTTAAGCAGGCTTGGCCTCTGTTTTCCTATCTGTAAATTAGGATAATACAAATAGCTTGCCTTTGTCTGTTTTATAAGAACAATATGAAAGCACAAAGCTTCTGCAAATTGTGGTGATGTCCTCAGAGTGTGTGGCAAGGAACACTCCAGTGAGTCACTTTATCACTGCTAAGCTTCACTGATTAAACAAGAAGCCAGCTGAGAGCTCACAGGCCTAAATGCTTGGGCTTTTGAATCTCCCTCTTTTCAGAAACCATTCATTATCTTGGGCAAAGGAAAAGAGTATTGAAGATTGGAAAGCAAGCAAGGTCAGGCCCCGTTAGTCCTAGGGGCAGAGGCCCCAGCTGGTGGGGGGATGTGCTCTGCACATCTTCCTGTGGGAGATTTTCTCACTTAGAGAAGAATGTCACTCACCTAGGGCCGAGAGGCTTGGAATCATCATCCAGAAACAGGAACGTGGCAAGAAAATGGGGCCACAGAAGTAAAAGTTGCTGAACACAGAGAGGGATGTGTAGACTGGAGGGGAGGGAGAGGAAACTCATCTCAGGTTCAGAGGAGGACGTGCTGCCTGGGCCCTTGGAGGGTCGTGGACTCTGCAACCAGCCTGAGTCACTCACTGTCTTGACCACAGACACACACGAGCCTGAGCCGGCTGGTGGCCCAAACAGCCCAGCGCTGAGGACAGAGGCTCTGCCCCTTCCCAGCTGGGCCCTTTGACCACCTCTCTCCTTGAGCTGCATCTTCTCCTCATTATTCTCAGTGGGATTAATACAGTCCCTCCCTTGGCAGGGTTAAGACAATGTCCATGAACTCCTAGGGATTTTCAGAGACCAAATAATGTGCCCCAGATTATACAGTGCATGGGGTAGGACCAGAATCCAGGCTTCCCTGGTCCCAGGCTTGTGCCTGTCCATTGGACCACCCTGCTCTTTATGGTCTGACACCCTGTCACTTCTTTAATTCACGCAGACGGAAGTCACAAACTGACTGGTCCAAGGGATAGTTCATCTTAAGAGCATTTAAATTTTTTTTTAACATTGTTGCCAGTGGTTTTTTAAAAAAAGGAAATTTTACATAAAAACATGGATTTTCACTTTCCCTTGAGAAATCATAAGCTATACAGATGCTGGGCCTGATTCTTGTATGGTGATGTAGGCCAGCCCTGAGAGGTAGCAGCCCCCCAGGGGGAAGGTCCTGGGCCTTGTTCTGCACACCGCCTCCCCCCCAATTTATGCCTGCTTTTCCCACTTCCTTTCCCTTCTGGTCCCCTGAGCATCTGGGCAGAGGACATACAGCCTTTCGGAAGGAAAGCCTCTTGCTGCCTGATGGAAGACCTTGCAACACCAGAGCCAATGAAAATTGCAAAGCATCCCTTTGAACACATCCGCAGTGATTAACAGGCTGGAGATGTGATTTATGAAGAAGGATGAACACAGAAAATATGCCGAGCTGCGCTAAACCATGACGTGGGCAGAGATGGGCTGACCACGGGCCTGAAGAAGGAGCGGAGTCATTAGAGGAGCCCGAGGGGTCAACTCAGGGAAGCAGAAACTGAGCCATGGAAATTTTCAGCTGAATTATCAGGAAACGACTCCTCGAGTTGTGAAAGCTTGGGCAGATGGAGGAGTCGATGTGGAGAGGGAGGGGAAATGCCTTTCCTGTTTCTGCCTGACTTCTTCTCCAAGAAAGATACCAGATCACTCAATGGGTGCAGAAGCAGTTCTACTGAGAAGCTCTGTGGACTGGAGGAAGCAGCCCCAGGAAGGGTGACCAGCCTTCAGTCTTCAGAACCAAAGAAAGTGGCTCTGGGCCTGACCTGCCTCGGTACTGGGGATGGTCATCAAAATCTGGCCATGGGATGTTGGTTTTGGAAGATAGTTTGTTGGGTAGGAGCTTTAGTCAAGACTCTTCAAATGCAGTAAAAGCCCAACCCAAACTAGTTTATGTGAAAAGGAAAATTGTCGCCTTCCATAAATGATAATTTCAGAGATGGTTCTGCTTCAGGAATGGCTGGATCCAGGGCTTCAGTGGGTATTATCAGGACCTCGTCTCTCTCCACGTTCTAACTCTGCTCTCTTCAATGTTGGCTTCATTCTCAGGCAGATTCTTCTCCGTGGTGGTGAGATGGGACTACCAGCTCCAGACTCACAGCCCAGAGACCTCAGAAAACAGAAAGCATGCCTCTTTCCCATGAATTCCAGCAGACATCCCCAGGTCAACTCTTCAGTTCAGTTCAGTTCAGTCGCTCAGTCATGTCCGACTCTTTGCGACCCCATGAACCACAGCACGCCAGGCCTCCCTGTCCATCACCAGCTCCTGGAGTCTGCCCAAACCCATGTCATTGAGTTGGTCATGCCATCCAACCGTCTCATCCTCTGTCATCCCTTTCTCCTCCTGCCCTTAATCTTTCCCAGCATCAGGGTCTTTTCAAATGAGTCAACTCTTCGCATCAGTTGGCCAAAGTATTGGAGTTTCAGTTTCAACATCAGTCCTTCCAATGAACACCCAGGACTGATTTCCTTTAGGTTGGACTGGTTGGATCTCCTTGCAGTCCAAGGGACTCTCAAGAGTCTTCTCCAACACCCCAGTTCAAAAGCATCAATTCTTTGGTGCTCAACTTTCTTTATAGTCCAACTCTCACATCCACACATGACTACTAGAAAAACCATAGCCTTGACTAGACGGACCTTTGTTGACAAAGTAATGTCTGTGCTTTTTAATGTGCTGTCTAGGTTGGTTATAACTTTCCTTCAAAGGAGTGAGCATCCCTTAATTTCATGATTTCACTGCTATCACCATCTGCAGTCATTTTGGAGCCCCCCAAAATAAAGTCTGACACTGTTTCCACTGTTTCCCCATCTATTTGACATGAAGTGATGGGACAGGATGCCATGCTCTTAGTTTTCTGAATGTTGAGCTTTAAGCCAACTTTTTCACTCTCCTCATTCACTTTCATCAAGAGGCTCTTTAGTTCTTCTTCACTTTCTGCCATAAAGGTGGTGTCATCTGCATATCTGAGGTTATTGATATTTCTCCCGGCAATCTGGATTCCAGCTTGTGCTTCCTGCAGCCCAGCGTTTCTCATGATGTACTCTGCATATGAGTTAAATAAGCAGGGTGACAATATACAGCCTTGACGTACTCCTTTTCCTGTTTGGAACCAGTCATTGTTCCATGTCCAGCTCTAGCTGTTGCTTCCTGACCTGCATGCAGGTTTCTCAGGAGGCAGGTCGGGTGGTCTGGGACCCCCGTCTTATCAAATCACTTTTGGATCACATGTGCACCCCACTATAAGCAACCAGATTGATCGGGGGGTGTGGGGCAGTGACTGGCCATCCAGCACTCTGGGCACACCCACAGCACTGGGGCTGGAGTGGGCTCAGCCCCTCCCGATTGAAATGAGTCCATAGCAACTATAATATTCTGTTTCCAGAAGTGGAAGGGCTGGCACCAAGAGGGCAGACCCACACTGTAGAGAGGCAGAGCACAGAGGGCCCAGGAAGTGACCAACAGCAAGAGGGCAGCCTCTGGGGACCCCTCAAACAGGGCCATCACTGAGGCTCCCGGGTGCCCAGAATCTGGGGAGACCCCCATTGAGCTGGCCCAGATCTCACAGTGGACCCAGGTACCTCCCCGGCCAATGAGGTTGGGGCAGTCAACATCCTGGTCACCTGGTGAGGGCTGCCTTAATGTCTGGGTGAACCTGCAGGTTGAAAAAATCAGTGCCCACAGCCCCCAGGGGTCTGGAGAAGGTGGGGCACAGGGGACCCAGGCTTCCCTGGTGGCTCAGCTGGTAAAGAATCCGCCTGCAATGCCAGAGACCCTGATTCAATTCCTGGGTCAGGAAGATCCCCTGGAGAAGGGATAGGCTACCCACTCCAGTGTTCCTGGGCTCCTCTGGTGGTTCAGCTGGTAAAGAATCTGCCTGCAATGCGGGAGGCCTGGGCTTGATCCTGGGTTGGGAAGATCCCCTGGAGAAGGAACAGGCTACCCACTCTAGTGTTCTGGCCTGGAGAAAACCATGGACTGTATGGGGTCGCAAAGAGTCAGACACGACTGAGCAACTTTCACTTCACTTCAGGGGCCCCCAGGGGTCTAAGACCTGCAGGATGAGAGGGCGCATCCAGGCACCCAGAGTGCCGCGCCCCTCCCCCAGGGAGCTCTCAGTCTAAACCTCAGGAAGGATGAGCCCTCTTCTCCTGCCCAAGCCTGGCCTGATGATGGGCATGTGGTTTTAGCCAGTGAAGTGAGGGCAGCTGAATGGGGAAACTGGCCTGGGCTTCTGGAAGAGGTTGCCCTTGCTGATAATAAATTAATTAAAAAATTCACAAAAGCATTTGATGATGCAATGTGCAATGGTACCTTTTCCACTGGACTTCATCACTCTCCATCACGTCTGGACAGCAAGGCTGGCCCTGGGCAGCCAGTGTGCCCCACGAGGAGAGGCTGAACTGGGGTGCTGTGGGTGTCCCCAGGGGAGGGAAGTCACCAAATTAGCCAGCCGGGAGCTATCACCTCCAGAAAGCCCATTTCATGACAGAGAGAGTGTCCTCGCTTTTGAAACTCCTCGGGCTGGTGTTTTCTGATACCTGCAGCTGAAAGCAGCCCAGCTAAACAAGGGTGACGGGAGGGCAGCTCTACTCAGAGTGGGGAGGGACGCAGCAGACTGAGAGCCCGGGGCTGGCGGTGGGTGGGGGCCCAGGCCTGGCCTCAAACCCATCCGTTTCTGCGGCAACAAACTGCTTTTTCCATCACTTCTGGGCCCCAAAGGGAAAATATCTTTCCCCTAAGTAATGTTCTTACTCTAGTTTAAATAAGCCTCCCTTGAAAAGGGAGCCCTCCTACACTCTTGGTGGGAATGTAAATTGGTGCAGCCACTATGGAGACCAGGATGGAGGGTCCTTAAAAACAGGGACCCCTGTTAGGACTCTGCGTGTCCACTGAAGGGGGTGCAGGTTTGAACCCTAGATGGGGAACTAAGATCCTGCATTCTGTAAGGCTCAGCCTTTTAAAAAAAATAAAAATAAAATAAAAATAAACCTACCGTATGATTCCACAATCCCACTCCTGGGCATATATACAGAGAAAACCATGGTTCAAAAGGACAGCACCCCAGTGTTCATAGCAGCATTGAGTATAATAGCCAAGGCATGGAAGCAACCTAAATGTCTGTCAACAGATGAATAGATAAAGAAGATGTGGGAGATATATATATATAATGGGATATTACTCAGTCATTAAAAAGAGAGAAATAATGCCATTAATAGCAACATGGATAGACATAGAGATTATCATACTAAGTGAAGTGAGTCAGACAGAGAAAAACAAATAACATACAATATCACTTATAAGTGAAATCTTTTTTTAAAAAATGGTACAAATGAACTTATTTAGAAAACAGAAACAGACACAGTTTTTGAAAACAAACTATGGTTACTAGAGGGAAAGGTCGTGATGCGGGGATACATTGGGAGTTTGGGACGGATATATACACACTGGTGGCTCAGCTGGCAAAGAATCTGGCTGCACTGCAGGAGATCCGGGTCAGATCCCTGGGTCAGAAGATCCCCTGGAGAAGGTCATGGCAACCCACTCCAGTATTCTTGTCTGGAGGATTCCACGGACAGAGGAGCCTGATGGGCTAATATCCATGGGGTCACAAAGAGTCAGACATGACTGAGCCACTAACAGTATACATGCTACCATATATAAAATAAATAACCACCAAGGACCTACTGTCCAGCCCAAGGAACTCTACTCAATATTCTGTGATAACCTAAAAGGGAAAAGGATTTGAAAAACAATCGATACGTGTATATCTATTACTGAGTCACTTTGCCGTACACCTGAAATTAACACAACTTTATAGATCAACTATATTCCAATATAAAGTAAAGACTTCTCCTTTTATTATATTAATAGGTGGGTTTTTTTTTTTAACAACAACATATTTTATTGAAGTATAGTTGACTAACAATGTTTCAGGTGCACAACAAGGAGATTCGGTTTTACAAATACACATACATTCTTTTTTAAATTATTTTCCATCATAGGTTACTACAAGAGATTGACTATAGTCCTCTCTGCTATACAGTAAATCTTTGTTGCTTGTTGCACATCTATTTTTTTAATTAGAATAAAAATTTAAAAAACTAAGCCTCCCTCAAAAAAGCCAAGGACATTTCCTTTGTACGCAGTCAGAAAAGAGAAACTCCCCACCTCACTGTCCATCAATAGGGGGTAATTAAATTCATTCAGCTACAGCCGTTTGATGGTTGTGTGTGCAGCCGATAGACTGATGCTGACAGACGATGCTTAAAGACACAAGAGATGCTTTGTATATACTATTAAAGGTGGTGGGGGGGAATAAAACCATAGGTATGGTGTGATCCCAGTTTGATATGCATATACATAGTTCTTTAATATATACACACAGAGGGAAAAAAAGACTGGAAGATAATACAGTAATATTTAGCCCTGGGTGGTACAATTTGGGGTAGTGTTTACTTCCAACTTTATATTTCTACATAGCTTTCAAATTTTCTACAATGAGCCTATATCAAGATGATAATCTGAAAAGTGAATATTAAAATAAAGCACTTGAGAAACCACTGAAAATTCAAGAGACAAGAAGTCTTTTCGTGTTTTCTGCAAGGCCCAGGGCTCCAAGCATGCACAGAGGCTACATCAGGCCAGAGCTGACCGTTTGTGCATCCTGGTGATGAGGTAGCGTCAGGGTTAGCACGAGGCTCACCCTGTTGATTATACAGAAAGGAAAAAGTCACAAGCTGAGATTTCTGGGCCCAGGGACCCCCAAGAGTGTGCAGAAGCCGCCTTCCCTCCCTCTGCCTTTCACCACTTCCATCAAATCCACCTCCCACCAGGTCTTGGGAGGTTTGTCCCCAAGACCAAAAGGTGGCAAAGCCCCCGAAGTGAGCTGGTATCAACAGCAAACCCTGCACAGGCCAACTCCCTGAAAGCCCCTCAGACTCAGGGAGTTTGGCACGTGGGAGGTTAATTCTCTTATCAAAACTGTACAAAATCCTAATTTTGCAGAGTGGCAATTTGGGGGGAAAAAAAAAACCCAGCAATGGGAAAATGTTGGTTATGCAGCACTAGACATTCAGTTCTCAGGGGATCAATTATAAAAACACTCATTCAGCTATTTCTATTCAAATGAACACCTGAAGAGGAGGCCTCAATGGTTTTAAAAGTGTGTGGATATTACTGGATAAATGTTAGTCCAATAAAAGAGATCATCATCCACTATTTGTGTACATTTAAGTTGACACCAAAAAGATCTTTGTGGAGGATCGCTGCGGCTGCTTCTTTTTCTGCGTGCATCTTTTTATCTCCTATTCCCTTAACACTTTAGGAACTGAAGAAAACAGACCAAATGTGGCTTGGTCACGGGCTTGGGGCTTTTTTTCTTTTTTCTTTCCTCCTTCTTCCCCCCCCCAGGATTAAAAGGACCAGGGTGCTGGGAAGGCCACACCTGAAGTGGAGAAACGAGGTCCATCACATGATGAATATGTAATGTCCTGCTTGGAGGCGCAGTCACGATCTCTAATAAGAATTCACGAGTCTGTGTTTGAAAACAGACATTTGCATTTGCCCTGCGGTCAGAGTACATGGACCATTCTTATTCAAAAATTTATTTTTCTTCTTTTTTTTTAAGGCCTGGAAATATTCCGTGCCCTCACTCCCCACCAATACATGTCCCTCTTTCTGTGTTCCCTTTAAACAGAAATTAAGAGACGGGAGCACAGAGTTCCCACTGCCCACCTCCCAGGCAGCCTTAGCTGCTAGACCTGGGGGAGCACCCCAGCTCCCAGAGAGAGATCCCCAAAGCCTGGTCCAAATAGATATATACATATAATGTTTTTCATGTCCAGTGGTTTTCTCAGGCTGAAGTGAAAAGTAGAATTAAAAACGAGGCGAGCAAAACAAATGGGGAGGGATTTGGGGGTTCAATAGTCTCCCCAAAGAGAAGCCAGGCAGGTATTCTCTGGTACCTGGCCGTGTCCGGTGGCGACTGGCATTTCTTAGCCAGTGCAGACTGATGACGAGGAGGATGCGGTTTCTGGGTTTAAATTTTGGGGGGAAAAGCAGCACCCAGCGGCTGTGCGTGTGTGTTTTTAAACAAACAAACAAACAAACAAACAAAAACCCCAGACTTCTAAAAGGGGGTCTTTTTCACCCTGACCCATTAAATTGTTGGCAGTCTGACAGGGGGCGCGTTCTACCATTTGGGGACGAGGAAGCGAGCGCGAACACCCGGTCTCTATCCGGGGGGCCTCTCCTCTCTCGAGGTGAAGCCGAGCAAAGGGAAACGCGCTGGGCGTGCGAGGCGATCCCGGCCCGTCCGAGCTGGTCGCGGGGATGTGAGCCCCGAGGCATCCCCGGCCATCCGCGCCGAGCGCAGGCACGAGCCGCGGGCCGAGCGCTGGTCCCGCGCGGAACCCGCCTCGCAGCCGCGTCCCGGAGGGTCCTCGGCGGAGCCCGTCCCTCGGCGCCCCCTCCTTCCTGGGGGTGGGCGGAGGTCAAAGGCCGAGCCCCGGAGCACCGAGGTTGGCGCCGTCCTCCGGATGCAGGCGCTCGGAGCCACGGGCTCGCCCTGTGATCGCCGCGCCCCGGCGGGGACCGGGCCGGGCAGGATCCGCCCGGTCTTCACTCTTCCCGCGGGTTGGGGTCGGGGTCCGGGGCCGGGGCTGCGGGGGGAAGAGGGGCTCCACGCGCCCCTGGGCCGAGCCCACCGGTCCGAGCGGGCAGGTTCCTTTGTGGGCCGCCCCGGGGCCGCGAGCCGAGCCCCCATTTCAGGGCTAACAGTGACACCTGCAGTTTAAGCCGCCACATGTCACGCTGGGGGAGGCCGCCCGGGAGGGGCTGAGCCTCCGGCCACCACCCCACCCTCACCTGAGGCCAAAGGGGCCAGGATGGTCAGTGATCCCCAGGGAGGGGGCCCGGCGACTCAGCCCTCTGGGCCTGATGAAGGATCCAGAGCATCTGGCGACCCGCCTGCTACCCCAGGTTTGCAGCACGGACCCTCCAGAACCAAGGGTCAGGGCTCCGCTGAGCAGCCCTCAGCCCCCAGCCTGGGCCAGTGGAGCCAAGGGTCCTTGCTTGGGGGAGAGGGGGTGAGGAGGTGAGGGAGCTCCTCTTTGACCGCTTACTCAGCACACGGGAGAGCACCAAGTCCAGTGCCCGCGTTATACTGGACCGCAGAACAGGAATCAGCTTGGTCAAGGTCACCCAGGACTGCCATCGGCCCCTTCCTGGCCATCACAGGAAAAGACAACAGAACTTTTCCATGGATCATTCCCTCTCCACCACGGTGCACCCTCCATGCTCACACATGCCCATATGCATGTGAGCATACACTCACACACACACATGGTGTGAAGGTGACAGGTCAAAGTTGAGCTGCTTCTCTAAAAATCCAGGGCTGGGTCCTGAGACTGGTTTCAACAGCCCCCGCCTGGCTCCCTCGCATTCGCCACTTCAAAGAATCTGAGAGCCAGGACGCAGGGAAGGGAGGTGGGAATGAAAATGAACCGCCGAGATTTCTTTATAACTTTTCTCAATATTCTGCTGATTGCTAGCTCAGTAGCAGATGTGGTATGCCTAATGATGCATAGACAAGAAGCAGCCCCTAATCCCTAAATGAACTTCTTATCTCTAAATATATACAGGAGAAGCTATATAAACTCCATTGATCCCCTCTGCTGTCCCTTGCAGCCATCCCGATCGAGGAGAGGATGGATGCCTCGGAGACCCGGCAGAGGCACACGGAGGGCAGGGAGGAGAGGGTGGCCCCCCTACCCCACCGACTGTGACCCAGGCAGACAGGCAGCCTGACTTCCTCTCCATTTCTGCAGGGGGATCTGAGGGGCTTCCACTCCAGGGGCCTACAGGGCAAGGCCTGCACCAGCTGGCATGCTCACTATGTATTTCCTTCTCTTTTAAGGTACAGAAATGATCCCCTCAGACTGGCTTTTCTTCCTAACCTTGGTCCTTTGCAAAACACATTTATGGCAAGAAACAGCGAAGTTTTCAAGCTGAACTTTTTATTAAGGCGATTAAAAAGTGCATCAGCCCTGGGACTTCCCTGTTGGTCCAGTGGTTAAGAATTGGCAATGGGAGTTTGATCCCTGGTCTGGGAACTAAGATCTCACACGTTACGGGGCGACTAGACCCACGCTACACAACTGCTGAGCCCAAGTGCCTCAGCCAGAGAGAAGCCAGTGTGTTGCAATGAAAGATTTCACAGCCTAAAGATAAATAATTTTTTTTAAGGCATTGGCCCTGGGCTTTCTGTACTGTGTGTAGACACTGGGCGGGGCTGGGAGGGCCCAGGGGCCTCTGGGGACAGATGTGAGTCCCAAGCACAAGTGTGTGCCAGAGCCTAGACCATCGGGCCCAGGAACACAGACTGTGGGGTCTGTATCCTCCTCCCTGCCCCCGGCCCTGCAGGAATGCCTGGGAGAGGGCGAAGAGACAGCCTGTGCAAAGGCCCTGAGGTAAGAGAAGGCCTGGCCTGGTAAGAGCTGGCCGGTAAGTCTGAAGGCTGGAGGGCGGGGTTCACAGGGGGCCTGGGAGCAGCCAGGGTCGGGCCTCTAATGCCAGCAAAGAAGCTTGATCTTTATCTTGCAGGAGGTGACGGAGACCCTTGGTTCCCCGGGGTTGCTGCTAACAAATAAAGGCTCTGGCTGCCACGCTGAGTGGGTGGGCAGGAGGGTGGGCTCCGGTTCAAGACTCAAGCCCCAGAGACCCCAAGAGCCCAGTCAAGCCACTTCAAATAGCTGTTCAGCCCAGATGGCCTGATGATCTTGAAGGAAACCCAAAGAAGCACAAAGACACATAGTGGAACAGAGAGCGAACTCACCCTCCGCCCACCCCCTCACCAAAGGAGAGCTTATGCATATGCAATGTGGGCCCACTCGGAAAGCTTTCCATTAGCCGCGTGGAGAAGCCGAGGCTGGGCTGCGGAATCTATATTTCACCTTACGTTGCACACAGCTGGGTTCAGACTGGCACCGGTGCTAATATGCAAAAAAGGCAGTATCTGCATTCATCAGGACTCTGCCTGGGAAGCCAGGAGGGGCTGGGCTTGTTTCACAGCCAGCAAACAAAGAGAGGTGGGGAGGGGGGAGGGCATGCCAGGGGGTGTCAGGCTGGCAGGCAAGAGCCAGGCAGGACAGAGGCCACTGGAACGGCAGGAGAGACGCAGTCTTCACCAAACCATAGATTGCAGGGGTGGAGGGAACATTCTCCACCAAACAGGAGACTTGGAACCCAAAGGAGCTTGGAGCAGGAAATAAACTCCAAGAACTCCTATCAACTGGCCTCATTTTATTGATGGAAAAACTGAGGCCCAGAGAGGAGACAGAATTTTCTGAGAGACAGTCAGGTGTGGGTTTTGTTTTGGGTTTTGTGTTTATTTTGGTTTTTTGGCTTTTATATGCAGTTACGTGTGTGTGAGTGCATACGGTCACTCAGTTGTGTTTGACTCTTTGTGGACCCCATGGACTGTAGCTGGCCAGGCTCCTCTGTCCATAGGATTCTCCAGGCCAGAGTACTGGCATGAGTTGCCCATTCCTTCTCCAGGGGATCTTCCTGACCGAGGAACTGAACCTGTGTCTTCAGGGTTTGCTGCTTTGGCAGGTGGATTCTTTACTACTGCGACACCTGGGAAGCCCATATGCAACTACAGTGGGGTTTAGTTTTTGTTCATATAGGTAAAGTAAGATCCAGGAGATCCTTCGAAGGTCAGTCTTATCCAGGCCACCCTAATATTCTGCTAAGCACTGTGTGGAGGGGGAAAAAAAAAGCTGAAGGTGTGGTCCTTACCTTCAACATGCCTACATTCTGCTGGGAATAAAAAGACTAGCTCCCATGCAGAACACTTAAGTGGACAAGCAAAAGCAAAGTGTAATGAGAATTTATAAGTATAGGGCTGTCTGCATCCTCAGAGAAAGTCATGTAAGGTGCACACAGAGATGTATGGACCGTCAGCCTGTTCACAGGAATCCCCAGGATCAGCATCGCATCAGGGGGTGGGGATTGAGTGTATCTTCCGACTTGTACCTTTCTTTCACTTCATTCTGAGTCCATTCCTGGTTTTTTTCTTTCTTTTTTTTTTTTTTTTGGCAGCATGTGAGGTCTGTTCCCTGACCGGGGATCGAACCCATGCCCCCTTGCTGTGGAAGCTCAGAGTCACAACTGCTGGACTGCCACAGAAGCCCCTGAGCCCATACGTGACTGCCCTGCCCAAACTGGGAGAAATACAAAAACCTCACCAGTCTGTATGGGAAGGAAGAGAAAAGATGCAGCCTAAGGGCTCAAAGTGTGCATCTCTTAAAAAGTCAACTGAGGCCAAAAATGTTCCAGGAGTCATGGAGAGATGTGAGAGCTGGACCATAAGGAAGCCTGAGCTCCTTCCACTGGTGCTCACCACTGAACTGTGGTTCTGGAGAAGACTCTTGAGAGTCCCTTGGACTGCAAGGAGATCAAACCAGTCAATCCTCAAGGAAATCAGCCCTGAATGTTCGTTGGAAGGACTGATGCTGAAGCTTCAACACTTTGGCCACCTGATGCAAAGAGTCAACTCATTGAAAAAGACCCCGATGCTGGGAAAGACAGAGGGCAGGAGAAGGAGGTGACAGAGGATGAGGCAGTTGGATGACGTCATTGACTCAATGGACATGGGTTTGAGCAAACTCCGGGTGATGGTGAAAGACAGAGAAGCCTGGTGTGCACAGTCCATGGGATTGCAAAAAGCTTGATACAACTGAGCGACTAAACAACAACAAAGGCTAAAAAAGCAGCTGTCCTTCCCTCCCCCGCACAATTAGCAAAACGATTAGCAAAGCAGCTGTGTTAGACTTGCACATCTTACAAGTTGGACACCTCTTATCTGAACTAGTTTCCTAATCCATAAAAAAGAAGTTATAATAACAAGACCTACTTCACAAGCTCTTGTTGAGATCAGGGGATCAGGTGTGTGACAACATTTAACTGGGGATACATGAACCCTGCTGAAGCCAAAGGCATCTAGGATGATCTGGTTCATGCTGTGAAAACAGATACACAAGCATGGCCACGAATTGGTACCCAGGAATGATCCGTGAGATTGCTACGCAGAGCCGTGCTATGCACCTGAAGAGGCGGGGCCCAGCCCCAGCCCTGGGCGGTGTGACCTTCTTTCCAGATCTCTGAAGCCCTGGTTCGTGAGTTTCATGGCTGAGTTGCCGAGAAACATCTGCAAGCCAGACAGCCAGATAAAGAGACTTTCAATTGTAGCCTTGATAGTCTGCCCTCCTTCCCGAGTCTTCCTTTCACCTTTTTTACACCAACTCCCTTTGTAATGATCGCAGGAAGTATTTTCAAATCAGCCCGTGCTCCTTGGGAGGACAAACAGTTAAGGCTCACTGTGAGTGTGGCTTGTTCTCTCTTGAATGCTCTTAGCCTCCTCTCAAAGAAATGAGAGGGACTTCCCTGGTCCAGTGGCTAAGACTGCAGTCCCAATGCAGGGGTCTGGGTTCAATCCCTAGATCCTGCGTGCCACAACTAACACCTGGCATAATCAAATAATAAATAAATATTTTTGTAACAAAATGAAGAAATGAGAATCAGGGCAATGATTCCATGTTCATTTGTTTATAAAAAGGACTCAGAGGCCAAGATTGGGCTTTTGGGAAATCACATAAGTTAGCTTCCTTTCCCAGCCCTGGTCCAGAGCTGGCTAGCCTAGCTCTGGCCATCCTCCGGAATTTATTTAGCCCCCTGGCATCTTAGTCTAAAAAACTTGCCATAGCTAGGGAGGTCATGACTTGGAAGACTGTGGGTAACCAGCAATCAGTCCTAATCCAAAGAAGGGGTTTTGACATTGACCCCTGAGATCTACAAGAACCTTCCAGTCCCATTCATGTCGCCATGAGCTGGGCTCCCAGTCATGGTTTATTCAGTAAATGACAACAGGAGCTATCACTTCAGAGTCTGCCCCCAGTAAGGGGGAGAGACGACAGGCAGAAACAGCTTCTGTCTTGAGGAACCCCTTGGCCGTCAGGTTCGTCTCTCCAGTGTCTGTCTGCTCAGGGCAAAATAGAGGGTTTGCATTTCAACGTGGCCACTTTCTGGCAGGGACCCTTGAACAAGTCACTGAATTTCTCTGAATTCTTAGGCTTCCGGCGGCAACCCTAGTCCCACAGGGCTACTTGGATTGCTGAGTGAGAGATGCAGAGAGTGCCAAACGGGACTTGGTGCACAGTCAGGGACCCCTGTGTCCAGATCCTCACCCTGAACATTCCTGTCATAGCAACTGGCTCCTTCCACTGGAAGGTGTGGGACCTTGGACAAGTATATAACAGCCCTGGGCCTCAGGTTCATCATCTATAAAATGGGAATCATAATATTATCTGCTTAAAGGATCATTGATGCAAGGAGATAACCTATGTAGGACATTTAGCATAGTATTCCCTGATAGCTCAGTGGGTAAAGAATCTGCCCGCAATGCGGGAGACCCCGGTTCGATTCCTGGGTCAGGAAGATCCCCTGGAGAAGGGATAGGCTGCCCACTCTAGTGTTCCTTGGGCTTCCCTTGTAGCTCAGCTGGTAAAGAATCCACCTGCAATGCTGGAGACCTGGGTTCGATCCCTGGTTTGAGAAGATTCCCCTGGAAAAGGGAAATACTCCAGTATTCTGGCCTGGAGAATTCCATGGACTGTCCATGGGCTCAGAGAGTCAGATACGACTGAGTGACTTTCACTAGTCCATCAAGTCTTAGTAAACTTTAGCTGGGATCCACCTTGGTACACATGGAGCTCCTCAGGGTGGAATTTCCTCATTCCCTGAACTCACACTGACAGGCATTACCCCACATTGTGGACTGTGGCTCTAGGCAGGTATCAAGACACGGCCCAGCTTTCAGAGAGCTCAGTTCCCAGGTGGGTTGCCACGGCAACAGGGCAAGTGCTAAGAGATACAGTGGGAATGAAGGGGTCGGACCAGCCTCAGGGGTCAAAAAGACTTTCTCAGACGATGATGCCTAAGCCACAGCCTACAGGAGCGAAAGCCAGCCCTGCCCAAAGGGGGACAGAGAGTGGCGGAAGGGACGGCCGGCCCTGCCCTGCCGCCCTCATCTGAACCCTCCTACCAGAGCCTGTGGTGATGGAGAAGACTCTTGAGAGTCCCTAGGACTGCAAGGAGATCCAACCAGTCCATCCTAAAGGAAATCAGTCCTGAATATTCATTGGAAGGACTGATGCTGAAGCTGAAGCTCTAATACTTTGGCCACCTGATGCAAAGAGCTGACTCATTTGAAAAGACCTTGATGCTGGGAAAGATTGAGGGCAGGAGGAGAGGGGGATGACAGAGAATGAGATGGTTGGATGGCATCACTGACTCGATGGCCATGAGTTTGAGCAAGTTCCGGGAGTTGGTGATGGACAGGGCGGCCTGGTGTGCTGTGGTTCATGAGGTCGCAAAGAGTCGGACACAACTGAGTGAACAGAACCAGAACCTCGGGCCTGGGAAGTGCAGTTGGGGTCACGTCCCCTCCTGACACACTGCCACACCCCCCTTACACCTGGCCTCTCCGACCAGGAGGTGCCGCTCCAGGTTTCCCGGGGAAGGGGCACCGCTCCCTCCCGGGCAGAGGTCAGCAGCAGAGCATCGCCAGCGTGGGAGCGGGCAGCAGGCGGGGAGCAGTGTCCCTACATCATGGATGCGCCAGACTGGCCGCTCTGGACAAGCCACACCGCCCACCCACCCCCACCCCGGGGGAGCTGTGCACACACCCAGGTCCCCACCCCCAGTCAGAGGCCGCGCTGCGGAGTGGCTTGCGTTTTGGAGCCGAGGTTCTGGGCAAAGGTTGTCCAGGGGTCGGGGAGCAGGGGCCCTGAGCTGTGTGTGTCTTGCCCTCTGGGGCCACACGCCCCTGGGCTCTTTCTAGCCAAGATTCCCAAAGATTTGGCCTCATTTCTCCTCTCCCCGACTACCGACTACCGCCTAGACCTCCCCTCCCCGCTGAGAGATGTTTATTGTTGACGGGTACCCTCCCCTCCAGCAGACAGCAGAGTTAGGAGGACGGGCGCTGCCCCACAGCCCATGGGGCTGTCACCTCCCGCGTCTCCCGCTAGGGTCACAAGGTGGCCTCGGTCAAACGGTAGCCTCTCCCACCAGCGATGATAGCAGACACCTTCCACTTCCCCTCCGCGACCTGGGGACACTGAGACCGATCCAGTCACTGGATGGATGGGTGCAGGGAGCCCAGGACAGGAGGAGGGAGGGAGCAGCAAGTCAAGGCACAGGCTGGCTGTGGGTCATGGCTGGGAGGTGCAGATGAGGGCGAGGTGGGGGTGGCCGCGTCTATCAGTGAACAGACGCAGACCTGCTTCTAGCCTTAATAAAGGCTGGTAAACATTCTGCTTGGCAAAGCTGAGCCCCCACAGTGACGGATGTCAAGGGCTGAAAGGCTTTCTGGGGGAGGACCCAGCAGAGATGTGGGCCCCCGTCTTCCTAGGTGATGTCATGGCCCCCACACGAACGTCGGAAGGGAAAGGGCACATGGCTCACAGCCTCCGCTGGCTTTGGTGACAGATCACACGCCCGGTGAACTTGTTTCAGGGACCTGGGGCCCAGAGCAGCCCCGAGAGAAGTGCTACTAGTGCAGATCTGGGGGATTGTAGGCAAGCGGAGGCAGCCGGGCTGGGGGGATGACAGTCTGCAGGGGTAGCGGCTCCTGACTCCGCCTGAGCCCCAGTGCAGGGAACAAGCAGGTTGTCAGGACCACGGGATTTGGAAGATAGTCCTTTGTGGGGTTCAAAGGATTGCATGAGGCGGGGGTCCACAGAGCCCATCTTACAGGGCAGGGTGGTCTGCCCCCGGACACCCAGAACAGGCAGGAGGAGAGTGTCCTGAGCTGTCACAGAGTAGGGTGAGCAAGATGGAGGGCTAGACCCTGCATCTGGAATGAAACGTGGAGCCAGTGCCAGGAGATAGCAGTGGGAGGGCCCGAGGTGCCCCACCGCGGGCTGGTCACTGGCAAAGGGCTATCCCTCCCGGCCACCCACAGACGGTGAGGTCTGCAAACAGAGGGAGTGGTCTGGAGGCAGGGTAAGGGACGAGGCCGAGGGGGACGGGACGTGTTCTTTCGGTTTGTGCCCCAACCCCCACGTAGGGTATAACCCCCTGAGAGCTTGGACCGGGTTGTGGTCGTGCTGAAGTGTTCAAGATCCTGAGGCCCCTTCAAAGCAGAGCTTCGACATCTCCTCCTGGTTCCTGACTGACCAGCCCTGGCTCCGCCTGCAACACCAAGTCCCCTGCTGTTTCACCATCATGCCAAGACGCTTCTCTCAACCGCAGCTCCTGCTCACCCAGTGTGAGGAACCCTGAGACCGTCCTCAAGCTCCTTGCTGCTTCAGAAAAACGTTGTCCCCTCTTTCTCTGCACCTCTCACAGCTGCTGCCTCACTGGAAACCTGTTCACTATGAGAGGGCTCCTGCCATTTTGGAAGCACTGGATTGTTTCCCTTCAGGGCCTTCTAGTGATTGCTGGCCATCCTTATTCCTTGTGAACGACAAGCTTGCATAACGACGGGGGCTGTTATAATGCCAGCTTCGTTGACCAGACACCCAGGGCCTCTACACAGCTGTTGAACTAATGAGTCAGTCTCAAAGCAGAAAGGGCCTGGGCTTTGGAAGCAGATCCCATACTGGCTCCACTGCAGTTAAACTGTGACAGAGTTTTCACTGTGGCTAAAGGTGGTGACACCCAGGAGGGCCCCAGAGTGCCCAGCCAACGCAGACACTCAGTAAATTTCAGCTACTGCAGACTCTAGGTGCTCTGCTGTCTTAATTGGCTTTAAAATTTTTTAAAAAGCAAGAAATCACCTTAATATGGAAAATTAACATTTCTTAAAAAATCCTAACTTTAGACAAGCTAATTGTCAAGTGGGTGTGAAGCAACTAGCCAGAGTCTGAACCTCCCCAGCACTAATGAATACCCCTTCACTTCCTCTAGACGCTTCCAAGTTCATCTCCTGCTGCAGACTGTCTGCAGATTTCCGTCCCTCTTGCTTCCAGTAGGCCAGCTGTAAGGACATCCAAAGAGCAGAAAATGCATCTGAGCTGTTCTGAAATGAGAAGACCTAGGCAAAAACAAAAAAAAAGCTAATAACCCTGCTTTCCAATAGCCAAAGAAACACACTAAAAAGCAACACTGTCGAGTGGGAAAACACAAGGGCCTATTTGTCAGGATGAAGTCCTGACAATAAGGCAAGTTTGAAACCAAACTGATTACAGGCAAGGCGTTTCTCAAACTAAGCCTGGTCTCATCTGTAAACGGTGGCGCCATCTGCTATGTCGGGACCAACCTCATAGGGTGTTCTAACGATGACACCTACTGCTTGACACCAGACACTGTCCGAAAAATCTCCCAGGTCCACTATTTGAACCCTCAGGCTGGAGGTCAGGCATGCTCTGTGTCCTCTGAAGCTGTACCCTGCACTTCTCTTGGCACTCAGGCAGAGAAAGTTCTCTGATGAAGAGACCAGTCTGCCCCCCTTCCCACGTTAATTAAAAGAAGACAAGAAAGAGGGCTTTGCCCTACTCGACTTTTTTTCCTCCCTTCTCTGGTCCTGCCCAAATTTCCTATCAGGAAGACAGCTTTGGGAATTAGGCGGGGTGGGGTCTTTCAGATATTCCTGGGCTGTCTGCAGTTGGCCTCTGTGCCTGCCTTCTAACAAATTCCAATTAGGTTTAACAAAGTCCTTAAAAATCTGCTTCTCTAGACATGTTATTTACTCGTTAATCAACGTTAAATTCAAAAAAGAAATAAAAGACAGAAAAGAATTATGTTTTACTTGGAAGCTGAAAAGAAAGCTTTAAACAGCTTACCCAAGGTCACTAAGCTCTGGTGGACGGGATAGGATTAGTACTTCCTGAAGACCTGGGCTTTTTGTTTTGGTCACCAGACTGGGTTCTCACCTTCAGCACCAAATATTCACCACAGGCAATGGCTTCAGAAGCATAAAGGTTCAAGATCTGATGTAACCTCGAGAACAATTCAACTCAAAGGCCACGTTATGGCAATACTCAACTTATAAATCAGAGGAAAACTTCTTAGAACTGCCCTTTCTTCCCCTCCCATTATTACCTAGGAATCTTCAGTGAGGAACGTTTAGGCTGCTCACAGCTAGACAGATACAAAATTGCAAGAAACTAACTGGTGACAGTATCTGGCTCAAATAATGATTTATAAACAAAATCTAGCTGATCTCGATTTACAAACTAAAATTAGATTGACCTGACACGAAGTTTAATAGACTCTTCTATTTAACCCTTTCCAATGTGGATTTCCTAAACCCTACCTTGGACCAAAGCTCAAATTGCCCTAGGCCATTTGGCTAAGAACTAAAACTGTCAAAACTTTAAGGCCAATTGACTGTTGCTGAGTAAATGTTGAAGTGCAGTGATCTTACTACACCTCTCAGAACCAGGCATTCTTTACGCTACCAACACAGAAAAGCTGTTTGTTAAATGTTTCAATTCAGTTACATGATCAAACAGCAGTCGATATGGATGTCTTAATAGCCTTGCTGAAGACTGTTCCCTAGCATGTGACAAGCCTGACACAGATGATCCAGTATCTTGTGAGATTCAATTCCTAAACCGGGGACTAGGCACCTCTACCACAACGCCACTTTCACAAACGGCAGCTCGTCTTCTACTGAACAAGAAGCCTACATCTTCATGTCTTATTCTCCATGAGGTCCCCACCTTCCAGTTGGCTCCAGTGTCTGGTCATGTCTCAAACACCAGGTGGGATTCTCCCTACCCTGTCTTCTCTTCGTGGAAACCAATATGACAGATTTCAAGTACCACAGGTTTCAAATACCACTCAAATCAGAGCCCCTGAGATGCTTTAACTTCTAATCCTTTACTCATGAAAGCTCCACTGATGTCAACAAACCAAAAATCACAACTTACAAATAATTCTGAATTAATGACATTTTCCTACCAGCTATTACTAATAAAAAATTAACTCACTAGGATATAAATCCCATGAAGCCAGCAAGTTAAAAAAGTGCTGACCTAGAGCTCCCTGGTAGCTCAGCTGGTAAAGAATCTGCCTGTAATGCAGGAGACCCTGGTTGATTCCTGGGTTGGGAAGATCCCCTGGAGAAGGGACAGGTTTCCCATGCCAGTATTCTTGGGCTTCCCTGGTAGCTCAGACAGTAAAGAATAAGCCCACAATGCGGGAGACCTGGGTTGATGATGATTGTTGGGAAAATCTCCTGGAGAAGGGAACAGCTACGCACTCCTGGAGAATTCCAAGAGAATTCCCTAGACAGAGGAGCCTGGCAGGCTACATTTCATGTTGTTGCAAAGAGTTGGGTCAGAGAAAACTTGAAAATATTACTGAATAAACAAGAGGAAAGAGGACGTTATTTTCTGTAAGTTTCTGACCTCACCTTATTATAGATTTATTTCCCCTTTATCTCAACTGCATTATCCTTTTTTAAAAGGTCACTGTTAGCCATTTCAAAGGTCTAAGCCATTTCAAATTCTTCTGGAAATGCAGTAGAATTTTCAACCTTTCCCACAGCCTGTTTGCTTAACAACAATCAAATCCAAAACTCTTCATAAAAGTACTACAAGGCTGGGACTTCCCTGGTGGTCCAGCATTTAAGAATTCACCCTGCACTGCAGCTGACACGAGTTCAATCCCTGGTCGGGAAACCTCAGATCCCACAAGCCACAGAGCAACTAAGCCCGCATGCCACAACTAGAGAGCCCGGGCTGTAACAAAAAGACCCCAAGTAACAAAATGACGCCACAAAGACCCAATGTAGGCAAATAAGTGGAAATGAAAAACAGTTCTGAATTTAAAAATTTTAAAAAGTACTACAAGGCCAAGAAGCAGCTGATAGAAAACACTAGGATTCCTCATAGCTTGCCTTTCTTCTAGTCACCACAGCGTCTGTTTTATAGATTTCAGTTTACAGGGCTGTGATCAGAACCAACCCTGGGAAGTCTGGCCAATGAGCCTTCTTGGGAGATCCAGGGGATACCAAGAACAAACCTGGCGATGAGAGAAGAGGCTCTCAGACACCCTGTGGTTCAAGGATGATGTGATTCAAGGAAGGCTCACTGTTTCGAGGCCCTGCAAACATCCATCTTACTTCCTCCCAAATCAAAAGTCAGTCCAACAGAACAAACATGCAGAAATCCATTTTGAAGGTCTCACGTTAAAGGAAGTACAGATAGGTCAGAACCTGCATCTAAAGGAAACGATAGATTACTGAAGATCACTTAGAGGGGTGGGGTGGGAGGTGGGAGGGAGACATACTTATGGCTGATCCATGATGATGTATGGCAGAAATCAACACAATATTGTAATTATCCAATTAAAAATAAATTTTAAAAAAAGATAAAGATGGCTGAAGATCAAGGAAATCACTGTGAGCCCAATCTAAAATTCTAACTACTGCCTTGCAAAGGAAAGGATGAAATATGGACTCCTCCCTCAGTGAAAATGGATGAGCCTGTCACGAATACAATGAACTAGATGCCTCATTAGGTTCCTTCTCTAAGATTTTATCAACACATTAAAAAAAAAAATTAAAGCCTTGTGACAGACATACTTCGAATTCAACCGCTGATTGGCACAGGCAAAAACCATACTTGCAAAATTAACTTTTTCAAAATTTTTCATTGTCAAGAAACTAAACTGTCCACCTTTGGGTCATTTAACAAGGCAAAGGCCACAACAATACAGGAGAGAAGTCTGTCCAGAACAGTCACATATTCAGGAAAACTAAAACAGAAGACATGTAACTGAGGATAATTGAAAAAATCATCCGCAGGATCTCTATCTTTAAAGGAGTGTTATAGAGTGACAAAAATCCTCATTGACTCTCAAGGAGACCACACAAGACAGAGAACAGCATAACCAAATGCCACTCATTCAAGCTTATTAGCAGTGATAGATGAAAAATATATACAATTATAATCACTATGACCAAGATACTTAACATCCCATAACCAATACTTACTGCAGCCAGTGCTTATTCTCAAGACCGTCAGTCTTGACTCCCTTAAGACTTCAAGGACTTAGGCTTTCTATACGAACCTTAGTATTTTCTAAATAAAACCTAATCTTACTAAATCAGGTTAGAATGAATCATGAGTGCTTTTAAGAGTTTGCAGAGACGATTATTTTACAGTTGGGAAGTGTGCCACATTCACAGATACATTTGTCCTGAACATGCCACAGACACAGATTAAGAATGGAAATGTGAAACCAAGTCTGAATTAAAGCTGCGGTAACCTGGTAGTACGCTAACGCTCCTTCTAACGGTCTTGGCACTGGGTCCAGGCACGGCCGGCTCTCTGCTGGGGGCGGCTTTCTTGGCTGTGAAGGAGGATCATGCCCTCTGTCACTCACGGGGAGCAGTTCTGCCCAACTGTCTCTTCTCGACAACTTTATCATCAATCTCTTTATTAACAGCTCCACTGCAGTCAGAAAACGCAAACAAGGACCAGTTTTCATGCCAGATTTCTGGAAATCACATAGCACCAGGCACCACAGTGTGAAAGTTTGTGAGGAGGGTGCTGTGCCAAGAGAAAGACAGCATCCACAAGGAGTAAGCACAAAGCTGGGACATTTCACATTATTATATTGAAATACATCCACCCACTTTCTTATGCCTAAAACCCTGAAAAGAACCTACTCAATATCCATGTTTGTGTACAGGGACCGAGAGGGGCACAGCAGTGGTACAGATCACTTTCCTTCCCAGAGATAACTTTGTTATTCTGCCCTTCCATAAAATTGATAACCCCTTACATATCATGATCAGAAATCATACAGGGCTGAGACAAATGTCTGCAATGACCTGAATGAAACTCATAAAACTGACATTTTTTTAACTTAAAACACATATTTTGGAACTGAAATCTCTTGAATCAAAAAACAGCATTAACGGAAGTATTCCTAAAAAGCTTATTTTTAAGACTTTATATATACTTTTTTTTTAATTGGGTCATAATCACATGACTAATACGAACTTTAAAACACCCAAGTTAAGTAAAAACTGAGTATAATCTCTGGTAGTTCTAAATATTGAGATGCAAGGTACTTAGACTAAGTGATACTTTATCACTGGAACTATTAATTACATCACGCTCAGCCCATGACTTAAACCCACTATAGATCAGGATTTACCTTTAATGATTTTCCCTTTTAATCTGTCTTATATTTTAATCTATTGACATATTGAAAAATTTGAAAAATATTTAAAAATTTTTCTATTGAAAAATATTCTAGATCTGTAAAACAAATTTTTATGTTTTTAAGATTCTAATACTACAACTGAATTTACACTGTTCTAAATAATGCATTTTGCTACAGTGTGTCTTAGGTAAATTGTCTTAGGGCTGTGATGTCTGTGCTCAGGTAGAAAGGGATCTGCCAAGACCAAAGTGGTAGTGTTAACTTCAAGGCCAGGGTCAATCAGCTCTGCGGCTTCTAGAACTGTTTATTCTGTAAAGCTGAAACAAAACCAAGAAACTCTTTCCCTGGTCAATTCTGGGACCTATTAAGAAGGACTGTGAAAGATTTAACATAAATCCATTCTTCCCACTAAAAAATAAAAACACATGTAAACAAAAACTCTAAGCTGGGTGGCAAGGAGGAAACTATTTTTGATAAGGCATTATCTTGTACCCTGGGAACATCATAGTAAAAAATATAAAGCTTTGATTACAGCACACATACCGACTGTTCTGTTCTTCATTTCACATATTAGTGAAATTTGAAGAGATCCAAAACAGGAAAAAAGTGACTGCATGGCCTTACTTACATTATATTGAAGTATGATTATCTGCAACATCAACATTTTAAGTATTAGGTGGCTAAACTTGATAAACTCTTAACAAAACTGTGCTCACTGTAGATAATGGTTTGCAGCTATCTGAATGTGAAGCATTCAAAAAGACGACCAAAGTACAATTACAGTCACAACCTTTCACACAAATGTGAGCTTTCTGAAACAGGAACTTGTGCACAACCGTAACTCTACCCTTTTAAGCAAAGTCCTATGAACTGACACAGGACTAGGAAAGGAACAATGTACTTAAAATTCCATCCCTTTCAGCAAATGTGTATGGTGTGATCAGCTGCAAAGAATTTCCTAGAACATTAAGACAAAAGCATGTCTCTAAGAAAAGCTGAAGTTGAAATGACTTTCCAAGTATTTGAAATAATTTCTAGAATTAAGTACATACAATCACTTCTGCAATACATGGCTCAGAACTACTAATGCCATCGTTCTTGGTGCCAAGAGCTATATAAAATGTCACAAGAATTTTTAAACTGACAAGTACGGAGAAAGGATGAATAAATTGATTTTACAAATGAGAAACATATTACACATAATTAAACAGACCACTTGTCTCTATATGGCTGAAGGTCATGTTTATTACAGAACACACAAATTTTTTTTTTTACCAAGTTCAGGTCTGCAATTGAGACAGCATCCATTTGTGATTTTGGTTTGAAGAAAAACTAACAGAAAAGAAATAAAGTGGAGAATTTTTTTAAAAAAGCAAAACATACAATTCAGGGTAAAAGGCAATTAATTTTCCTTGTACTATTCTTTTATTTTAAAATAGGCCAAAGTATATCCAAAGGACTGTTCAATGCCTTTTTAGATGATAAACAGTTTATCTTTTTGCTTAAGTGCACTGAAGTGCACTAATGGTTAATATTTCCAGGGCTTGGTCTACAAGTTTCTGTATATTAATGATTTATCCTTTCATATATCAATTACTACTTGGAGCTGCTGATCATTTATTGCCACCTTGAATGCAGCCAGAATTAATACTATGCAGAGCTCTAAAACATTTTTCTGTGTGGAGAAAAAAAAACAGAGGTATTAATTAGAAAAATACAAACTTTATTCCAGAATATACCCAGAACCACAAAATACATTTTCATTTATCACTTTACTAATTCAGCAAGATGCATGAAATGTCAAAAGGCTATACGGGTGACAAAACTCACAAAGTCGCGACATCCAGTCCCATGTTGGGTGTCTCATCAAAGTAGGGATGGTAAGCTCTATTCTGTAGGTGTTATCAACGGAGTCAAGGGTAGTTTTTAAAAAGTTTCTCTTGTTAAATAGTCCCTTGTTGAATAGTCCCAAAAGTTAAATGTTCCTTAATAAAAGGTTATTCCACACTGCAATCAGATATTATTTTTACATACAGTAAAGGTATTAGAATCTGGAGTTTCATGAACGAAAATATGCACAACTGCACATCCCTTGAAATAATTTAACATAAGGACGTCAATCCCTCCACTCAAAGCATCTAAGCTAACCATACCCAAAAGCTGACCACCACATGCACAGAGAGTTCATTCCTAACCCGTAAGTTATGTATGCCTTGTTGACCATTTAAAGATTTAAGAAAAGTAGAATCTGATCTGCATTTAATAAAATGAGAAACCCAGGATCCTAAAGTCACTGAAAAACAACAGTGCCACCTGCTGACATTAGAGATAAAGAACCAACTGCTTTGAAAACCACCAGCTTTGAAAGGAAGCACAGCAGCGGTAGGTACACTGCTGTCTACATGGAATAAATACAAAGAAAAGAGACAGTGTCTATACAAACGGAACAAGTATTTTGGAGGATGGGTCAGCTGAAAATTAATTATCAAGTACTGTATCCATGTTTTCCTCCCCAATGACCAATTATAGGAAAAACAAATACCTGATTATGTGAGGTATCAATTATTATTAGGCTGCTACTAATGGCATAAACTAATCAGATATAGAGCTTTCCTAAAAGTAACCAAAGTAAATTCTTCAGCAAATCTTCACTTAGAGCTATACTATAACTTACGAGTAGTAATAATGGTATCACTGAAAAAATTAAAAAAGTCAGTCAAAAGAAATCAGCCAACTGTGGGATTGTGCTGTTTTTTTTTTTTATTGTGTTTTCAATGGAGAAATACATCATCTGTTTACAAAATAGCTCTTGAAAAATACAAGGAGTACAGATACTATAAAACAAAGCAAACTCCAGTCATGAGACACTACGTACATCATGCGAAAGCAACAGTCTGATCTCCAGGTTATGAAAACTAGAATTAAAAAGTCACTACACAGAAAAGGTCCAAGTTCCCAGCTTGGCAAAACTTGGGTGCAGGTACATGAAACGTTTAATAAACTGAATTCTTTTTCCCCAATGTGTAAACAAAATGACAAGACTAAGTCTGTGCCTGGCGGTTTCGATCTAACTCTCAGCTACACGAAGCACACAGCCGCCCTGCAGCCTTCACCTGCTGGCCTGACCGTCTCGTCCGCGCGGGCGCTGGGGCGGCAAGGCGGCTGCGCAGAGCCAAGGTGTGGGAAGGAGAACACTGTGCTAGACGCTACAAAGTATGGCGAAAAGAAAGCCGCAATTAATGCATAGCCTAAGGGGGAAGACTACACTCCAACTTTGGAAAATTAATTTAGAGGGAACAGGGAAGAGGTTAAGTAATTGCAGTTTAACATGAAAAATGCACATGTGATAGAATGGAGCACAATGGAGGATTCATAAAACATGCTCACCAGAAAAATGTTAGGTTTGCTTTGTCCAGATTAAGAAAGAATAAGTTTATCAACATCTGGCTTCCCTCATATATTTGTAAAGATGAATGCTCTGCTGCTTAATTATGAGGAATTATTTACTGAGAGGATAAAACAGAAAAAGGAGTAAAGAACTGACTAGATGTCAAGTGCTTGCAAGAAATGATTTTTAAATGTTTCCACATGTAAAATTTACTGACAAGTTTTGGTCAACCATTTAAAAATAAAAATTAGTTTAAAATTCTTGGAGAAAATGCCTTTTTGCCCACATTTAATATTGAAAATCAACTTTACTATAGACAGGAGTTCTGTGGAGTGTACAAAATTCCTCATATTTAGAGATCAAACGGCCATCCAAGATAGATATCATGTTTCACAGGCGTTATTTTTAGTCACCCTAAAGTTTCAGCCATGGGACCAAAATTTAGTGTTCTGTGCCATACAGCCACAGAGTCACTGGTTTCACATCATGGCTTTAGAAAATACTGGCATTTTGGTTTTTTTTTATGAAAGAATTCCTACCTTACGCATACAAGCAAAAGGGGTAGGGGGAGGAAAGAAGAGGGGAGGGAGCAAAAAGCTTGGTTTCAAAGACAACAGATTGAAGGCAAAAGAATATGGAGCTTTAACAAGCTCAAAGAAAAATATTTGCTGGCTGATCGCTGATTTGTATGCACTCTAAACATTTCTATAAATAAAAACCAATATCATTTCTTAATCATGACCCCATCAAAACGAAGTATTTCCTAATTATGCTTTCAATGTCAAATATATACCCTAGTGTTGACATTTCATTTTAAAGGTTACAGCTACCTCAGAGGGACTGACCTAGATGTACTCTTATCCTTTCTCTGAAGCATAACAGTACACCACTGCGCAACGGCATCCAATTTGAAGACTAATGGTAAAGGAAATTCTTCAGGAAAAAATGAAAATCCATCAAGCTGAAAATCTAAAATTATTTCTACTCTCTAATAATAATAAAAAAAATACATAAAAGTGCATCATCAGAATAAAGAATTCTTATGCCAGTTTGTATTGCAAATTTTCCAAACAATGCAGCAAACATAAACCCAGTCCAGATGTCAATTATGAATACAAATATAGCTTGAGGTTTTTTTTTTTAAAGGCAGTAATTTTTTGAAATAGTTAATGCAACTGTTGCTAACACAATAATAATAGTACTCCTGGCTTCACATACTAACCTGGACTTCCGATCAAGTGCTGATTAGCCCAGTAAGGGAGGTCACAAAAAACCCTCAATCCACTTTCAGTCATGTCTAGTCTTGCACCCTCCATTCCTTTTTTAGCATTTGAAGACAACAGGTTGAGTTGGCAGACATTGTTTCTGGACCCCTGAGGTTGTTTTTACCGATTCAATCTCAGTTTTATTGAATTCTTGATAACAGGAATAGGGTTTGCAGGGAGAGCAGGGATATCAGAAAGGTCTGTACTGGATGTTTTCTGAGAATAAAAGCAAAGAACACAACATTGTTCAAAGTACTGTAACTTATCAATGAGATTGATTTTTCATTGCTTTACTTCCTAAGAAATGGAGAGGACCTTCTCATAAGAATTAAAATCTTAAAAACACTCTAAAATGGAGCACAAAAAAAAATGACCATTACTACAGAATTGTTTTAACACTTGTAGAAATTTTGAAGTAAGGAACAGTATTTTGGTAACATTTTAAGCAATATACGAAAACTAAGTAAGTTCAAAAACAGCTGTAGTAAACACAGTCCTCTATCACAGGCTTACTGAGCTAGGCTGAGTTAGAGCACGGACAGTCTCAGTGCTAACCGGCACTGGCGCGCCCCCATGCGGAGAACACTTAAGGTTCCCCTGACACACAGGAGCAGCAGCAGCAGTGAACAGCGAATGTATTATTTTCTGACTCTGTCAATTAAAACTTAAATCTACACAACTGAGCAACCATTTGATTTATTCAAAGTTTAGGGCAGTTTTATTATGTTAAAAACAATTACTCACAAAGCCTTCTTTAACAACAACAAAAAAAAACCAAGATGGCATTTTTAATTGTTTTATTATGGAAAATTCCAAACATACACAGAAGTAGAGCCTTATATAAAGAATGGCCATGTATTCATTACCAACTTCATCAAAGCCAATCCACTGTCCTCCCACCTTTACTCCCAGATTATTCTGAAGCAAATCCCAGAGATCCTATCATTTCATCTGTAAATATTTCAAGTTTATCTCAAAGATTCATTGTTAGACACAGTCACAATATTAATACCTCCCTTATATCACCAAATAAAGAGTAAAAAAATTTTTTTTAAATCAGCATAACTTTTTATATTATATATATATAACTTGGTGATTTTTCTCTCAATGGTTCTAGGGATCTTTTCATTAGAAAGAAAATTCTAATTCCTTATAAAAATATCTAAAAGGCAAACACCCGAGGGTACGAATCACTAGAGGGATGAAGTCAACAAAACAAACTATGAAGATAGTTCCCTAGAGATTAAAGTGGCTAACCGAAAGGCATGCAGTCACAATCACAGAACTGAATTTTGATAAATAAGTTTGTCTGTGTATCAGTATCGACTACAACACTTCCTAATGTTGCTGGAATTACTCCACCCCACCTCCCAAAATTTTTATTAGCTAAAGGTTATGAAAATAAAACATTTCAGAAAGTAATCATAGCATTTATATCAAGAGGAACTATGAAGGTTAACAGCCAGCAAAAGCTCATCTTAAAATCATCACATTAAAATAACTCTGAGCCACAAAGCAGCACAGAGTCACTGTCTCATCAATCCCGCAGCATCACTGGGCAGGGGTTTTGTGGAGGTTAACCAGTTTAATGTCCACTTAAAGGAAGTATTTACTTTGGAGTATATTCAATTTGAAAGGATTCGAGACGAAAACAATTATTTCACAAACAAAACAAACGCTCACAAATCAATGAAGAGAGTCCAAGTGTCTACTGTACGCAAGGGACTGTTACAGTAGAATTTCTAGGACAAATGCAAAAACAGCTTTAAAGAACTATGGATTACACTATAAATAACTGAAAAGCAGAGGTGGAAAGTGAAGCAGAAACAGATTTTGAAAATAAAACATTTTTCAAGCAATCCATGAAGGATTTTTAGTTCTACTTTAAAGTTCACTCTCTGACTTAAAACCTCCAGGTAAAGACTGCATATTGTGCAGTGAGGATTTAAATGATCTGCAATGTCAAATAATATAAAAAGGGGATGAGTTAGCATCCTGACTGTGCAAAAGAATGGTTTCATCACAACCAGCGCTCTATCTCTGAATACTAGAAATATATTTGTAGGTGAGCACTTACTTTCAAAAAGATAATTTCAATAAACTTCTGATGTGCTCACTTTAATTCATTATACGACACTAATCTTAACACATTTATAAAGTTCCCCTTGCTTTTTGCACTTAGTACCTGAGAGGCCAACAGAGAAGTCGCTGTCTGAATGGTTTCTGATTGAGTTGTACTTGTCTCTGTATCAAGTTGTTCCTGTGAGACAAAGAGGACGGGGGAGGAAAGAGACTTAAAAAAATGATAAAAGAACATAACTGGGTTTGGTGGTTAATAAAAAAGACAAATTGGAAGACAGGAGGGATCAAGAGAAAGATGTGACTACATTACAAAACTATCTATCACATCAAATGGTTAATCATCAAAAGAAAAAAACAAACCTTATAGGTTATTTAACCATTTCAGATACACATGAAATTCTATTTGCCTACTTAAACTTTATAAGGCATGCTCAAAATATCTCATGACTTTCCAACCAACTTCAACTTGGATATTTTAAACAAGCACTAATTAAAGACACATATATGCATATTATGAAATGTTGCCCAGACGATAATTAACAGAATATAAACCCAAGCTCAGCTTTAGCTATGTGAAAAAAAATAAAATCAATTCAGTATTATTAAATGAAATTACCCAGAAGCACAAAAACTGTTCTAAGGCCTTTAATTAAAAGAAGAAAATGTCTCTAAAACATTCCTTCTTCCTTTTGGTTTCTCTTCCCCTTCTCAATAACCAATGCACTGATTCTACTCTGAAAATCATCAGAAAATACAGGATGAACTGTGTCATTCCACTGCCCTAGCCTTTTTCAAAGCAGTGCACAAAAAATAAGAGAGATATGCACACGCAAGTGAAAATAAACATACAAAAATGTGAATTTCTATAATATACAATAAACTAAAAAATACCAAATTTCTCCTATGACACTGAAAATGGTAAACACTGTAGTAGAAATGGAGGAGTGCAGTCTCTCTGAAGCATACCTTAGCAATACATATTAACTTTTAAAAACACCTATTTGTCCCAGTAATTCCTCTTTCATTAATTTATTCTAATAAAATAAACATAAATGGATGGTAGGTATTTAGCTACAGTCAACACTGTAGGAAAGGGCAATTTCCCTTTTTTAACAGAAATAATTGCTAACAATAGGCAACTAGGTGAATAAAATAGGGTTTAACAGCCTTAAAAAAGCATCCAATGCAGCTATAAGTAATATCTGCAGATGATGCAATGGCATAACTATTTTTCTTGCTTTACAGAGTAAAGATTTAAAGCAGAAGGCACTGGTATGTGTAGGTACAAACAAAACCTATAGACACCAAAATAATATTTGCTAACATATCGATCTGGATATTTGGGAGAAAGGAGGAAGATCTGCAATTTTTCTACAAGGAGAAAAAAGTTAAAAGCTTTCAGTACACTTCAATTTCTAAAAAAAATAATATTTAAAATCTAATACTTGGCTACACCAATCTTTCCCATCCCATCTACCTTGATGAAAGCCCCCTTCACACCAGGTTCTAGAGCCGTGTGCCAAAAACTGGCTCTCTAAATATACCACACTCTCACCTCAAGAGTGAGATGACCTTCTCATCTTATACTACCCCAAACCCTGTGAATCCTTCAAGGCTCACTCCAAATACTAAACCCTTCTGTGATGTCTTTATTATTTCTGCAGTCTTGCCTCTCATCACCATCAACTGCTTTCACTTTCTTTTAATGTAATCAACCACATCTACCACTTATCTTCTCTACTTAAATATAAGTTCCATTACAGGCAGGAACATTTCACTATTCTATTCCATTCAGTGTCCACCATCAGATAACCCCACATCTAGGAGGACTTCATACACTAGAGGAATTCAATTTCGATACTGTAAATGAGTTATTAAACAGGAACAAACGCATCTCCAGAAACAATACTGAAAACCTAAAGCCTACAGAACAAAACACAGAACAGCATTCTGAAGACACTTCCATCACATCCTCTATACTCTTAACTGTGCATGAATTCTGAGGCTAAGTTAGTATACCTTTGTTTCTGTTTTATCATGTCCACTCAAAGCAAGAGAGTTAGCATCTTCACTTGTTTCATCCTGTTTTTAAGAAAAAAAGCTTTATTCTCTAAAATGAAAATTTAGATTGTTTTTTGCCAATGATTTATAAAAAATTTTACAGTATAAAATAATTAATCTGTAAGATCAAGTATGTCCTTAAAACAGATAACTGGTTTGCTTAAATTTTTCATGTTAACAAATTTGGCTTTAAAAAGAACATGAGGAACACTGTCATTGTTAATCAGTCATCGACAGAAGTATATTCCCCAAACTATGAACTTCATAAAATACTTTTTTTGTAAGGAAGAGAAAAAAAGAGCTCATTGATCAAACACAGGAACTTGGAATACTATCACCTCCTTTTTAGGAGATTCATATATATTAGCACATAAAAGGTTCTGAGAAGCTCTAGAAAGACTGTCTCTTTAACTTTCCCAAACTTAATTTAACCACACAATCCCCTTTGCTTAGTGTTTAACATCCTGGAGGAGGCCTGAAAAATGTTCTCCTCAGGTCTTTTTTTTCCTCCTCAATTTATTATAATTCTATTTAAAACAAGCAAGTTATTTTTGGTAAAGAGGAGAAATGGGAAACCAAAAATTGCTGTACTTTCTCATTCCTGTAGTGAGTGGCTTGGAATAAACATCACTTTCTTAAGAAAAACATTTTGACACTAACTTCTCTACTGTCTTTACTGGGCAGAACTAAAATTTATTTGTAAATGTGGCTTTAAAACAAGACGTAAAAAACACAGCTAACTTACAGAGTAGAAAAGATTTAACATCAGTATCGACCAATTCCCTTAAGGACTTTTATTTGTAACCTGAAAACATACAAACTTAAAAAATAGTAACTTAAGTCAAAACTGGGCAAATTTCAATACTGACTGGCTCTGTGACACTACAGAATTATTATTACTATCAGTAAATATAATGATAGGTGTATACATACATATACACACACGTTATCAGTATATTTACCAATATATATATAAAATCACACACAAATATTTATGATTGAAATGACATGCTTGGGATTTGCTTCATAACAATGGCAAAGAGAGTAGATTTGTAGATGAAACAAGACTGGCCCTGAGTTGTTAACTGTTAAAGCTTAAGTGATGCAAACATAACTTGTTCATTACAATTTCGTATATGTTTGAAATTTTCCATAACTTAAAAATTATATATATATACATATATACACACATAAATACACACATATAGAGCAGCATTTAGCCATAGAATTCAGGTGATAAGGCAAACTTTTTCTATATTGATTTTACATTTTTATCAAAAAGATTTAGTATATGATAAAAATCAAGCAAAAAGCAAAACTAAACTGCCTGACAATACCTAAAATATCTGTACACGTGTTAGTATACTACTGAGCAGGCCAGTGCTTCTTTCTGGCTTACTCAAACTTCTAATACTAAGTGCTCATTAACAAGTAATGAAACACCTAGTAGGAGACCTTCAAAATCAAAACGTTTGTAACAGACTTTTTAACCTTTAGCACCATGACGTGTAGGCCTGAGTTCTAATCCTGACTCTGACTTTCATCGGTTTTAGAAATGGGAAAGTTATTGAACCTCAAGTTCCTCTTCTGGGAAAGGAGATTAGTCTATGAGAAAACCTAAAATTCTAAGATCCATTCCATATCTTAAAATTCTACTTCTGTTAGTCAACTCCACAAAGTTGTCCTGAGTAAGATGCAAACTGTGAGAAAACACATAGAACAAAAAATTATAAGGGGGAGAGGGCAGCGATGAACCTGTATTTTTAAAGACACTTAAGAAAAATCAATCAAGGATCTTACAGAGTTGAATAAATAAAAACTACTAAAAAAAATCAATGCCACAATCATGGGCATTTGAGTACTCACTAGATACCTGATTGCTCCTTTTTTTAGGTGGGCTTTTTTCCCTTATACTTTCTTCCCTGTAATTATCACCTTTTAGATACATGATTTTAAAAATACTCATGAAATAATATGACTGAAGTCTGAATTTTGCATTTATCCAAGTACAGGGGAAACGGAGCAAAAAGAATTAGGGTACAGGGACTGCTGGATTCTCCACGCCTGAAACTGCACGATGGGTCCTCTTGTATACGTTTGAATTTTAAAAATTAACTGTGGAGAAGCAAATGGCAACCCACTCCAGTATTCTCGCCTGGAAAACCCCATGGACTGAGGAGCCTGGTGGGCTAAAGTCCATGGAGTAAAGAAAAAAAAAAAAAATTAAATGATCTCTTGTGTATATTTAAATTTTTCTGTATGAAGCTAAAAAATTCCATATTCCTACTGCCTCTCTAAGCTAGACATGAAACAAGAGTGTTTTCCACCAAGGTAAGCACAAATGAGATTTTAAGGATTGTGTTGATACATATTTTGAAACTCTCACAGGGCAAGGAATTAGGCGATTAACATGAAGCAACAGAATGGTAGGTATCTAGAGTTATGCTTACATATACCTTACAGGCAAAAAGAAACATGAATTGTGAAATGCTCTCACAACTCAAAACAAGCATCAACAGACAGAAAGTGGTATTACATCAAAACTACATTCTTAGGTTGCTGCCCCAACAGTATCATGTAGAACTGGAGTCTTTAATAAAAACATTAGCAGGTCTAATTCCTGGAGAGTCTGATTCAGTATATTTGGAGGAAGCCCTAAAATCTGTATTTTAAAAAGCAAAATCAAAACAACAAAATCTGAAAAACTGAGGTTGAAAATCAACTTGCCTTGAGACAATTACAGAGACAGATGTGTTTCAGAATACACGGTACAAAACATGACATACTATACCCATTTTTCATTCTCATTTAGCACTGTCAGAGTGACAAAATTCATTAAATTATTCATATTTAGTTAACAGTGACTGTTTCCAAAAAATCTAAACCAAAAGGATTCAGATTAAGCTTGGAATAACACTTTTAGAGACAATAATCTTTTACCATTAAAAATCAAATCACTACATAAGAGCCCTCCTTTCTTGCCACCATTCTAAAGAAACTTTCATGTAACGAGGAAGTTCCTAAATAATAAGCTATCAGCCAAAAATCTTAACAAAATTGATGTCTTGGGATGTCACCTCTGGGACAATGGTGAATGATTCATTAACAGAAAAACAAAGGAAGAGTGATTCCAGGGAACAATGAAAGTGTGTTACAAGGCTACTTCTATTTTAAGATAAACACCAAAATCAATGTACACTTTTAACAGTTTTCCTAAAACTATCTGAGACTTTGATGAGGTAAACCAGCCACTATGAAAAGTGGAAGTACTACTACAAAATTTCCTGAAGGGCTGGAGGTTATAATCACAATCATTCAAGGTACCAAAACTAAATCTGATGTGGCAACTTATGGCCAGGCATTCAGTAAGAATTCCCTGAGAACCTCTCAGTGACCCTTTGATACCAAGTACAGTGGATAAGCTCCAAAACTCCAGCTGGAATACAGAAGCAGAAAACGGTCCAAAGGGCTACTGAAGAATTGGTACATGCGAAAGATACAGTTATGAGAGAACAATACGTTAAGATGACACGTAAACCCATTCTAAAGTGTGTTATAGCCTAGACATGATACAGAAATTTTAACAAGAAACACAGCTTTATGAAAGAGTTAGTTGCTAAAAAGAGTGGGAAAGGGTAAAGAGCAAACTAGGGCACTGAAGCACCATCAAGAACAATCTGAAAGCTTTCCTCCTTGCTGCTTCTAAATTTGGGCTCACAAGGGTTTCTTCCACTGGATTTTAAAACAGACAAGGCGCTTATTCTCAAGACTGACTAATATATAGATACCTCTTCTGTTTTGGTTTTCTTGGGGCTCTCTTCTTTATGAGGTGAGGATGTCCTCTTGACTCCTGCTATAGGATTAGGTATCTTCGCTGCTGCATTTCCTGAAGGTCTCGGTGGCGGGTTTACCAGACGTGTTGAGGAAACAACTCTGGAGACCGTAGGCTTTGGTGGTGATGAAATGGCTGGTTGTGTGGCAGTTTGAGGAATGCTTTCACTCGATGTACCTAAGTAGTAAGTATATAAATACATAAAAGCTAAATCACAGAACACCAAGTTACAAGTTTTTTATTTTAAGTCTACAGGGAAATAAAAAAAAAAAAAAGTAATAAAAAACTAAATTCAAACGATTTAACAAACAAAGCCATTTTTCAAAATGAAGGCTAAAACCGAATACAATGTAAGTATCTCTGCATCTGGCGATCTCCTTACCCCCTGAGCTTTCACTGGAATTTACTTGTGGCACAGAAACTTCAGTAGCCTGTATGTTGGTCACAGATGCTGCTGTTACAGCTGGAGCAGGACTGTTTCTGCTAGAAATGGGGAGCAAAAATTAAAAAGTGAAAAAAAGAAAATAGAGATAAATAAAACTCAGTAACAAAACCTAATATGTGAAGTTATTTTCTAAAGCAAGTGATTGTTTCTTTAGTTTTATTTCTCATATATATGTATACATCAGTAACTAACTTTGACAAAATAGAATCAACAATCAAAAGCATAGAAACATTTTAAAGCAGTGCTGCTCCACAGCATTTTTGCAACTATGATCTATATCTATGCTAACCAGCATGGTAACCACTATACACAGGTAGCTACTCTGCACTTGAAATACAGCTAATGGGAAACAATGCCTGATTTCATTTAACATCAATTAAACTGGCACATACAGTCAATGACTATTATATTAGAAGAGCTAAAAAAAAGATCTGGTCTTGTTTGATTTAGGGTAACTCACTAAATGATTAAATGATTTGGGGTATAAGAAAATACTATCAAAAGCTGTAAAACAAGAAAATGGTCTGAGAAATAACACTCGACATGCAAACCTAAGGGTTCATGAAATCCTAAAAGGCCATCCAGTGGCCCAGATAAACAACAAATGATCTCAAAACCCAACCTCTCCTCAGTGTTCTGGATCCTACTCACCCTCTTGTCTCAGGAAACTCAAATCACCTCTCCTTCTATCTCTAACTTTTCTATCTCAAATAAATCCTATACTTCCTGTAGTTATTCACTCTCCTTCCACTATAACTTACACCCTCCAACTGCTGAATGCCATGTCAAGGTGGGCAAAACTAGAGGACTTGGATTTTTGATGCTTATAAGACATGCACAAGCAGCAAGAGCAGTCAGCTTGTTAAAAGTTCTGAGCTCACTGGTACATGGGAGGACATGAGGTCAGGGAAGTGGGTGACGCCACACCCTCAATGTGAATACAGAGAAGGCATAAAAGACTAAAAGAGCACTGAAAAGGCACAAGCATCTAATGATTAAACAGGGAAGAAAAAAAAGAACCACCACAGATGAAAGAGAAAACCTGAAATAAAATAGCAAAGGACAGTACATAATAAAGAGCTGAGCAAAGATCTATTTTACATGCATGTGAAAAGACTCAAAGTACACAAAGGTTTTTATACAACTTCCAAAATTCTTGTTAAAATTTTTGCTTCTTCACTCAAAAAACAAACAAAAAAACATTAAAAATACGAATCTGGAAGTTAATGCTGTACAAATGCAGAATTGCTTTAAAACTACAAGATTTAAGGACCAGGTTGATGCCCAAAGACTTCAGATTATGTATGACTGGCCTAAAAACACATCACACATTCAAAGCCAAAGAGAAGAAAACTAAATCTCCATCATCTATTGCACCTTACATTTTCTATTTCATGCTAATCCAAAGATTCACCCCAACCTGCATCTTTGCCACTGGCTATTATTTAACAATATACCTTAACAATTCAAATTTTAAAATGGCTCTTTCCAAAAAAATAATATATAACATGCATTCAGAAAAGTGTTCCTGGTTTAAGTATCAACTCACTAAACAAAGTGATCAATGTAACCATCACAATTTAAAATACCAGCAGTGCACCCAAAATCTATAATAAACAGCCCCCTTTGAAAATACAGTAGTATAACCATTAAAAAAAAACCTGCAATGATACATTATGAAGATTTACAGAAGTTAAACATAAATATGGCTTTTTTGTTCTAATTTTTGCCACCACAGCCATGTTTTTTCTTCAAGATAAAAACGTTCAGGTGCTTTGTGAAAGTTGCTCAGTCGTGCCTGACTCTGAGACCCACAGAATTCTCCAGGCCAGAATACTGGAGTGGGCAGCCGTTCCCTTCTCCAGGGGACCTTCCCAACCCAGGAATCGAACCCAGGTCTCCCGCATTGCAGGTGGATTCTTTACCAGCTGAGCCAGGAGGGAAGCCTACGAAGACTGCTATAGGTAGCCTATCCCTTCTTCAGCGGATCTTCCTGACCCAGGAATCGAACCGGGGTCTCCTGCATTGCAGGTGGATTCTTTACCAACTGAGCTATCAGGGAAGCTGCTCTATATGCTCTTAAAGAGACAATTCTTCAAAAGAAATTTCCACTAAAAAAAGCCCACATAAATCTTCTCTAGAAGATCTCCAGCATTTTCAGACATTTACCCTCTGCTACATAGGTGATAAGCATCTCCGGGACAGAAATGCGGTTGTGTCCCTCTTTCTGGTTCCCCTTAGCACACCATGCAGTTCACCACAGGCAGTAGGTATTTCAACCTAAGAAACTGGTTCTTCCAACAGCCACTCCACTTCCTTTCCCTTTCTCCTTACCCCTGAGAGCTGCCAGAACTGTTCAATGGACTGGTCTTCATAGCACTAGTAGGTGAAGGCACAGACATGCTGTTATCACTGTCCATAGACAAGTCGAGGCTGCTGTCATTCAGAGGTGTCAACTTGACGCCTTCTGCTGAATGCTGCAATCAATCAGTATTTAATTAATTATACCTTTATGTTATCCAGATCTCTGAAACACAAACATCTTTTACTTAACAGGTAAGTGACTTCTACTGAAAAGCACAAATCAGTAAGGTTATGATAACCAGATGTGTCATGCCAAAATACAAAAGGCAGATTTGGGACACATACTTTCTGACTTCTTGGGGTCGATTTAAGTACAGTTCCTCAGGGGTAGAAAAATGATATATTAAACATACACACTGAATGTAAGACATACCTCAAAGTAAAAAGCACTTTAATATGAAAATACATGTAACTTAAGTCAGAGGACTATAAACACACACACGTCAACAGTAAAAGATGATAGCAACAATGAGTATCTCTGGCTAGTGGGATTAGAAGTAATTTTTTGTTTATAAAGTTCAAACTGTTCTACAACAAAGATAAAAAAATGTATTAATTTTTTTTTAATGTATTAATTTTTAGAAGCTCCAGTGGCGCGATCGGTTAGCGCGCGGTACTTAAATGTATTAATTTTTTAAAAAATCATCAAGTAGTACAACTCAGTGCCTATTCCTAGTTATTTGTACTAGCCTCTCTGAAAAGCAAGAGATTGCCAAAGCTCTATCTGCAGCTTATGATTTTAACATGGTACATTTAATAGTATAAATTATCCTGTTAAAATAAAACCAAAAATAATTTCCTAAAAACTTAAATGACCACACGTAAATCCAAATGTTAGCCCTGCCTCTTAAAGCACTCAAAAACAGTTACTCATTGCAGGAAAAGCAAAAGCTAAAAAACTATGAATAGTGCTATGGGATAAAAGTTTATTTTAAATTGACTTAAAGTTTCTGTTTCTGCAATCAGCACTATTATATCATCAAAATGATTTATTTTTTTCAGAACACTTTTAGTTTGTGTTCACTCACCTACAGAAACATTTTAATGGAAGTAATTTGCATTATTAAAAATAAAAACCCATACCCCATATGTATGTGCGTGCCTGTGTGTGTGTACAACGCATGTACACCCACTCCAATTCCCTAATGACAAGATAACCTAATCTTTGAGTGAATGCCTCAGAGATATCACTTGTGTACATAAATCAATACTGACCAAATGGGGAAGATGAGATTTAATCATACTATCACTATACAAAGAAATACCAACCAGACACTTAGTATTTGTAATAAAATCTGGATAAATGGTCACAAAATTGAAAGCACCCCTAAAAAGCAGGTCACAAAAGAGTAGGTATCATTAAAAACCTCTTAAAAAAATAGACATTATCTGTGGTTACATACATGCACTAAGAGTCTGTATAGATATACACTAAAATGTTGAGACAGGTGAAATCGGCAGTGAGATTATGGTTAAACTCTATCTGATACAATTTTTGGACTACATAAATTTCTGATCACTAATGATACATTTTATAATCTAGAAGACTTTATCTAGATATTACCTTAAGTAATAGAATAAAAAATTAATTTAATTACAATCTAGTTGTTTCAAATGTAACACTGCCATGTCAACAGGAGTTTTACAAGTCTTTAATCTGAATTAAAGGTTTTAATTCAGTTTTTAATCTGAATTAAAGGTTCAGGAAAACCTAATTACTTCCTTTATAAATATTTCTATTTCACTAAAATGGCTAAGTATGGAAGAACATAATCTAATTATGCACATTCACTTCTAAAAACACATAAAATGTTTATATATTTTTGTATGCAGTAAACACATGTAAGTACAGTTGCTTAAGCTCATTAACAATATAACACCAAGGTACAATCAGAAGACAAACTTTTATTTTAAAAATAATTTAATGATAAATTTTATGTTAACTTTATGACAAAAATAATAAGCTCAATAATAGGAAATACATTTTGCCACTTTCTAGATTAATTTAATAATTCATGAGAAGTGAGTAACAAATAAGTGTGTATAAAGGCTTTAATGTAATGCTATTTTTAAAAATGAAATATACTTTTATGCATTTTACACCTAAAAAAATAGTACCTCTATGTTATGAATGATGATGATATGTATCTTGAGCTCATGTATTTTCACTGCTATATTTCATTTTAAGAATAAGACACTTTGGAAGCCACTTAAAGTAAAAATGTAATTGTTATTCTGCACTAAAATTTTAATAAGTACACTAATAGTAAGTCCAAATCAGAAAAACATGGCTAACAAAAATTATCCAACATTAAATATCAACAACAGAAGAACATGCTACAAAACATTAGATCTGGTTACCACTGCCAGTCATCTTATACCCAATAACCTCTAATTTTTAAATAATATACATGTGTAATTCTTAAGAAAATAAAATCACTTTCTTTTAAAAAATCATGTAATTCACTTGAACTACATATTATGTAATTTAACTTTCTTTACTTTTCAAAGGAAAGTACATACTAATGTGTGATGTTAAATTGATAAGGAGATTTCTGAAAAGAGAATGCAAATATATATATAAAATAATGCTGTGAAGCACTTCAACTTATCTGAAGTCTGAAGGAAGTGTGTGCAAGAAACTGATTAGGAGCAAAGTTTCATGTAACGGAATTTCCCCATATAAGAGATTTTCAAAGTGCTGTGATCTATTTCAAATACAACTCGCCAACTGAGCCTCAATGCTGAAACGCTGACAGGCTGGCTACATAAAGCACGGGTTAGCAGCGCCTTGAAGCGCTTTCCGCAGTTACCTTTTTCTTTTTCTGAAGCACATGACTAGGGAGCAGCTGATGGAGTTGCTTTCTTTTTACATGCATTGCAGCAATTTTCATGTCCACCTCAAACATCTTGCTGTTTATTGCTTGCCTATAAACTATACAAATTAGGAAATCGTTACGAGCAAAAGAAACATGCTAAAAAACGCAGTAAAACTCATTCAGGAGAAGTTAAAGTAGGAACCCGTTCTTCATCAATATATTGCCTATCAATAAAATTATCTGGTCAAAATGTCATCTTTGATCTGACATAATTCACTGCCTGAGCGCAAACTCTAATAAATGTCTTTTACCACAAGGTATACACAATAAAAACAGAATATGTTAATTCTTGCAGTGTAATAACTCTTAGAGTAATAAGAGAGTTAACTCCTCAAGGAGTGACAGAGTTGGAGAAAAGGGGTTTCTTAAATTCATATTCATTTATGCTAGCAATGTAATTTAAAATTCTAGACCAAGTATGTAACAACTGCAATAAAACAAACGTCGGAAGGTCCCCAAATGGAAAATATCACATGTTCTTGACATGGGGGATATAGCAGGAAATAAGAGACCAAAAGAACCTCAAACTTCACATTCTAGTGGAGAAACAAAGAGAAAAAAACATAATGTATATTTCATATCAGATGGGTGATAAGTGCTATGGAGGAAAAAACTGAATAGGGGAAGAAGACAGGAAGCTCCGCATGGAAACAGATTACAAGTGAGTGGAGACTCGCATGAAAGTTGGTAAATAAGCGCAGTGTACCTTGTGGGATCCTTTCTAGCAAGAGCAAACACCAAGAACAAAAGGTCCTGAGCATGCTTGGGATGTCTGAGGAATGACAAAAAGGCCATGGGGAGAAGGGAAAGTAGAAGATCCATAATGCCTTATCTGTAATCCTAAAATCCCCAACGACAAATTCCGATCTGAACTATTTGTGGCTATACTGTATGTAAATATTGTATAGAAATATTACTGTCTTAGACTATAGAATGTTGCTCCCCACTGGAAATATTATTAGTTTATTATTTTCCTGACTTCAAGACACAAGGATAAAGGAGTCTGAACTTATTACAAGTTCTATATACATATATAAAGAAATTATATATATATATATATATATATACACACACACAATTACAGAGTCATAGTGAGAAGATTAGGTCAATAAAAGCTTGCAAACCACAGTAAGGACATGGACTGATTCAGAGTATGGGTATTCTTTTAGCAGGTGAGACATGATTTAGCTTAGTATCATTCTGGATGCTGACTGAGAACAGCTGAAAGGCAGAGTAAGAAAATTACAACAATGGCAGTAATCCAAAAGACCAGTGATAAAAGATATGGACTAGGGTAAAAGCAGTATATACAGCAAATAGTAGCAAGAATCTCAATGTACTCTGAAAATAGGGACAAATTTTTTTTAATAGATTAATACCAAGTTTCGGGAAAATAGGATTCAAAGACTGCAAGATTTCTAACTTGAGCAACTGTAAGTTCACAGCTGCCAGATCTCAGTTCTCACCTGAGATTAAAAAGATTTAACGCTAAAGGAGAGGGACAAGAATTGGAGTTTTTAACATGTTACATTTGTTCTGTTAGAAAATCCCACAAAGTATTCCATTAAAATGTTTCAAGATAAAAAGAAAAAATGTTTCAAGATACAGGACAACTGAATATTTCTTTCTCCAAATATCTTTAATATGCTATAAAATCTTGATGGCTCATGAGTACAAACCATGATAAGCAGTTCAACGAGGTAGAATGCTCAAAACAAATTTTCTAGTCCACGTATCTCTACATGATTTGTTACTTCTATAGAGCCTTAGCTTCTGCCAACTACTGCTAGTAGCAAGGTTTTAGTTGAACCATACCACCTTGTATCTCAGGTCAATCCAAAATGTCTACCTCATACTGTATTCCCTATTCATGAATTAGAAGAGGAAATGGCAACCCACTCCAGTATTCTTGCCTGGAGAATCCTCATGGGCAGAGGAGCCTGGAGGGCTACAGTCCATGGGGTCGCAGACTTGGACACAACTGAGCGACTAAGCACATTCATGAATTAAGACTTGAGTCTGTCATTGACAGCGAGGATAAATAACCTCATTTCACCAAAGTTTAGCTTCAAAATTTTCTAATGTTCAAGACTATTAAGGCAATCAGACACAGACTCAGTCTTTTAAGAGAATCAAATAGCCAGGCTATTTCTAATTTCATAAAGTAATCACAGGCAACTTAAATTTAAACTGGTTCAACTGTTTAATTTTAGGTCTACCACAAAAGAAAAAATTATTTAATGTTAGACATTACTGAAACTAATACCTAATCCAAAAGTACTAAGGTTATTTTGACGTTCACTGTAAAATATTCCCCAGTAATTTTAAGTTATTACAAATTCTACTATGGTATACATTGAAGACAATTCAAATATGCAAATACATGTTTTGATTATCCAAGGAGAAATATACCTGTATCTGTGAAAGACTGAATATCATAGGTGAGATCAACACTGAGATTTTCAGAGTTTTCTGTTTTTTTAAACACCAACCCAATCACCCACATCGTGCGAAATTCTTCCCTGTAAAATAAAAAGAGTATTAAAATAATTTATCAGGATTTCATGAAAACAGTTATAAATGCACTTCACAACCTGATGTACATGGAAAAAGTCAGAATACAAACACACGAGCAAGTTATAAACCAAATTCCATCAAAGCTCAAATTCCTCCTCTACATCTGTCCTCTATATTTTTACTGCTTTATAAAAAACTGGAGTCCTATGACAAATATCCTCTTCATTATCTATGTATTAATATCCAGTGTTTTTAATGATCAAAAGTACCAAAGGCACTTCAAAGAAAGTTATGTAAATTAATGACATTTTAGAAAAATCTGAAACAAAACTTGTCAGATATAAAAATTTAACTAGACCTTAATATATATTCCTTAAACTTTCAAAACTCAACTGAAAAGGTAGCATGAAGTCTGGCCACAGCATAACAAGAATAATGGGTGATTCAGCTACTTTTGAACATTTAATGATCCATCTACTGAATAAATCAGTCTTAATGATTAAGACTGCAGCAACAAAAAAAATTTATAAAAAACTCAAATGGCAACTCTTAATGAATGCAAAAGAAATTAATCTGTAAAAACAGTAACAGCTAAGAGTAGCTGTTACTTCACCACCAACTTAAGTGATCTATTTACCAATATTTTTTAGTCTTTAATACTGTATCTTGAAAAAAAAAAGCTCACTATTAAAACTCCCCTCGCCCACCAAATAAAGTGGTTATAGGTAAAGCAGAATTTCATATACTTAATAAAACAGCAACAATCAAATTAAAAATCGACCTATAAAAGATCCTTAAAATAAAGTTAGGCAGCTATTAGTAACTTATGTTTTTAATGTCCCAGAATCCACCACAAAGCAGATTTTTGCAAGGTCAAATCAAAGCATTTTCTCCTTGTAAAAAAAATTAGAAAGCAAAGACTGATATTTGATATAGCACCTATTCTAAAAACCACTCTGCAAAAAGGGGAGAAGCTATATTGCTAATGTGAAGAACTGGAACTCATATTAGTTAATAGGCATTTCATCATTACAACTTATTTCAGGGGTGATTTTTCTCCAAAAAAAAAAAAAAAGTCTTTCTCTTCAGTGCTTCTGATCAGCAAACCCTAAACCACAGATCTCAAATTGGTCTGACCCTGATGTAATGAAAAGAATAGTGACTCGAGTTATTAAAAATTGCCTATAAAACTTCCATGAGCAAAAGCTGAAAAGAGGATGGAGAATCCAGATTTTAGAGGATTGCTTACTTGTCGGGATTTTCTTTGGGTGCTGGAAATGACTGGGGATTCACATGAGCCAGTGTAATAAACTCATTCTTCTCCAAACTTCCAACCAGGATTCGTATTTTTGATTCCACCAAGCCCACCCTGAACAAATGTCACTCATTATTAATGAAAATTATTTTTTAATTAAAAAATAAAACAGAATGTACAAAATCAAGTAAGTCTGTAAAAAGCTATAATATGAAGATAACTTAAATACACGAGGGCAGTTCAATTGTCTCAATTCCCATAGATAAAACTAAAACCTTATGTTCTAGCTCAAAAATGATGAATTAAAAACCACAGAGAGAAGCAAATCAAGTCACATTTCAAACTAGGAAGATTACAAAAGACATCCCCAGAAATATTTACAGACAAAAAATCAGTAAACTAAAAGAAAACACTTTAAATACAGTTAAGAAATAATACATGGATCTCTATAAGACAAACAAAAAAAAGTTGTATGTGGATCTCCAAATTTCTATACTTCCATTAAAACTTCCACTTAAGTAGTAAAGCCGCATTTATGAACAAAATCAAACTTGATGTTTTAAGGACTTCGTCTCCTACTGTGTTCTGGGGCTATGATTCGTTTGGAAGTATTGTTTTTTGTTTTGTAAAGTCTAATCTTATACTCACCATTCTAGGCGTTGTTTTTCGGTTGGTGCACTTGCTAGAAGTACAATATAATGCCTTTGAAGATAAAGATAACATGCTATTTATTTCATTTAAGTGCTTTGTGCTGGATATTAACACCATAATGTAATAAGCTTGGTGACAGTTATAGATCAATTTAGCAAGAGAGAACTGCAATTTCAGTTTGCACATAAAATCATAAACACTAAATTCCGTAAGTTTAGTGACTACTGGGCAAGTTAAATTCTTCTGTAAAATTACCCCCCCAAAGCAGCTGATTCAAAAACATTGACTAAACATCACTGATAATTTGGTTCAATGATTCTAGTGGAGTGCTTTATCTTTAAAGAGCCACCTCACTAAAATATAATCCATTAAAGCAAAATTGCTTCAATGGAAATAAAGCACCAAGGCTTTAGCCACAAAAGGAGGATCACTAAATATACACACATTACATCAGCAATTTCAAAAACAGTATCCAATACATTATGCTTTTTAATTCAAATTAAAAGGTAGCAAAAATTAAACTGAATACTTAAGTCAGGCCTCATGACTTTTTTCAAACAACACTAGGAATTTCTATAACAAAGAAGCAGACATCATTAACATGAGAGCAACAGAGTAATGCGATTTCTATGTGGAATTCAATTCCATTCAAATTAGAACAAAATCAAGTTTTCATTTCAGAAAATACCATCATGACCAAGTATCTATTTTTAAATGTTTTTCAAACAAACTATTTACAACTAAAGTATAACTCAACTTCATAAGACTGAAGAATTCAAGACAATATACTTTCCTACAAAATCCATTTGAGAGGTGACAGAAGTCAAACTTCTCACCAGAAACATTACCTCAAAAAGCAAACTGACATCATTACTGAATCCAGACACTAGTTGGAAAAGTCAGAGTATGACCACAATTTTAAATAAACTTCATGTATAAGCTTAAGGTTAACAGAGGTAATACACATAAATATGAAAACATATAGACAGAAAAGTAAATATGCAGTCCAACTCCATAGACCAATACTTCCTTTCCTTCACCAGTTTAATTTGTTCAGCAATTATTTAGAGCAAACCAAATACATGGAACACACACAGATAGCCCAAACAAACAGAAGTCAAAATTCACATAAAAGCACTAAAAGCTCATGCATTTTACATATACAGAAAACTCTCTTAGGGTCCTAAATGCTCTTGTAAGTCAAACAAAATCCTAATAATCTCAGTAACCTGAGTTCCAGTTTCCTGTGAGTTTGAAAATTGACAACAAACTATAAGGGGGTGGGGGGTGGGGGGGCCTGGCGCAGAGTTGGGAGGCAGGGGTATGGAGAAAAAAGCAAAGTATAACAACTTGTAACAGAAGACAAAGTATAAAAAGCAGGCATGCACACAAACACTCAAGACAAAGTCGTCTGGGTTCACCTATTAGGACAAAACTCGAAATCTCCAAATCACTCTAGCACCACACTAGTGAAATAGATGGTCTTAATGACCATCTGAGCCTTTAACAAAAGCTTAAATGACACACAGTGTTCTCCACTTATGGCAAAATATAAAGTTCACTTGAACATAATCTTGTTGGCAATTCAAAGTTTAAGGTTCTAAAGCTTAGAGAGTTCAATTTTGGCTCTTACTGAAATCCAATGGGCCGGGGCAGGGGAGGGGTCTACTCTGCACATTGCTTACAATAAAGGCATCTGTTTAAATATAGTTGAAAGTGTTAAACAACCAACAAGTATGTATGCTGAAGTTAAATGTTCTTGACTCAGCCACATTTAAGCAAATACGAAGTGGGAGATACAAAACACAGTAATTATGTTTAATAGAAATAACCTGCCATTAATAAGTTTCCTATCAGAGCACAGAGACTAAAAATGGGTCTAAATTTAGACTATATTTAATTTTGTTGCTGCTTCAAAAACTACTATCCTCTATTTCACAATGTCATGATTATGCATCAGGTACTCAAATGGCTTCACAAGACTTTGAAGCCAAAGCAATAATGATTAACTTTTCCCAAAATTAAAAGATTATCAGTTTTCAATTTAAAAAAATTAACTATAAAAACCTACCACAAATGAATTAAAACCCCTTTAAAAATGCTTAATTTAGTTGCTCTTATTACCTCACAACTATTCATCCCCCAAAAAGCATTTTTTTAGGTAGGTTTCCTGGTCATTTCATCACATGAACATTTTCCCTGGGTAGGTAACAACTCAAAACATTATACCGAAAATCTAATTTATCTCTTTGGCAAAAATCCTTTCAATTCCATCTTTAAGTGACTCAGGTTCAAGAAATTAGAGTTCATTGTTCTTAAAGCTTTTAACACATTCTGAGGCTAAATTATTCTATACATACAGACTCCTTGAAATGATAAATTATTAGTCTTATCCCTGAGAACATTGAGTTTTTTTCCCCTAATACCTTTCCTTCCTTGTTTCCTAAGGAAACTGAACATCTGAAGTAAGTCTTCACACTTCCTATGTCAACGGTGATTTACTTAACTGCTGGTTACTTATGTCGGCTTTGAGTATCTTTAACAGTAGAACATGAAAAGTATTTTCTTAAGACTGTAAAATCCCACAAGGCAATGTTATCCCTTTTCCGCAAGCTTTCTAAGACAACTGAAATTTCCTTCGTGGTTTCCTCCCTTCCAAGAAAGGCAGGCAGGTAGACCACAGATGACCTAAAATCCTACACATGACAAACGTAACACTTTCAGGATATACTTGAACAAGCTTAACCAAAAAACTAAGCATTTCAATTCAGTTGAACAGCTAATCTTTGGGGTATTTCATATAATACAGTAAAAGAAAAATTCAAACCTGGGGATACTCAAAGTCTAATGATTATAATTACGAATTTTTTAAGAGGAAAAATTTTTGAAAAAAGTTAAGACATAAGTGAATTTGGTATAGGTAAAATCAGCTGCTTGTCATGTTTTCAAATCTTTTTTCCCAAGACTCACAGCTGAAATTACCTGATATAATTTCCTCTATTTGTTGCTACATCCTCATTTCTATGTTTCAAGTTGTTTTTAATAACCTAAAATAATTTATTTCAAGAGAATTCAGTAAAGATAATCAGCCAACAGAAGACCTTACATGTACTATTTGGCACAGGTTTTGAAGGATAACCTAAAAGTTTTAAAAGAAAGATTAAACAAGCATCAAAACACACACACACACACAAATCCTTCAAAGTACTAGTAATACAAATTTAAATAGATGACAATATCAAGATTTGTTCAGCTTCAACACTAATCTTTCTTAAAGTGAAAAAAGAGAAAGAAACCACTTAAGTAGGTTTAGAAGAACTTCATTCTACCCACTTCTCATTCCTACAAGAAAATGGGACAGAAAGAAGAATCTATCTAGCTTCATCTTGGATTCTCAGGGATTAAGAGATGCTGACACTTCTACAAGATCAGTTTCTTTATTCTCTTTACAAGTAATCATGTGCTCTCTCATGCTAGTTTTTAAAGTATCAAAATATGTTTATTAGTTTAAATGTTCAAAAGTACTTCCTCAACAGTGGTTAAAATAAAAAAAAATGATGCAAACTTGTCTGCCAAATGGAAAAGCACAACTTATGGGGAATAGTAAACAAGAACATTCAATGTTATGCTATTTAAAATTTTTACTGACAATGCAGTGCTCCCAGAACACAACAATTAAGCTGGCTCCATTATTGCTTTTTCATGCAAAAGATACAGAAACAAAACACAGAGACATCATGAAGGTCATCATTCTTGTTTTTAATTGGGGAAATAGCATAAAGCAATCTTGCTTAGATTATTACAAAACACAATCCAACATAAGATCAAATGGTCAGGAAAGTTTCAAGCATTAAAGAAAAAAAAATTTTTAAGTGGGACTTTGGCAAGTTTTCAGCTCAGGGCAAATAAAAGTGCAAGTCCGTTTTTTTTTTTAAAGTAAGATTTATTGTAACTTACAGTTTTCATCAAAACCAACACAATCAGGCTATTAACCTATACTGAGGTATTAAGTCATATTAAAACCATTAGTAAAAACTATGACACCCACTGAGATTCCATGAAAATATTTGTAGAAATACTTGAGGGGCTTTATGAACAGTAGGGGGAAATGGTGGGCCAATCATGTGTTGTAACTACTGAAAACATTTTGCTGACTACCTATATTGACATTTTATTAGTTCTGCCTGTGTTATAGAGAATCTTAAGAATAAATAAGTTTCCAGAACTGGATGAAAATAATTACTTAGAAGAGAATATTAGCTACAGATTTTAACAGTTCACTCCTTTGCCAAGGTATACAGATTTAGAGTTTTGGTGATGACTAGCAAACCTTCAGAACTGATGTTGCTACAAATGCAGAAATTTGGTTACATCAGGCAGCAAAACTGTAGGGACTACACTGTACCTTGACAAAAAAACAATGTTTTCTAAAACAATATGCCCTTTGTGACAAGAGGAAAATTTGTATAGATGTTTAAAGGAAAATTCAAACTACATTAGTCTAGCAAGAAGAGATGTCACATATGCTACCATTAAAACCAATACTTAAAGAGAGCAACATGTCCGACATGCCTTAAAATACATACTTGTACTTTTGAAAGAAGTTTGGAGCTTCAAAAAGTTTGGACCACTCTGCCTTACTCAGCAAAATTTCATCTGTGATAGCAAGACCTAAATTAAAAACATATTAAAATATTTGCATGCTTCAGTCTAAGAATCTAGAATTTTAAAGATCTTTTAAATATATCACATGCATTCATTATAATCCTAAAATCATAATTTTAACACAGAAATTTTAGTCTATGACTCTACAGCATAAAGATTCTTACATATGTACACAATTTTACACAAAAGAAAAAAAAGCTGGAGAATTTGAGGTCCATGTTTCTGGAAAATTGCCATTACTTTAAAATGCCATGCTCACAGAGTGCCTCTCTCCTAAAACTGAAGTACTTCAGTTACCCAAGGAAAAAACAATTTTCCATAAACTTTCCTGCCCTTCTAAAAAAATTCCCTGTAAAAGGACAGTAACATCTTCCCATGAAGAGCCCCTTTAGACTACAAAAACAACTTTAGAAATTTGAGTTTGAAGTTGGTAGTCAAATAGTTGATTCTACTTCCTTGACTTTTGTCAAATTAAATAGTCCAGTTCAAGCTACTTCCCTCAAAGACCATTTACCATAGCTACTCCTTCAAATTAGCAATACTCATAGGATTCAGAAGTTTAGTTATTCCAAAACAGTGTACAGTGTGGCCAAAATCCTACTCAAAGCTTTCTCCAAATATACAGCCTGTTAAAAGCCTCTTGTGTCAAATCGATGGAGAGAAACTATGGTATTATTTAAAATTTCACATGGCAATAGAAGGGCACTAAACCAAAGAGGCCCAGCTAAGGACACAGCTTTAAATTTTAAATCTTCTGATATATAATCAAGAGTAAACTGCTTACAAGAAATTAAACTGAGTTTTTCAAGTTAATTCTCAAATATAATCTGTAATTAATAACACCAGAATCCACTTTGGTGAATGCTTTCTTCCATTTAAATGAATACCCCATTACTGGGTGTACAATGGTATGTAAATCCTTCCTGTATAAAGGAGAGCATAAGGATAAACACTTACCTTGTTTAAACTCCTCAACCATGACCATCCGTGTTGAAACGGACACATTGTACGTGGAGTTCTGTTGTGGGTATGCTGGTGTAATTATAGGCATAAGATGGTACCTATCACTGGGGTTTACCTACATACAACAACAGCCAATCAGTTTCTTCAAGTACATAGTCAACAGATACTTGGACTTTTTACCCCTTGTTAAACTGAACCAATGATTAAATTTTATTTCATTCATAGCTGGAGTTGAGAAAGAAAAACCATGTAAAGAGACTTTTTTCTAAGGACTTCTTTACAGAAACTGTGATTTGGTCTTAACTAATGGGTTGTTTCAATCATTTGGGCATGACTACTTTGGTGACCTTACTAGAAACAGTGAGCCTGCTGAGCAAAATAAAGGTTCTAACTGGCACCTCCTGAAGTTTAGTTTTTCTTTTGTCAACAACAGAAACAGGGATGCACACACAATTACATTTTTGAGAAATGTCACATTACAACATGTTCTGTGCAAAATGAATTTTAAACAAGCTGGAAACTTAGTTTTTAATATATCCTTATCAGTAGAAGCTTATTAACACAGGGTACAACTACATTATCCATGTCGGTATCATTTTAAAAGATAACAAAACAATTTAGTAACTATTAATCTTAATCCATATAACTAATGATAAAAGTGGCATTTTTTAACAGAAAAAATTGTAAATTCATATCCTTCCCAAATTAAGTGTCTTGAGGTTTGGAAAACCTGAAAGTACACAACTTGATGTCATTAACAAGGCTCAAAACTGAAAATATTTTTGATACTGTAATGAAAAAATAAAACAGTGTAAATAGAATTTTATAAACCTAGAAAGCCTTACAAACCTAAATTTCTTTTATCCATTAATAAAGTGCATGTTGTTAACATTTAAACTGAGTTAGCAGTGAAGGTCATAACTTCCAAAAAAGCAGAATGGAGGCTCCTCTTCAGCCCAACCATGCTTTTGTAATCTGAATTCGCCAAACCAATTTTTACAATTACATCATAGTAACTGAGTGATATTGCTTAGAAGTTATCTGTCATGATTAAACATTAAGCAACAGTTTTCCTACAATAACCCAATTTTAACAGAATATTTAGATCGAACAAAAAAAAATACAGGGATTTTTAGTATCCTTTTTATTATTATTTTTTTAAGCACAAATGCCCACACAACTTTGACTTACAAGGTAGTTCTATATATAAATTGTTAGTGACCTTGATATTATAAACTACATACAATTAAATGTGGTTCCAGGGTACATAATTATGCTTCTCACACCAGAGGACAATTCTAGTTGAGATTAAAAAGAAAGTGTGATACGAACATGTCCACTCGTACGTAACAGAATGGGAAGTTTCCCTCAGTTTAAGCAGATGACTTCTACTGGTTATTGCACAGTGCGAATTTGTAGGGGAAAAAATAATACACTAACCCTTGGGTCCCATACAGGCAAATTAAGATTGCATTCTTCAGGCTGTTTCAATAGGACTGGATTTGGCCATTCCCTGTTTAAAAAGATTGTAGCACTTGATAAGACTATTGGATATTACCATCTACACGTATTTTGCTAAACATACAGCATTTGTGAATGTGATTCTTCTTCATTCATTTTGCACTCTTGGTATATATAACTTTTTACTCCTCTGTTGACGTTAAGACTATTTGGATTAATTTTTCTCTATGAAATTAACTCCAACCACCTAGTAGCTTTCTTAGGCTGAAGTCAAACATCTTCTCTACCTCTCAAAGAACTGATAAAGCACTATTCAAATTAAAAAGTACTACCCCAAGACAATCTGATGTGTTCATCTCAAAGCTGAACAGGATAAAATCTCCCATGAACAGACAAAAATCCTATCTTTATGCTAGCTCCAAAGACAACCCAGGATGAAAAGCTGATTCATTATAGGCAAAGAAGTATGAATAATTATAATCTCTATCTCATGACTTAAAGGTTATTAACATGAATATGAGTAATGATGTGAACACACTGTTTTAAAGACGTGTCCTGTGAGGTATCTACTTCAGTCTTTACCTTATATAAGAGATTAAAAACTGGAAAACAGCTGGCACCTTAAATATCAAGATTGTTGCTGTTGCTCATTCACTAAGTTGTGCTGACTCCTTCCGAACCCATGGACTGCACCACACAGCATCAAGATTAGCTTCTTAAAAATATTACTTGCTATGTATGTGCAGCATTAAGAGAAATTCTGACATTCTTCTCACCAATTTTGGTTATATATAATTAAGTGCTATTAAATCCGTAAATTACAGGGTGTGTTCTGAAAAGTGTGGCAAAGCTCTAATTATAAATTGTCTCTGATAACTCTTAATTTTTATAAAACAACTAAAACACTATTTTAGAGGGAGAAGGTAGAGAGGTTGACACAAATAGGGAAGACAAAGCTTTCAGATCAATTCGATTAAAAACCAAGAACTCTAACCTTTTGGGTCAAAGCAACTAATAAGAAATAGCAATCTTTTACCTTACTTAAATAATGGTTGACAAATGTGACCAAGCTTAAATGAGGAAGAGCTTTAAAAAAACCTTTCCTGGGCTAATAATTAATTTCAAAGGATAATCAATTGCTTTTCAAGCACTTATAGTTATCCTTAAAAGCTATATAAACATTTATATCTTTAATATTCTACCAAAGATGAATGGGCAGCTGAAAGCAAAACAAACAACCACGAGAAACTAAAGGTCTACAGATTTAGAATTCAAAGAGTAAAAGAGGTGGTAAGTTTTATCCAAAGTAACTAATATCCCAACCTATCAACTCACTGGATTTTAGCAAACATTACAGCTAAAATTCAGAGTTTATTTGGAGAGGAGGTTTACTCATGGAAGTACAAACAGCACCTGCCTCACTACCCTGGGAATGCTGGCAAAACGAAGAGAATTAGGCTTGTCACTTTATATACAACATGATCTCCCCAAGGCTATCTACACTGCTGCATCGTGAACTTAAATTTGAATCTGAGACCAGCTGCAGAAATGTCATAAAAATAAGACTAAACTTCAGTGTCTACAATCAATTTTATTTTAATATAATCTAAACACATACCATTTAGAAAATACCAAGAAAAATTTATGTACAAGAGTTGATGCTATTGCATTTGGATAAAGCTGGCAAGTTCTTGCTACTAGCATAGCCCAGGAAACACCACCGAGGAAACCTAATATATTGGAATAGATGTTGTGGCCTGTTGACAGGGAAAAGCAAAAAGGAAAAGTTAGTGTTGAACAAAACCTTAAACATGTTTAATAAGCTAGCCAACAAATTCTGAACTCACGTTTGGCCCACAGTTTGATAGCTCTCAGGGTTAACCTGAAGTTGTCAATGTTTGGTACTAGATGTAAAATTTCATCGGTTACCCTGCAACCTGATCAACAGGAGTAAAAAGAAAAAAAAAAAAAATTAAATCATCAAAGGTTTAATGAGAGTATTTCTTTTCAATTTTCTGAGACTAATGTCAAATTAAATAAAAATCTGCTTGGTAAAGCCAGTAATGTTAACAAAGAGGCACCACAAGCACCACCCTACACCAAGGAATCTGAACTGCACTCTGCTTCATCTCAAACTGCCAACCCAGAATTAAAGTGTCTTCCAGTTCAGACACACTGCACAGAGCATGGGCCACTGAAGTTTCTAAGAACTGCTCTTTAAGAGCACTGTAACAAGCAATGGTAAAGTAAGTGTTCAAATGTAGCCATAGATGAAAATGTTACCGAGGTTATCGGGATCAAAATTTAAACAGAGTCACACAGTGAGACCTAAACCACCAGCAAGGGTACACATGTCAGACAGTACTTAAAAGTTCCAGAGAGCAAAGAAATAACAGTGCAAGACACCGATGAATACAACAAATTACTAAATATCTCACTGCAGTCTATTAAGTAAAAAAGCTCATTTTATATGACTCACTACAGATAAATAATAGGGCTATTAAAAGCTTCATTACAAAACCCGAGTTAAAAGCCATTTCATATTTGACCAAAACTATTATGTAAAAGGAAATATGCTTTTACATACCGTTAAGACTTCTTATACATCTTATATCTAAATTTTTAAGCAGACTGTCATCTCTTAAGTCCAAGTCTTCTGGAATAGTCTGCAGTGCTAATCTTGCAAACAAAATATCAATCTAAAACAAAAGCAAAGTTTAACACTCCGTATCTGTCAAACTGTTTTTTGAACTTCTTATTTTATACAGGAATATAGTTGATTGACAATGTTGTATTAGTTTCAGCTGTATAGCAAAGTGATTCAGTTACACATATGCATGTTTTCCAGACATGTTCTTTTCCAAACTAGTTTTAAGTCATTTCTTTTAAAAAAGAAAATACTTAATATTCCTTAAAACCAGAATCTTTTCATCAGCTGTTAACATGACAATTCAAAAAATTCAAACAAAATTCTTACCATAGGTATTTTAATCAGATCTTAAAACATGGCAATACTAAACAGAACTTTTATAAATAGTTACCTGTCATTTTAACCATACTTTAATTCACTACTTTTGCTAAATGCATACATACTGGATTAATTAGTGAACCGTTTAAGTTTCCATCCATTAATACATGAACTGTGTATTGATTATATACTGAAAGGTTCCCAAATATAAGGCTAATATGATGATATGTGACCCAAATAAACACGTCAGTAAAAAGGGAGCTTCTTGCATTTATGAACTTATGTATTTATACTATCACAGTCTATTTCTCCAACTTAGTTTTAACTAACAGAAACAAAAACTGGCTACTGACAAAATTGTTTTTTTTCTCCTTTTTTCAAGGAAAGGTGGAAGCAAAAGAAAACTCGGCACAGACTTGGTAATTATTCCTGAGGGCATGATTTCATGGTTCCAAACTTTGCTGCTAGAGAAACAAGTCTTTTTATAAAATCACTTTAAAAAGGTATACTTTAAGAGCTTACTGTGAAAATTCATTTAAACATGCACCTATCTGTAAGATCAGGAAAAAACTGCACAAATTAAGTTTTTGGTATAGTCTAAATTTTCCAATAATACAGATACCAAAATCTAGTATCTCCCCCAATTTAGACAGAAATAATAAAGACTAGAGACTTCCCTGGTGGCTCAGACTGTAAAGCGTCTGCCTACAACGCTGGGTTCGATCCCTGGGTCAGGAAGATCCCCTGGATGGAGGAGCGTGGTGGGCTACAGTCCATGGGGTCAACAAAGAGCCAGACACGACTGAGCGACTTCACTTTCACTTTCAATAAAGACTACATGCTCAAAGGAGGGAAAAATGTAAACTCAAAAAGCAACTCAGTGGTAACACACACATTAAGTATTTCAACTAACCATTTGACTTTTGTCTCCATTCTGAAAAGTTTACACACACAATGAGGCGGGTCTCCACCAAAAAAAAAAAATCTTGGGAAAACAAGGCATCACCCACGTTATAGGTTGTTTTGCATATTTAATAAACTGACAGTAAGTATGGCTCAGCTGGTAAAGAATCCACCTGCAATGCGGGATTCCTGGGTTGGGAAGATCCCCTGGAGAAGGGAAAGGCTACCACTCCAGTATTCTGGCCTGGAGAATTCCATGGACTGTATAGTCCATGGGGTTGCAAAGAGTCAGACATGACTGAGTGACTTTCACTTCAGTAAATCAAAACTGCCTGAACTTGATAATCCTTTACCAAATTTAACATTTTTTGTCAACGTATTAAAGTTAGTCAGATATATTAGGTACCTTATGCAGCAATTACAGAAACCACTTTTTGCACAAAACTTTACAACTGTAATTACGATCAGTGATGTTCCAGCACCATTATGTATGCGGAAGTAACATACTAAAGGTGCTTCGCTGTCAGCTTTGCTGCAACTACTGTCATTACACATGCTGAAAACAGCAAAGAAAACTGCACATCACCTCAAGAACCTAAGCTCAAGTATCCTTCCCTATCAGAAAACATTTCAGCACACATAACACCAGATCACAATTTTCTCTCAACTTCTTACATATTTCACTTAAATGAAAGTCAAGGAAAAGTGCTGTTTGCAAAAACACACTGTTATATTGCGTTCAGTTCAGTTGCTCAGTCATGTCTCTTTGTGACCCCACGGACTGCCTTAGTGAGACTGAAAGTACAGAGAATCTGCATATGGAAAATCTATCAAGGACACTGTTCTGCAGCAGCATTTCAAAGTCAGTACATTTTGTCTGTATTTTAACTTCTACTTTCGCAAGTCTCTTTTTTTTAAAAAGACTAAAAATGCTAGAAAAGAACAGGTTACCATTTCCATTAAAAAAAAAAATCTTATTAATATCACACCATCTCACCAATTACAAAACTCTGAAATAAATCAAGTTTTTAACCTGCATCTATCAAAATTACAATAGTAAGAACTGTCTATTTGTACCTTACCTCTATCCCATCAAAACACAGTTTGATAACTGGTACAAATGCCTCTTCAACAGCCTGTGAGAAAATTAAGTAAGTTTAGTGTCTCTGAAACTATACACTAGAATTATGCTAGTTTTAGTACACTTAAATAAATGCAATACTTAAAACTGTTTAAATACAATTTACTACGATGCCTGACACAAACTAGGTTCTCAGTAAATACTTGAAGACACTAGAATCCTAAATCAGACAAGCCTCGGTTCAAACCCTTGATCTCTGCTACTATGACATATGATGATGGCCAAATTGCTTAGTATTTATTTTGTTTGCCTCATTTCCTACTCTGTACATGGGATTACAGATTTACGACTTTTAGATTGCTGTAAAGAATAAAATACAAGCATGTATTATCTTAAGCTTAAAAGGGTCTGGCAAACTACACGAGTTCAAAAAAGTTGATGGCTACACCATAAAAAACTCAATCAACTGACTAAACTGACTTTTTTAACTCCTCCCCTTTCACCCAGAACATTTACGTACTCTTAAATCTTTTACTTCTTCCTGTAATTTCAACTTATCATAGAACGAGGTGAAAAAATCACTTCGATCAACATGTCTTGGTGCAACACACAATGCATCAATATCAGCACCTAGAAAAAAAATTAAGCCCATCAACTACTAATCAGTGTGACAAGAAAATTATTTTGCACCTTATCACGGCAGTATTTGACAGTAATGAGCCTCTAAAACAAAAAAACAAAAGGAAAAGCTACCAGTCAGTACAATAAAAACATGACCCTAATTGATGGGATATATTTTTTCCTAAAGCAACTTCTATTTGCAGTGGCCCAGGTCAACTGGGAGTCAAAGTAACCTGACTCAGATGGGAACTTTTATGGTAAGAGAAGAAATAGTCAAGAATACACCCAACATCCTAGAGTCACTAGTCACAACCACGTTCATCAGGGAAACAAAAAGCATACAGTTACTCTCTATACATTATGACTGCTGCTTCCTGGCTCCTACCTGCACCTAAATGGGACCTATGCACTTCAAGAAGCACCAACAGCAAGAATCCAAAGAGGCAGATCATGGTAAGATAGTTGCTATTAATTTAGGACTTGACAGAAGGCCAACATCAAGTACATAAGGAGAACACAAAAAAAGCTGATCAAAATCAGTAACTGGGATCATAACAAGAAGAGATCAATATGGAATCAGGTCAACATAGTCATCTTCCTAAAAGACTCAATCAATCCCTGAGACACTAATTCTGAAGGCAGGACATCATGAAGGAAGAAAAGAACGTAAAGTTCACAGGACACACCCAAAGCAAATGCACTGCTTTCGGCACAGAGTAGCGGGAGATGGGGAGAAGGAATAACGCCACAATACAGAGAATACTAGACTGGCAGATAACTTTTTTCCAAAAGTCTTTACTCAATTTGTTACAATACTATTTCTATTTTATGCTTTGGTCTTTTTGGCCAGGATGCAGGTGAGATCTCAGCTCCCGCATCCCCTGCACTGGAAAGCGAAGTCTTAAACACCGGACCACCAGGGACTGTCCCCTGACAGAGAGTTTTAACAGGCTAGTGGTTAATGGTTGGAAACTACAGCCTCAGTCTGCCAGAGTTAGAATCCGAGCTCTGCCAGGAGATGGCTGGAAGCAACTAATCAAGTTGCACTGTCTCTTTAAGACTCCGACTGCTATTTGCTACATAAGAATATTGAAGAATAAATAAGATCATGCAGACCAAAAGCTTACTATGTTTAGTTTAAAAAAAAAAAAAAAAAAAAAAAAGAGCTCAACAATCTTCTCCCCACAGGGGGAAAAACCTACAAATGTAACCAAGAAAATATTATTAGTGATTGATACTGACTGAAGATACACATTTTTTTGGTTTTTTTCCTTAACTATATTTCATGACTTTGTAATACAAAGGAAAAGGAAATCCACAGATTCTCCCGCCTGCCCCAAACTTTAATTCATTTTTGTTCTGATTTCCAAACTGATATTCTTCAGGTAGACCAAATAATATACAGAGCAGCACTGCCCAAAATCACTCCCCAATGGCAAAAATTGTACTTTATGCGCACTTTCCAATATGACAGCCACTAACCACATGTGGTTATTCAACAGTGAAAATATGGCTAATTCTACTAAGAAACAGAAATTTATTTTACTCAATACTACATTAAAGAGTACAGGTATAGAAGGCATCACTTTATTTCATTCTTCTTATCACATTTAGGCTTCCTGAAGTACTTCCATGCAAACTGAAGTTGTGTAATACACCATAAGTAACTGAGATAGATGTGCTGTTATAATTTTTTAAAAATTTAAAAAGTATTCTTTCTCAAGATAATTAAAACAGTACTTACCTTTTGTATGTACTCCTAATCTATAAGATCCAAATGTAAAAATTTTCCCACCAACATTTTCAATTACAGATTGTGGAAGATTCTGTTGAAGCAAACAAAAAATCAGTCATTTTGCAGTGGAGCATAAAGATAACTATTTCAAGTAACACTGTACATTAGACAAAAAACAAAACACTTTCCATGCAAATTTATATACAAGGTAAACAAACTATAATCTCTACAAAATACCAGGCCTTCACAGATCAACTTAACTTTAAATTTAAGCAATTTTCAACTTTTAATCAGTGGTAATATTTTGCCACATTTTTGGAAACTGCTATAAAGACAACAGTGGTCGAGATCCTGTGATTTCACAGAAGCAATGTTAGAATCACATATTTTAATCATGACAAGGTGCTGCATAAACCATGAACCTGAGACTGTAACAAAAACATATTCTGACTGCTTAAAAGAGATTAATCTCAATGACTGTATCAAATGTCTCACAGTGAAAGTCAAAGTGTTTGTTAGTCACTCAGTCGTGTCCGACTCTGCCACTCCATGGACTGTAATTATAGACCAGCAGGCTCCTCTGTCCATGGCATTCTCCAGGCGAGATTACTGGAATGGGCAGCTACCCTACTCCAGGGGTCTTCCTGACCCAGGGATCAAACTTGAGTCTCCCACACTGCAGGCAGATTCTTTACCAACTGAGCTTGAGCCACCAGGGAAACCCATCGCACAGCACATTAGACTATAATTTTGCTGTATCAAGAGTGACTTTAAGGTCAATAATGCTACTCTTAATAGTTCAGTAGGATGATTTAGTAGTTTAGTGGAATGATTCTGAACAAAACTAAACTTACTGATGATTTTCATCCACACACACACACACACACACACACACTCTCTCTCTCTTCATGTGTGCCAGGTCATTGTTTCTCTTTCCTTTCTAATTCCTCAGTGAAGTCTTTGATTCAGTAGCAGACTATAAAAAAGACCACTGTTCCCCACCACCCTGCCAAAAAGACCAAACTGTTACTTCACACTCCAAAAACCCTAAACACAAATTGTAACAGGCTCGGGGACTCTCTTGTTTCTTAATTAATACAACATCACAGAAAAATAATTCAACTGAAAACCTTTTATAAATGTCAGAATACAGGATGGCAAATAAATCAAACTAAGTGGAAATTCAAGTTTTATATAAATTTTCCTCAAAGTATTTATAAATTAATTGTAACTATACAGTAAAAATTCTCTACTGATTTAACTGGAGATATTTTTGGTTGTCACAACTTGAGGCGACCAGACAGGAGTAGTGCATTCAACTGGAAGAGTGCTACTTTTAATATCCTCCAGCATAATCCCTAAAAAAAGAACTATATAAGGAATTCCCTGGTGGTCCAGTGGTTTAGACTCTGCAAGGACACAGGTTCAATCCTGGGTTGGGGAACTAAGATCTAAAGAGAGAACTATGTGGTTCAACCGTATCAACAGTGTCAATATAAGGAATTCTGCATCAAGTCTTAAAACCAACAAAAGAAGAAATGCCCCCTAGGAGGAGACATGAAAGACCACACCTGTGAAGTATGACCTCTAAAGCCCCACTCTCCAGCCAGTTTACCACTGGCAGGCTACAGAGAAAAGAACAAAAATGTGATATTGCAAAAGTAAAAGTCACTCAGTCGTGTCCAGCTCTTTGTGATCTCATGGATTATATGTTCCATGGAATTCTCCAGGCCAGAATACTGGAGTGGATAGACGTTCCCTTCTCCAGGGGATCTTCCCAACCCAGGGATCGAACCCAGGTCTCCTGCATTGCAGGCAGATTCTTTACCAGCGGAGCCACCAGGCAAGCCCATGAAATTAATCCAAACAATTTTTGTTACCCTCAGGAAAATGAGGAAGAAGAATTATATCAAGAATTATCAGTTAATGAAACTAACAAGGCATTCAAATTACTGAAATAAAACTATCAATGAGATAGAACTCTTGTTTCACATTAAATAAATCTATGATTTGGCCTTGCCTATGGTTTTTAACTTAAAGGTCTAACAAAAAGCCATTAAAGCAAAGCTGTGTTTCTACACAAGAATGAAGAATCACTATGTTCAATAAATAAGTAAAAATACTTAAACCTGCACATCCTTTGCTTTAGCTCAAAAGGAAGTTCTTTTCAAAATACATTTTTACCAAAACACTTATCAATGACAAATATGTAGTACACACAGAATCCTCAATTTTGAATAATCTGGCTGCTAAAGTTTTAGTCAATCACTTGAAATATGTATACACGGCTTTAAGAAAAATTATAAATTTGACTAAAGCTAGATTTTAACTTTTCTTCTACCTTGATACCTTGCCTCAGGTTTTCTTCTATTTCTGGTTCTCTTCCCATCAATTTCTCAACTATATTATAGACTAATTACGCATTTCAACTACCCGGGAAAAATGACCACTATTTATGGAATTTTTAAAAAATGGCTCTACACAACTTTTTAAGAATACATTTCCTTTACCAAAAGCCTAGTCATTGATTCAACAGTTGTATTAGTTCTTTATAACGAAATATTAGAAACTCAAGGAATGGTATTATAAAAAACTAAATGAACTAAATATTCAGTTTGAGAGTTTAGTATCTGAAGGCCTAAAAATGCTCACTGTTACAGAATTCCTTATAAGGTAACAAGTGTCTCAAATAGTTAATATACATACTTAATACATTTTTAAAAGCACCTTTTGAGGGAAACATTATTTCTGACATGTTTAAGTAATCACAGAGTTTCAGCTTTGAAGTGTTCAATCAAAATGTATTTATAAAATCACTGAATTTAATTCAGTTTTTCCTGTTTTCAAAATAGCTAGACACCAAATATAAATTCTACTGTCAACAGTCTAAAACAAAAGATTCTAAACACTCAAGACTCTAAATTCACTCGGATAAGAACAGATAAGGCAACTGCTGTGTTCAGCTGATAAATTTCTTCCTATACAATTAAGTCACCTTACCTTGCTTTCACTGATTTCTCGTATCCACTCTTTTACCAGGTTATTTAATTTTCCCAAAATTAAAATCCTGTTGATAGAGGATATCAGTCAAGTATCAAGTTGTTTGCTTTTCCAGATCATTTTTAATATGCGGCTTCCTAAATTTTAACCAGTTTTTAAGTTATCAGAAAGTAGTTTGCTACATGTAGGCACTGTTACACTGGGCAAGGCAATCTTTTAGCTAAGCAAGGCATTCCTCTTTCTCCTGACAATGCTGTAGTACTAACCAAAATTACTGCAAATCAAAATAAAGGAAACAGAAGTTTATAAAGAGGGAAAGTTTCTTCAAGGTATCATTCTTGTTTGAAACAGATATATACTGGGGAGAAAAATTCTGACTCTCAGTACAGAATTCCTCAAAATTAGCCTACTATGCTAGTAAAAAATTGTACCTTAAAAAAAGACATAAACAAACAAACAAAAAAAAACATAAACACACACACTGACCTGCGCTGCAGCTCCTCTTCCTCTTCAAAAACCCCAAAGGGCTTCAGAGTCTCAACGAGCTTCTGTGTGAGTAGGCAGTCAGTCTCCTTGGGGGCTGCTAAGCTGATGGGAGAAGTAATGCCATAGTGCTTCTGAGGCGGCTGTGTTTGCTGTGATCCCTGTGTTGTAACTGGACTGCAAACAGAACTGGATAAAATTACTGCCAAAAAATTGCCACAATTTGAAACACATCAGCATAACTAGAAAAAAATGCAGTTTTAAACATAGTTGATTCCTTACCATACTCCAAAAACATGCTTTAAAACAGAAAGTAATGCAAAAACTAAATGACCAAGAAGAAAACTTTATCTCCTCCCACTCCAAGGATTTTAACTTTGCTACTATCTAAACATCTAAATAAATTATAAATAAGAATCCAATCAAATATACTGCTAGAGAAAATGCTATCAAAGATACAGTGAACTTCTAAGAAATTTTACTTCTTGAAAAGAGGCCAAATCTGTTAAATTGCTATTTCTAAAGAGATGAGATAAATACAAAAAGTTTTACCAACACAAGAGATTCCCCAAGTGGAACTTAACGTCTGACTAGCAATGAATAAAACTCATAGATAACGAGGCAAATAACAGAAACCTAACTTGGAGGGGGAGAGATATATTCACACTAAGTTTGTTACAGTATTTTTGCTAAGATTTACACTTTAACAATGATTAGTCAAATGTTTTTCCGTTTTAAGAGAAATTCTAGATTTTTACAACCAACAGGATTTTAACATAACTAGTGAAAAGGTCTAGTATGTTCTAAATGGTTTAGGAAATTAATCTGACTCAATTTTTTTGTGTGAAACCAATTCTTGTTTTTGTTCCCCTCCCTTTATAAGCCAATGGACAGGGATTCTAAAGCAACACAATTACTAACTAAAAGCTGCCTGGTCAAATAATGTACAAAACCAGGGAAGGAGACAAAGCTAATATTTGAATCAGTCATTTGCCCCAAATTCTGTTCTTTCAGAAATAACTTATTTTATACACACACACACATCTCTACTTCTTTCCAAGTTCTAAATGTATATATATGTATATATATTTAAATTAAAGCACAATAGCCTACTAGAGCAATAAGGTGCAGGAATCCTATGCAGCTACGTCCCATCATGCGTTCACTACTGTCCTGGGTACTGGTTTATACTAGGCGGGACTGTCTTAGTAATACTGCCTTCTGATATCAAACACCACCTAAGAATGCCAGGCAGCCCAGGGTTCCCCAATGAGGCAGCAGACTGCACAGCATTTAGTTACGCTTCCTGAACAACTTATGCGCTGTCTCAATTTTAATCCAGACCTTACAGTAACATTTGCAGAATAAATAAGTATGAATCAGATTTACCTCTTATAGCAATTAATTTACGTCAGATCACTTCCTCCTAGTAACTTTAATATAAACTCCACTGCTATACAAGACTATGATGTCAATTCACAGAGCTGGGGCTCCACATGAGCATCAAGCACTGTCAAAAGACTAAATATCTCACATGATTAAAATACAGGAGTTAATGTAACTGTAAAAACATTCATAATATCTTGGTTAATACATATTTTTGTCAATCAACAAATAGCTATCCTCATATTCCATAAAACTGACATAAAAAAGGTAGCCCTCAAAACTGCCCAATCGTTTCTTCCCACCATGCTCTAATAGATTCCAGATAAATTACATATTAAGTGTAAAAAAATACACTTACCACATATCTTAGCGTAATTAAATTCTCATGCATTGTTCATTGCTTCATATGAGTTTTTCCAAGTAAACTACAGCCCTTCATGACCACCTCAGGATTATACTTTTTATAAAGGATTTTAATGTAAGTAGAGCCAGTAAAGAAAGTTCATTCTAGCCAGATTTGGTTCAAGCAAGCAATGAGAGCTTTTAAGTCAAGTATAAACTGAATTCATGTTTTCCTAACTTAAACCTCTACTGATTTTTTTTTTTGAGCAAGTAATAGTTCATCTGCATTCTCTTCCTTTCTGAAGAGGCTAAATTCATTACCAGTTGAGTTTGAATATCACCAAAATATGGGTGCTCATTCTCTGTAGCACTACGCTTTCTTGCAGACTCATTTTTTTCTTTCTCAAATATTCAGGTTCTTCACTGTCACACAAAAAACAATGCTAGGAAAGTCCACTGTCTATTTCAACTATATTGCCAAAAATACTGGATATAGGCTCAGACTCCTAAATTCACACCAAGTTTGCTTACTTTAATTGGGGGGGAAAAATGTTGATATCTACATTAGTTTCCATATTAACAGTCTCATGGGGAAATAAATCATACCCCAGCTGTAAATGTTTATTAAAAATGCAGTCACAGCATAGAAGATAAAACCAGATTTACTCAACTCACATAATTCAAAAAAGAACATATATATCACTTATCTCTATACGTATACATATTTAATACAAGTTATATATAGAATATATACTAATTCAAGATCACGTATGAAAGAAATAAAAATAAATCACAACCAAATGAAAGGAAAGAAATAAATGCATGTTGTGAAAGGTACATGACACCTATGCCTCCAATAAAAATGGCTTAAGCTTAGCCCAAGTAGTTAGACTCGGAATGCTAGGATGCCAGATTCTCTGAACGTCTGACATGTAGAAACATTAGCTATGATTGAATGGAAGAAGTCAAATTTTTACATTTAATTTTAATATTAGAAATTAAGAAGAGGGACAAACATTTAAGCACCTTTTTTGCTGCTGTCCTATTTCTAACAAAAATAATATACACATTCTAATGTTGGGTAATTTGAAAAGTTCTCCCTTACAGAATTTCTCCTGGAACCATACACCAGAAAGCTAGCTATCAATCCCAAGAATGCAAAGCTCTTCCTCAAATTTTTGAACACAGAAGCCACCTGTCCGCAGTCCATCACTTTTTAGAGACATCTTTACCAATATGCAGTTTTCTTCAGACTTAACTATTAAAAAAAAAATAACTTCTACAATTATATAAAACAATAAGGAAAAAAACTAGATACAGAGCCATAGTATTTGTGATCCATTAAAATTTCTTTTTGGTTTTCCATTTAAATATAAAGAAAGCTTGTGCTTTTCCTGAATAACTGGTTCACTTTCATCTCATGAACATATTCGTGTCTACTTTTAGGCTACTGCCTGAATTCTTAGAGCAAAACTGATGGCTATCCAGCAAGTCCTCTACAAAAATCCAAAAATCACTGTACTTCTGTAAGAACTATTTTAGTACCCTAATTTCTAGGGTACTAGAAATTATTATACCTCTGCCCTGATCCATCCTCTTCATCCACCTTTAGTGTAAACAACTTGGCAGTTTTCAAAATGTGACTAAAGCCCTTTTAAATCTTAATCCTTTCTAGAGCACAGCAAGAGATAAATTGTGCCCTACCCTTCAAAATTACAAAGGGCTCTCCCAGTGGTTCAGTGGTAAAGAATCTGCCTGCCAATGAAGAAGGGGAGTTCGATCCTAGATGGGGAAGATCCCCTGGAGGAGGAAAAGGAACCCACTCCCTTATTCTTGCTTAGAAAGGCCCAAGGGAGAGGAGCCTGGTGGGCTAGCCCATGGGGTCATGAGGAGCTGGACAGGACTGAGTGAGCACACGTGCACAAAACAACAAAGGGCAGCCAAACACTCCTCCCCCAACTCTACTTTTTGGCGGGTCAGGAGGGAGGAAGAGAGCACAATACTAAATATTTTCAGAGTTCTCTCATAACATAGGGCATTTTCTTTATAATATTTAAAATAATTTACATTTTGCACACAACACATGCCCATCTTTATTTTTTTCTTGTTTTTTAAACTTCAACAACATTTTATATAACAACTCCATTCCAATATCTGTTCTGACTCTTGGCATCCTGGTTCCACTCCTTCTATTCCCTGGCTATGCCAGTCTGCCATCCACACTGCTACCAACCATTACCCTCCTAAATCAGGGTAAAAACCACATGACTTCTGGTGTAAAGGCATTCAAAACTCGGTCCACAAAATCTGTTCTCAACCCAAAAGCCCCTGATAAGAGAAAGCAGGCCTGATTTCACTTCTACTAGTCACGCTGCTCTGGTCTCACCTCTGCCATTAGCTGTGTCACTCTTATTAAGTTGTACCTTTATGGGGTCATTAAAGCTCTTCCTTCCTTTGAATGGCAAAGTAAAAATTTAAATACTGTAACTCACTTATGTCACAGAAGACCAGTTTCCAAACACAAAGATCTGTCCCTTCCCCATGCTAGGCTGTCAAGGATCTAAATCTAATCAGGGTACTTAGAAATGGCAACATTTTTGTGAAACTGGAATATGAATGTAGGCTGCTTATTTTGGCTAGAGACTTGTTTCAAAAGTTTAGGCATCCAGTTTAAACAACACTTGCACTGTGAAACATTAAAAACCACTCTGCTGCAGTAACTATAAAGCTAACTCAAATGCTGTAAGTTCCTATGATTTGTAAACCAGTTATGTAGCCATACTTTCAAACAGTCAAAGGATGATGGTCATGGATATGGTATACTGATGACCACTTCAAGTAAAGGAGGAAAGTAAGGAACACTCCAATGAAAAACTACATTAGTATTTGTTTTCACTAACTGAATGAAATCCGAGGAGGATTTTCACTTTTACAAAAAAAGGCAAAAAGCAAAAACTGTTCGTTTGTTCTGCAAGCTGTTTCAGAGGTAGCTTGCACCCTGAGTGGCAAGAATGGCACTACTACCAACCTTCTTTCCCAAGGAAATATGTATGTTCACTATCAAACTGCTGTTAACTTTAAACTGTGTCTGTGAGCCACTATGCTTTATCTCAATTTATTCTGTGCATCTGTTAGCAAGATGCATGTAAGGTAGCTGCTGCTTCATTTTATGCCATTTTGGTTTACAAAAGGTTTCAAAGGACCCCTCTCTTTTGGATAGCGAGGGAAACCTGTATCCTTAGTATGTTCTTATGTCAACTTTTTAAAAAGTTTCACTGCAAATCAAGGAAGCACATTAAGACAATCATTTCTTTCTGTCAGACTGGAGAGGGCTGATGTATATCTGGTAAAATGAAAGACTTATTATAAACATCTAATGTTAGCAATGGTATAAGAAAATCAGCACTCTTATCCATCACAAAGGAGGTGAACTTGGCATATAATTTTTAAAAGCAATCCGGAGTCACCAAATTTTTTTTAAAAGCTATGTCTAGCAATTTCACCTCTAGCAATCTATCTTACACAAATTCACTGGGACACAAGGACTCAGACTGAAGGCCCTGAAACTGGAAAACATACACTCTTCAATTTACAATACATTTTTAATACATAAAATGTGTACAGTAAAGCACAAATTTCTACTGCTCATGGGTGGGAATACAATGGATTAGAGAGAGACAGGCCAAATATGGGCCCCAAATCCTGCAAAGCAACAATGATCTTGAAATGGGCAGTGCCTATTCCAGCATTATCCTTTATAGAGGGACCGTGCTTGGTATTTGTAAATAAAAACCTCTCTTAACCCCCACAGATTCTGGAATGTGACATTTCTCAGAGTAATAATACAAAAGATACCCAAAGTTGTTCGCTGGAACAGTTTACAGTGCACTACGAACTGGAAACCACCTAAATATCCATTAATATGATACAGGACTGACGAATTATGGTACATTCTTACAATTTAAATCTATGCTATATAAAAGAATGAGGCAGGAGCATGGAAAGATGCTCACTATGTCAGGTGTTGCTGAGTTTAAGTATGATAATAATATTTATTGAAACCTCAGGATATTCCAGATAGTATGGCAAGCACTTTACATGACTCCCAACTGTTCGAATGACTCTATTACCTGTCTCCATTTTACAGATGAAGAACCTAAAGAGAGGAAAGGTTGATCTAAATTCGCTGGGTCAGGGTATGACCTCAGGCATCTGACTATAACCGTTAAGCCTCCAGACATCGTTCACAACATACAGTCTTGTATCTTCAAAAATCATTTGTGTATTTCAGCCATCTTGTTGTTCAGTCACTCAGCTGTGTCTGACTCTGCAACCCCATGGACTGCAGCCTGCTAGGCAAGAATACTGGAATGGGTTGCCATGCCCTTCTCTAGGGGATCTTCCCCACCCAGGGATCTAACCTGGGTCTCCCGCATTGAAGGCAGATTCTTTACCATTTGAACCACCTATGTCTATTACATCTATACATGCATAAAAACATACCAAGCAGAACTGACTGGTGGAATAATTTCATCTTATAACATTTTGTTTTGATTTGTTAAAGCATTTTTTAAGTTGATGAAATCATACAGAAGTTGAAAATCTAATTCTACTATTCACCATTAAGTTTGTGATGGTAAAGAGGCTAAAACCAACCTCCCCACCCCAAAATCATTCCCCAACAGCAAGAGACACCAAATAACTGCTCAATTTAAATAATTAGCATTTTGATTATTGGCTCTGTAGTTTATCCTAATCAAACAGTTATTTTAAAGAACTGAAATAAAAAACTTTAAGATGGCCTCTTCATTGTAATGCTCTATGATTAGAAAATTAAACACAAATCATGATTTACAGCTTTAAAGCACTGGTAAAGCATCCAAGGTTATCTATCAAACTTCATTAATCCAACTTTCCTAAAAGCACTTTTCCTCATTTATTTTTTCCAGAAAGCTATATTACTAGGCTGCAATTTACTGAATTAGGATCCCAAATATGTATGAGAGACAAAACTAAAATCAGGAATACAAAGACAGTCTATCCTCAGTGACAATCTCAAATTTGGTCAGGGATTCAGATCTTTAAACAGATGGGTGCAAAGTAAAAGCTTATAATAAATAATACAGAAAGAAAGAATCAAGGCTATGCCAAAGGAAAAGGACAAGGAGGTGTGCACTCTGAACAACTGGAGAACAGGAAAAAAGCAGTCTCAGAAGATAACACACTAATGGAAAGGACAACAAATCACCAATGGTGTTTTCAGAAATGGTTAATATTTAACGACTTTCACCTCAATTTAAACAAAGCTCAAGCTACTGATGAATCCCTGCCTCCTCATATGGGACATTTGGAACTGGAGACCCATCTTATCAACAGGGCCAATTGCCTCAAAATGTAGATACTAGTCAACAAAAAACACTCATTTCTTGTTAGTTTTAGTCTGAAGTTAAAACTGAAAGCTTAACTTACCTTCCTTGAAAGGAATCAGATAAATCACAATAACACATTATATATCTTTATATATAACCTTTAGGTATAAATTATATAATTTGCTGTTTAAAGCCCTAAACCCTAAACATAATGTGTCCACTCAATCAGGATAAAAGGACACTGAACAAAATAAGAATATGGGATCTCTCCAAAATATCTGAAAGTGCACTAAATATTAATTCTAACAATACAATCTACTCTTTCACAAGAAGTTTAAAATATATTTAAATTTTACTAGTAGCTTAAGAGTCAAGCTTACAGTATTTGCTAAGACATTATTCTAAATGGCTATAATATATCACCTTCAGCCTGTGTAAGAGATACTAAATATAGTTAGAGCCTAACTACAATCTTAAAATATGTAGTCCAGGTGGCTCATCCAGCCAATATTTAGTAAGCAGCAGAGCACCTATGGATGAAGCAATAGTTCACCCTCAGGGGGAACAAATTATGATGAATCCCAAGGTCAAACTTCGGAAATAAACGGTTGATTATACAGAGAAAAGCACTTATTACTCAAATGTAACAAAGGCCAGGTATTTTCCCTTCTTTCCTAAGGGCACTTCTAACTGTCCTTTTGCCGTCTAAAAGGCAAAAGAAGTAAAAACAACAGAAACGGCCAAATCCCAGCATTCCTGCATCAGCATTTGTCAAGCATAAACTGAAAATGAGGGAAATGTAACTAGAGAATCTAAAAAAATTTTAAAGTGTATCAGAAAAAAATATTCAACAACGTATTCTATCATAGTAATATACACATTAACTCCAGGATATGCAATTTAGATGCTCCTAATAACCAAAGTGACAGGAACACTATTCTTAAAGAAAAACTTAAAAACTACAAAGACTGTAAAATACAAGAAGCTGGTTTCTGAAATATAGAGAGAATAGAAATTTGAGAGACAATTCTGTAACAGAAAAGGAGTAAAGATTTATCTATTTTATACTTCTACATTTTCTTCTTCCCAAAATCCTTAAGTTTTCAAATCAGAATGCTATAAAATTTTGCAGACCTGCAATCCAAAGATTAAACAAGTATTTTTCAAGAACCTGATCTTGAAAATTAACTTAAGACACATCAACAACAACAAAAAAAGACACATCAACAGATGCCAACTGAGTTGAGGAAACACCAAACAGGTACACAGGAGATACTATAGTACTAGGTTGAAAATGAAACATGGAACCCAGACTCAGATTTGGCTCCAATCTACAACTTAGCGGGCTTCCCTTGTGGCTCAGCTGGTTAAGAATCTGCCTGCAATGCGGGAGACCTAGGTTCGATCCCTGAACTGGGAAGATCCCCTAGAGAAGGGAACAGCTACCCGCTCCAATATTCTGGCTTGGAGAGTTCCACGGACGGCATAGTTGCAAAGAGTCAGACACAACTGAGCGACTGTCACATTCGTTCATTCAAGAACTATTATCTCCTGCAATGGGGCTGTTTCATGAGTCAGAAACTGAGACTATACAGTCATTTAAAAGCTGCTGAAGAATCAGGACGATGAAAATACCAAATAAAAGACAAGCCTCCTCCACCAACCAAAAGTGAAAAATAGCTGGGACTCCAACTGGCCTCATTTTGCCTCAAGTGAGCTTTTATAAACTTGTCTACATGCAAATGAAAGTGAAATTTAATTGTAATGTTAACTTTAAGTAGTTCAGCTGCCAAGAAATGTAATATTCTGACGAATCAAAACATTTTAAAAGATATTTTCAAGCTAGAAGGTTTAAAAGGGGGAGGTGGTGGGGGGCGGTCAGAGGGTAGGAAGTGAACAGGCTTATAAATTTACCCAGATCAAAAACTTTCCCTCCCAACTTCATCAAAAAAGCATGAACTGAAAACATGTTTACAGCAAAATATCACAATGGCTTTCCCATGGCTCAGCGGTAAAGAATCCACCTGCAATGCAGGAGACGCAGGCTTGATTCCTGGGACAAGAAGATCTCTGGAGAAGGGAATTGCTACCCACTCCATTATTCTTGCCTCGGAAATCCCATGAACAGAGGAGCCTGACAGGCTACAGTCCATGGGGTCATAAAGAGTTGACACAACTGAGTGACTGAACAACGACAATCACATTTCAAAACCATAACCAGCATCATTAAGCAGCAAGCAGCTCATTACAAAACCTCTAAATCTTAAAATCTGATAATCAAAATCTCTCAGATGTTACCCTTCTTAAAGGTTATCTAATACACTGCTTTTCATTGACAACAAAAAATGTCTTTATATCAGGTGTGTCCATTCCTCCAGACAGTTCAAAACCCACCAGAGATGCCGCACTGACACCACCACTGCAAACAGCATCCTGGGACAGTTGTCAGCTGTCACTGTCCATCAGAGCTCTCAAACTCTGGGGTTTTCAGGACTCTTACAACTCATGCAGACTCAAATAAGCTCAGGTTTATGTGGATTATGTCTGTCACTGTTTACTGCATTAGAGATTACAACGGAAATTTCTTTAAATGCTAATTCATTTAAGTAACAAGAAATCTATCATATGCCAACAAAAATGATTTTTTAAAAAATAATTGTTTTCTAAAACAAAAGATTTAGTGAGTACAGCACTATTCTACATTTTTGCAAATCTCTTTAATTCTGGTTTAATCAAAAACAGCTGGATTCTCATATCTGCTTCTGCATGCAATCGTGATAAATTGTTTTAGTAGATGCACAGGAAGAAAACCTGGAAATAACACCATTGTAACTGGAAAGGAAGAGTATTTTAACAGTCTTTTCAAATAATTGTGGATATTCTTCTTTAATACTTGACCAAAATGCCCCAAGTGGTAATTTCTTAAAGCCTAGTTACAATATGAAAGCAGAAACCACAGCAAAAAACCCTTTGCATTCTTGTATTAAAATCCATTGGTCCATCCTGCACTTACACCTGCCTTCCAAATGTTGACACATTTTAAAAAACACAGTATTTTTAAAGTGTTCATTAAAATAAAATAAAGTGTTCATTAATATCACCATCAATCAAATCAGAAATATTTTAATTATTGGGAGGCTGATAAGTTCACAATGGCAGAAACAAGCATTACATAATTTTAAGTTTTGCTTGAAAGCTCAAATTTTATCTCTGACTACAAACACTGTCAGTTGTTTTCCTCAAAGACAGACTCCTTTTTCAAGTAAATGCTAAGTCGTCAAGTATGAACATCATGGTTCATTACTTGTTCTTTCAGGTAAAAACAGAACTCCATGAGAAAAGCACTAGCTTAGCTCACAAATCAACCAGGTGAGCTCTTCACAAAACCACCATCCTTCTTTTTAGCAGTTTTATGTGTACTTTCCATTTTATCACAACATATTTAAAAGACAACCTCAAGGGGCAAGAGTCTTAGTAAAATTAACACTTTTACTGTTTCATCAAGGACTTTTTTTTTCAAACTGTGTGTCTGTGTGCATATGTGTAGTGAAATAACATAAAGACAACTAGAAGTATACGGCACCTCTGCCTTGATTCTTCCTAAAGCACAAGCATCATTATCCACCATTACTTTTATCCCACTGGTGCAAATATCAACAGACTAAAAAAGACAACATCTCAACACTGTGAATAGTTTGGATTTTATGTACTCTCTAAGGATAAAAGACCCCAATGTCCAGACTTCTACAGGACACACTCTGAAAACCACTGCTACACAATATTACTATCCACCAAAAGGTCCCAGTTCTACCTCTTATCGCTACATGAAACTACTCCAATCCTCCTTTTGTGACAACCCCAAGTATTTGGAAGAAAAGCTATTGTCTCCCACCAACTCTTGCTAAATATCTCTTCCGATAATGTCCTACAAATGTGGCATGAGTGTTAAATCATTGATATTGTTTATTCTCCTTGAAGTCTTTTCATTACCAGTGATAGCCAGAAGTGAGCTGGAAAAAAAAAAAAGATCTGACCAGCACAGAATAAGGCAGAAATTGGAATATAGTTCCCATACAGGTATTATACTTTATACTAATGCAGTGGCTCTCATCAATATTTTGGCCCCCAGGGTACACCTGGCAATATTTGGACACATTTTTGGTTGTCATTACCAGAATACGGGGAGTGAGAATCCTAAAATCTAGAGGTCAGGGATGTTGCTAAACACCTTAAAATACACATGACAGAATTATCGGCCTAAAATAGCAATAGTACCAAGATGAGAAATCCTGTATTAATGGATCTGAAGACTATCAAAAATCTTGGAAACTTCATCACCACGGCTCTTAAACCACGTCAGCTTTTCAAAATTATACGTGCAATTAGATACGCTTTGGGACAATATATGGGAGACTTGTTCACAATGTTTTCTAATGATTTTCTAATGGCCTAACTTCAATAATCTGTTTTAATTCCATCCATTCTGACAACTCATCTATGGTCTATACCTTAACCCCACCCCCCATACAATTTTAACAGCCATACTGAACATGTAACTGGAAGTCAAACACAATACAGTTTGAAAATCACAATTCAAAACAGAAATAAAATTAATGACACCAGAACATGAAAAACAAAGAAAGCAAATTAATGGGGGGCAGGGAGCCTATTTAACTTGGCTGTCTTTGGCCTTTCCAGTTTATTTGAAAAGGTCTACAGTACACTTAGGGTTAAAAATAAAAGAGGGACAGCTAATGAATATCTGTCCACATTTCAAGAAACACACTAGAAAGGCAATATCTATGTGTGGCAATCTGCTGCCTTCACTGTATCTCCCATTTTAAACATCTGAACTAACTTTCAAAGAATCTGAAGCACTTAGGTCTTTAAAAGAAATGTATACTTCCCTTCCCCAATGTTGGGAAAAAGTAGGTATAAAAGAACTGTCAATTTCTAAAAGACATAAATTATTTCCTCATTAAACCACTTTAATACATTTCGTATTACTGATCAATGTTTAATACTGACATGATGGATTATCAGAAAGACAAGTCCTTTTTCAAAAACAGCAGTAAAATGTGAGCTAACAGAATCATATAGCATTACTGCAAACATTAAGGTTGACTTTAATAGCTGTTGAATTGAAAAATGCCACAAAAATCCTGCTAAGACTCGGTTCTCCTAGTAACCCTTTTTATCGTTCCATAAAAGGAAGAATCAATTAACAGGGACCTTACAGATTACAAGACTTTAGGTCTACATATTTAATTAAAACTAACAAATATTCTCATTACGGAAATATGCTGATAGGCCTCTTAACAAAATGACTCGAGTGGGTGAGAAGGAGCATGAAATTCTTTTCTAAAATATCGTGTAAGTACGACAGGTGTGTTTAATGCCTGTTTCAAAGTTACAGCCTCACCTGTAAAGACAGACACACACGTATACGTACATAAATAAAACTGTAAAACTATAATCACATATATTTGCAGAAGTTGATTTGACTTAAACAAAAAAAGCAAAAAAACACCTGAGGCGCTACAGTAGGTGTCAGAAACCCCAAAATTCCTCTTCTGCGTTGAAACAAAACTTCAAGGGTCAATTACTTGCTTGGGGGCTATAACGAAGAGAACTCCTCAGCCCTTCGTTTCTTACCCTTGAATCTTCAAAAATGGAAGAAATGCAGCCTCACTATTTAGGCCTCTGCACTGCTGTGTATATACGCAGGAAAAAAAGGCTGTAATCTTTCCAACAACAATGAGTTCTCAAATTACATCCCATTCTTTCAAAAAGAAAACTTAAAAAAAAAAAAAAAAAACCAAAACTCTACAAGGGAAAGAAAGTAAAAGATGTAAGCCTAGTGGGATTAAATGCCGAAGACGAACTACAGTAAGAAAAAGTCTACCATCAGAAAAACAAAAAAAGTTAATACTGCAGATGGAGAGAGACGGAAGCAGGAAGAACTCCGGCGACCCTATCAAAACAAAACCGGGAAAGCAATACGTAACGCAACGCCTTTCGATGGGGGCGCCCGGCAAAACGCCCCTTTTCTGGGGACTGAAAAGACTGAAGGGGATTGGGGCGCGGGTGGAGGGGATAGGGGTTTCAAACAACGGGGCTCGACGCTCAAAACTGGATTTTGGTTTTTTTCTGACTCGTGTTCATGCAAGCTAGGACGTGGAAGTGGGTTAACACTGGCGGACGACGTGGGCCAACTTGGAAACGGTGAGGAGACGTAGGCCGGGAACAGAAGCAGCGGAATAAGCCCGCCAGGCGCCGGGGTGGGGGCGGGGGGCCAAGCCCGAACCCCGAGTGCAGACCCCGCGAGGAGCAAGGCCTTCCGCCCCGGCCGCTGGCCACCGGGTTGTTGTTTTCTGTTTGTTTTTCTCGCCTCCTTTCTATTATTGGACCAGGCGCGAGAAGTCGAGCTAAGAGGTTCCTCCGGCCCTTTCCGGAAGGGGAAGGCCCCCGGCCCGACAGCCGCCAAAGCTAAGAAAGGTGGGGTGGGGGAGAAGCGGGAACGGAGCACAAGGGGGAAGTGAGGCGGCGAGCGGGAGAGAGGAAACAGGAAGAGCCCCAGTCCTGCCGGCCTCCCCCGCGGGGCGAGGGCCCGGCTCCTGCGACCCCTCCCCCTCGCCCGACGCCCCCCAAGGCCCCGTCGGCATGCCAGAGAAAACAGAATACAAATCACTTACAACGGCATCGTCTCCTGCGCCGGCACCGCCCAGTCACTTCCCCCCCGCAACCGCCGCCGCTGCCGCCCTGGGCATGATCCACTGAGGCGGGAGGGAGGGGGGCGGGGGCCTGCCTTAGCCCTGGGTCCTACCCCACTCCCGCACCCGCTCCCGCCGCTTTAAGCGCTTCTCCTCCTTCCCCTTCGTCCTAACATGGCGCCCGAGCGCTACCACAGCAACGTTCTAGAACCGGTGACGTCGTCACGCACGCCGGGCGCGCGCCTGCGCGAAGCAGCCGCTCGGCGCCGCGAAGCCTCACGGGAAGGGTAGTTCAATAGCCCGCTGGCGCCCCGGCAACTTCCGGCTTGCGTCCCAGCGACTTCCGCCCGGATCCAGTCCACCTTCCGCGGCTGCAGTCTAGGTGCGGGGCCGGGTGAGAAAAGTGAAGGGTTCTTTCGCTGAGCAGCGGAGGGGGCGGGTGTCTCCTTTTATCGAGCCGGTCTCGTCGCCGATGCGGCCCGGACTGCGCGTGGCAGGGCCCGGAGAGGGGCGTCGCTTCCGGTGCATTGTGAGGTCGCGCAGGTCTCGCCGCCCGAGGTCGCGCTGCTCCTCGGACTGGTCGGTGGAGGGCCTTGGAGGGGCCCGAGACGCTCGCGCGGGCCCACCACCCGCCCCGAGCCACTCGGCACGGTGTCACTGAATTGTAACAAGTCACTCAGCCTCTCCTTACTTTTCTGGAGAGTGAGTGTCTGCCTGCTTCCCGGGGGGCTGGCGCCTGTTGAATGCGATAATGCAAAAGGGGTGCTTTGCACAGCCAGCAACAGACAGCGGCCCAGCTGGGACTCGCTAGACTCAGTTTAACTCAGCGTGCGGCCTTGGAGTTGTTCTGCCCACTAATGTGTACGCAGGCACTCGAGAAATAACTGTTGAGTGAATAGAAATTTGAAGGCTAGGACTGATGACCGCGGGTTCGGGAACGCGAGCTCATTTTTCTCTCTCTCTTTTTTTTTTTTTCTTGACAATTAGGGCCCTGGAACTCACTAATAGAGCTGTCACTCAGTAGAAACGTAGGTGGCCGTAACCCTTGGAATGTTAGCAAAGGCCTTTTCGCCTCCGGTTTCCCCAAGGCTGTGTTTTTTCCAACCCATTTTGTCTCTAAGCGTTCACTCCGAACCTCCAGCCAAAGTTTAAGAAAGAATGCCCCAGACTGACTAAACTCTGATTCTCCTTCCTTCGAATTTAGAACGCATTCCAGAGGGTCACACAGAGCTTAATGGAGGGCGGGGGAGCAGTCAAATAGAGGAAATTAAAGTTCTAAAGAGCAGTCAAATAGGGAAAATTAAGGTTCTAAATTCTTTAAACATGTTAATATGCCCTTGTAAATTCTCAGGAAGTCGAACCAAAGATTTCCCTTTTTTCCACCAAACGTTTAGTGGGACTGGAAAACCATAAGGGTCTGAAACCCACATTGTCCAGTAGGGTAACTGTTTGTCACAGGAGGCTTGCGAACATGTGAAATGAGGCTAGTCCGTTTAAGATGTGATGGAAGTACAAATCACATGTGATGTCAGAGATACTACTATGAACAGAAGCATGTGAAATACCTCACTGACAGTTGTTTATATCTTGATTTAAATACAGTGCATTAAAAATATGAAAATTCCAACTGTTTCTTTTTACTTTTTTAAATGTGACTACTAGGAACTTTCCCGGTGGTCCAGTGGCTAAGACTGCTCACAATGCAAGAGGGCCTGGGTTCCACCCCTGGTCAGGGAACTAGACCCCACATGCCTCAACTAAAGAGTTTGCATGAGGCAAGTGACAACTAAAGAGCCTGCTTGTGCAACTAAGCTCCAATGCAGCCAAATGAACATCTTTTTAAAACCTGTGACTGCTACAAAAATATAAATTATATATGTGGCCCTCAATTGTACCAAATACCAGTGGTCTGGAGACAGACTTGTGTTTTATTCCAGTTCTACTTGTTAGCCCTTAGCTCTTGTGGCTTTAGTTAGGGGCCCAAGTAATAGACTTGTCTGTAAATTTTTTGAAAAATCTAAGCTCCAGTGAAATTAATAACATGTTTATAAGTTGCTCATAAAAATGGGCACTCATGATGGGTCAAATATTGACCCACTTACCTTACATTCTGGGTGAGTAGGAGCAGATGAACACATGAACTTATAAGGGAATTATAGTTCATAATAAGAACCAAGAATAAGAATAAATCAGATGATAGAAGTATGGGACAGTTCAACTTTAGATACTGTGGTCAAACAGCTTTTCAGAGGAGCCAGCTGTTGACTTGAAAAAGGTGCACACCATGAGAGTTAAGTTTTATTTGGGGCCAAATGAGGACTGCAGCCCAGGAGACAGCACCTCAGATAATTTGGAGAAACTGTTCCAAAGAGGTAATGCGGGAAGGTCAGTACATGTGATTTTGGAGTTTACACAATCAAGCACTTAATCTTATAAAAGGTTTTCTGTTAGTCAGGAGGAGCTGATGTCACCATGAAGGGATTTAGTACTTTTCTAGATATGAGGAGATGCAAGGATTGGGATCATGAAATCAGTTCCTGAAAATAACTCTGTACAGACCTGTTCCACCACTTTCCCTGGAGCACAAAATGCCTCATTCTCCACCCTGAATTCCCTTCAGACCCTGTTGGGGGTGAAGAACTGCAGCAGCAAAGGGTTCAGTCCTGCAGAGGCAGTTGGCAAGGGCCAATTTGTAGGTGACACAATCTTTGATCTGAGACCTGTAGCCTTTCTGAAAGATTTGGATCTTTTTGTGAATGGGGAAGCCTTTGGAAGTTATAAAATGAGATTGTTGTTCAGTTGCCAGGTCATTTCCAACCCTTTGTGACCCTATGGGCTGCAGCACAGCAGGCTCCGCTGTTCCTCACTGTTTCCCAGTTTGTTCAAAGTCATTTCCGTTAAGCGAGAGATGACGTCTAACCATCTCACCCTGTGCCACCTTTTGCCCCCAGTCTTTCCCAGCATCGGGGGTCTTTTCCAATTAATCCAGCTTGAGAGAGATTTAGGCATTGTGGTTAATCCTGGTTTAGAGGTAGGAGAGCAGGGAGAAGACAAAGATGATTACGAAGGTTCTAGGAAGGGGACAGAATGAATGAAACAGGAAACAAGAATAACTGAGCTAGGAGGTGAGATTGTGAGAATGGTTTGATATGGGTTGATTTTGAAGTGCCTTTGGGACCTTCAGAAAAGTCTGAGGCTATTGAAAACACTCCAGGAATTGAGATGTAAGGGCTGGAGACAGAGATTATAAACTCTGAAAGCAACTGATGGTATCTTGGAATCCTGATTCAGTTCTGGAAGGCTTTGCCTCACCGAGTCACTACAATCTAATCCGACTCATATTTCACAAGTGAGTAATGAACTAGGTGGTCATAAATCGTCAGTTAAGTCAGTTAAGGATGTAGTTTGAGCCATGGAAAGTGGAGAGGGAGATAAAGCCAATTATCAGTGTTTTGGTTAAGACGGTATCTGTATATTGTTAGCCTTGCCTTGCATGTCCTTGGAGCTCCAGCCCACTACTTCCAGCTGCTGCCGACACTGCCTTATGGCGGCAGCATGCCCCACAGCCTGCTTTCTACCAGCTGCTAAGAAAGAGGGGAGATGTTTTTCTACCTGTATCTTAAGTATCATTCAGATTGCATTTTCCACACAGTGTCCTGGTGGGAAGATTCCCAGACTGGTCCTCTTAGGTACATAGTGCATGCAAATAAAAAGATGCAGAGGGATTTTTTACAATATTTATTTATTTAATTGGCGGTCCTAGTGGTAAAGAACTAGCCTGCCGATGCAGGAGACTTAAGAGATATGGGTTTGATCCCTGGATTAGGAAGATTCCCCTGGAGAAGAAAATGGCAACCCACTCCAGTATGCTTGCCTGGAGAATCCCGTGGACAGCGAGGCCTTGCAAGCTACAGTCTGTAGAGTTGCAAAGAGTAGGGGTCTCAGCCATTGGACCATCAGGTAAGTCCCATGGACAGGAAATATTTTTGAACTTCTTCACCTATTGAAGACGACCTAGTTTGTGTTTCTGTTACTTAGGAGGTGATCATTGGAGACACTATGTGGTACAGAGATTTTTTAATCCAAATAATAAACCATAATGACTCATTTGGCTACTACTGGTGTATACTTTTTGAAATTTCCATCAAAAGGCAGATTTATGAGTCACTAAAGTCAAAATAATAACAAACATGTCTATCTAATATTGCTGTACTCCTGAGTTAGCTTTTCATTAAATTCTCACTCCCCTTTTAGATGTTGATGTTTTGAAGAATGTGTCTTCTGTCATTTGCATAAAAGGAAGGACTTGCAGGAAAGAGAGAGGATGGTCACATCACAGGTCTTATCTGAGTCCCTCGGCTGCCAAGCATGGGTTCTTGGCTTCGAGCAGGAAAGAGTTCAAGAGTAAGCCACAGTAAAGTGAAAACAGGTCTATCCAGGCCATAGATAGAGTGTGGGCCATGTCAAGAGACACGAGTGGCAGGAGAGTAAGGGGGTTGTCAGTTTTTGTAGGGGTGGGTAACTTCATAGGCTAATGAGTAGGAGGAGTACTCTGGCTACTGGGGGGAAGGGGTGAGGATTTTCAGGAACTGGGCCACAGCCCACTTTTTGACCTTTTGGGTTGTCCTTGGAAAGCCATGGCACCTAGGGTATGTCATTTAGCATGGTGATGTGTTACAGTGAACACATACATACTGAGGCTCAAACTCAAGTGGAAGTCTACTCTTCTGCCCTCTCAGACCTGAAGTGAAGTCGCTCAGTCGTGTCCGACTCTTTGCGACCCTGTGAACTGTAGCCTACCAGGCTCCTCCGCCCATGGGATTCTCCAAGCAAGAGTGCTAGAGTGGGTTGACATTTCCTTCTCCAGGGGATCTTCCCTACCCAGGGATCGAACCCAGGTCTCCCACATTGTAGGCAAACGCTTTGATCTGAGCCCCTAGGGAAGTCTTGGACATTGTTGATTCTAATCAGTTTATGTTGTGGGCTATGTCATAGGTCATTCTTTTAAAAGTTTTGCCCTGCCCGCTTCCTGCCTCAGAATTGCAGTAGCACTTTAATTAGAACTGGCCCGAACCTGTGCTTCCTGTAGTCTCTGCCTCTCTCTCAATAGCTCAGTCATCCTTTGGGCTCAAAACAACTCAGTGTCCTTGATTCCTTCCTTTTCCTCACTGCCCATACCCAATCCATCCTCAAGCCCTACTGGTTCCTCCTCTCAAATCCACCTGACATCCAGACTCTTCTCCCCAACTCCTCTGCCATCACCCTAATCCCTGGTGGTATAGTGGACAAGAATTCGCCTGCCAGTGCAGGGGACGTGGATTCAATCCCTGCTTCGGGAAGACTCCCCATGTCGCGGGGCAGCTAAAGCTTGTGCAGCGCAGCTACTGAGGCCGCATGCTGCAACTGCTGAAATCCGTGTCCCTAGAGCCTGTGGTCCACAGCAGGAGAAGCCACTGCTATAGGACACCCTCGGGCCACAACTGCAGAGCAGCCCCTCCCTGCTGCAACTAGAGAAAAGCCCTCACAGCAAGAGAGACCCAGCCCTGTCAAAAAAGAAAGAAAGCAGGTGTGCTTAACCCCAAAGCCAAACAGGCTTGCTTAGCAACAAAACCAGGCTGCAGAAGCATGAGCCATTCCCCGGAACAAGAAGACAGTGGTGGCAGGAGCCCCACATCGTCCCCATTGAGCTCAGTAATTTAATGATCCCTAAGATATGCTCTCTGCATACATGAAAACAATAACTTGTAGACCTAGCTTGACCATGTAGGAACAACAACAACAAAAAACCTTCCCTGCCCATCCTGGAGGATGTTGACTAAAAAAGATGTACAACTTGAGAGTTGAGTTTTATTTGGGACAAAATCAGGAGTGCAGCCCAGGAGGCAACATCTCAGATAGCTCTGAGAGACTGCTCAAAAAAGACGCAGTGGGGCAAGACCAATATATAAGAATTTGGTAAAGGGGGAGTTTAATGCCATGAAGCACTGAATTTACACAAGGTTTTTTTGTTAGTCATGAGGATCTGATGTCCCCATGAAGGGATTTAGTGCTTCTGTAGATATGAGGAGATGGAGATCATAAAATCTGTTCCGAAAAACATCCAACTATCTAAAGACCTGTCCCACCAGATTCCCTGGAGCACCAAATGCCTCACTCCACCCTGAACTCCCTCAGGGGTTGTTAAAGATCAACAGCTATAGCAGTGTGGGGTTCAGCCTCCGTAGAGGCAGATGGGAAATGCCTTTGTTGTTCAGTCTTGAGAATGCTCTTAGTAAGTGCCAACTTGTAATTGACCAGGAGGAACGAATGATGGAAGCATTACGTCTACTCGAGAATGACGACAGTTCCTTGATCACGCTGGCAGTGCTCTCTTTAATCTCTAAAGATAATTTATAACCAGTGTCTCAAAGTTGAAAATCTTCAGCCCTTGTAGTTCTGATCTATAACTAGCTTTTTTTTTTTTTTTTTTGGCCAACTGTCAAAAAAAAAAGAAAAAATTTTCTTCCTCTTCCCACTTTTCTGTTGATTAGAAAAGTGTAGCCCACTGTAGAGATTGCTGGGGTGCAGCAATCTCTCGCCTGCCTGCTTGTAAGCCTCACATGCGTCCTATTCCAACAGACCACTTCTTAGCCATCACTCTGCCTTTCGCCGAGTTCTTTCTGCGCTGAGACATAAAGGACTATGGTACTGCAGCTCTTCAGAGCCCCTGAAATGCCACCCGATGGTTTCAGTATGATGCACCGATGAACTGAATGTGGGGTAAGGGAATAAGAAAAGAGCCAAGGATGCCTCACAGCTTAGGGCCTGAGTGGCTGGAAGGATGGAGTTGCCAATACCTGTCATGGAAAACTGGGAGCGGCAGGCAAGGGCAAGAAAGAGCCATCAGGAGCCGGATGGGCCTTGCTTGAGCCCGAGGGGACTGTTCAGCATTCACGTCTGGGGCGAGCTTTTCAAGGGGGAACTGACAAAATTTGACATGATGGGAGAGGCTGAGTAAGATGAGGCCTAAGCACCCACAGGTTTGAGAATGTGGACATCCGTGGTGACCTGGCTCTAACCGGGACTGGGACTGGAGGACTGGGTCCATGCGCCAGCAAGGGTTTTTTTTTTTTTTTTTTAATTGGAATTGATTTTTTTTTTTTTAATGCAAGGATAATTGCTTTACAATGTTGTGTTGGTTTCAGCCACACAATAGTGTGAATCAGCCATAAGTATACATGGGCTCCCCCCTCCTTGTGCCTCCCTCCCACCGCTCACCCCATCCCACCCCTCTGGGTTGTTGCAAAGCACTGGGTTGAGCTCCCTGAAACATACAGCAAATTGCTACTGGCTATATCTGTTTGACATATAGCAATGTGTATGTTTCAGTGCTACTCAGCTCATCCCACCCTCTCCTTTGCTGCGCCCACAAGTCCATTCTCTACAACTGCATCTCTACTCCTGCCCTGCAAACAGGTTCATCAATACTATTTTTCTAGATTCCATATATATGCATTAACATACAATGTTTGTTTTCCACACTTACTTCACACTGTATAATAGGTTCTAGGTTCATCCATTTCACCAGAACTGACTCAAATGCATTCCTTTTTATGGCTAAGTAACATTCCATTGTATATATGTACCACAACTTCTTCATTCATCTGTTGATGGATACCTGGGTTACTTCCATGTCCTAGCTAGTGTAAATAGTGCTGCAGTGAACACTGGGGTGCGTGTGTCTTTTTTAATTACCTTTTATTGAGTATTAGGGTATATGCCCAGTAGTGGAACTGCTGGCTCATATGATAGCTTTATTCCTAGTTTCTGAATTGAGTTTTTGTCTTATTTTGACGTGTGGGAGTTAGCACAAAAAGTTTGAAGGGAAGAGTAAAAACCCGGAGGAGAGGGAAAAATCAATATGTGAGAGAGAAGGGACAGTTACAGGAGCAGAATCAGCTTATGTGAGAAGAGATGGGATTCGGGGCACAGGTTAATCTTAGGTGGGAGCACAGACACTTCTCTGCAGAAGGGAAGGCAGAGGTGAGTTTCTAATAGGAGGGTGGAGAAAGCCCACTTCTGATTGCTTGGGTTTTCTCTGTGAACTCAGAAGCCATCCTAAGGCATGAAAAAGTCACAAAATGTAGCCATCCTGAAGGCATGAAAAAGTAATGATCATAAAGACCAATGATTTTAGGACTTGCCTGGATAAGGACTTCCAAGTGGATAAGAATCAGCCTGCCCATGCAGGGTACACAAGTTCTATCCCTGGTTTGGGAAGATTCTACATGTTGAAGAGCAGCTAAACCCGGGTGCCACACCTACCTAGGCCTGAGCTCTAGAGCCGGTGCTCCTTAGTGAGTGAAGCCACCACAGTGAGTCCCCTGTGTACCTCGACAAGAGAGTAGGCCCTGCTCACCATAGTTAGAGAAAGCCCTCGCAGCGAAGAAGACCAGCACAGTCAAAGACAAATAATAAGTTATAAAAAATAAAGGCCAGGGATTATGTTTCCTCTTTCAGTTCAGTTCAGTTTCTCAGTCGTGTCTGACTCTTTGAGACTCCATGAACTGCAGCACGCCAGGCCTCCCTGTCCAACACCAGCCCCCAGAGTTTACTCAAACACATCCATTGGATTGGTGATGCCATCCAACCATCTCATCCTGTGTCATCCCCTTCTCCTCCCACCTTCAGTCTTTCCCAGCATCAGGGTCTTTTCAAATGAGTCAGTCTCTTTGCATCAGGTAGCCAAAGTATTGGTGTCCTTCCAATGAATACTCAGAACTGATTTCCTTTAGGATGAACTGGTTGGATCTTCTTGCAGTCCAAGGGACTCTCAAGAGTCTTCTCCAACACCACAGTTCAAAAGCATCAATTCTTTGGTACTCAGCTTTCTTTATAGTCCAACTCTCACATCCGTACATGACTACTGGAAAAGCGGTAGCCTTGACTAGACGGATCTTTGTTGGCAAAGTAATGTCTCTGCTTTTTAATATGCTGTCTAGGTTGGTCATAACGCCAAGGAGTAAGCTTCTTTTAATTTCATGGCTGCAGTCACCATCTGCAGTGATTTTGGAGCCCCAAAAAATAGTCAGCCACTGTTTCCACTGTTTCCCCATCTATCTGCTGTGAAGTGATAGAACCAGATGCCATGATCTTAGTTTTCTGAATTTTGAGCTTTAAGCCAACTTTTTCACTGTCCTCTTTCACTTTCATCAAGACGCTCTTTAGTTCTGCCATAAGGGTGGTGTCATCTGCATATTTGAGATTATTGATATTTCTCCCAGCAATCTTGATTCCAGCTTGTGCTTCATCCAGCCCAGCATTACTCATGATGTACTTTGCATCTAAGTTAAATAGATGCAAAGAGACAAGAGAAAACATACAGTCTTGACGTACTCCTTTTCCTTTTTGGAACTAGTCTGTTGTTCCACGTCCAGTTTGAACTGTTGCTTCCTGACCTGCATACAGATTTCTCAAGAGGCAGGTCAGGATGTCTGGTATTCCCATGTCTTTCAGAGTTTTCCAGAGTTTGTGGTGATTCATACAGTCAAAGGCTTTGGCATAGTCAATAAAGCAGAAATAGATGTTTTTCTGGAATTCTCTTGCTTTTTCGATGATCCAGCGGATGTTGGCAATTTGCTCTCTGGTTCCTCTGCCTTTTCTAAAACCAGCTTGAACATCTGTAAGTTCACAGTTCATGTATTGCTGAAGCCTGGTTTGGAGAATTTTGAGTGTTTTTTTAATAAATAAATGTTACTTTATTAGCCTATGCTGCTGCTACTAAGTCGCTTCAGTCGTGTCCAACTCTGTGTGACCCCATAGATGGCAGCCCACCAGGCTCCTCTGTCCCTGGGATTCTCCAGGCAAGAATATTGGAGTGGGTTGCCGTTTCCATTTCCTTCTCCATTACTAGCGTGTGAGATGAGTGCAATTGTGCAGTAGTTTGAGCATTCTTTGGCATTGCCTTTCTTAGGGATTGGAATGAAAACTGACCTTTTACAGTCCTGTGGCCACGGCTGAGTTTTCCAAATTTGTTGGCATATTGAGTGAAGCACTTTCACAGCATCATCTTTTAGGATTTGAAATAGCTCAACTGGAATTTGACTTTGCATTCCAGGATATCTGACTCTAGGTGAGTGATCACACCATCATGATTATCTGGGTCATGAAGATCTTTTTGTGTAGTTCTTCTGTGTATTCTTGCCACCTCTTCTTAGTATCTTCTGCTTCTGTTCGGTCCCTACCATTTCTGTCCTTTATTGTGCCCATCTTTGCCTGAAATGTTCCCTTGGTATCTCTAATTTTGTTAAAGAGATCTCTAGTCTTTCCCATCCTATTGTTTTCCTCTGTTTCTTTGCACTGTTCCCTGAGGAAGGCTTTCTTATCTCTCCTTGCTATTCTTTGGAACTCTGGATTCAGATGGGTAAATCTTTCCTTTTCTCCTTTGCTTTTGGCTTCTTTTCATAGCATTTGTAAGGCCTCCTCAAACAGCCATTTTGCTTTTTTGCATTTCTTTTTCTTGGGGATGACTTTGCTCCCTGTCTCCTGTACAATGTCATGAACGTCCATCCATAGTTCATCAGACACTCTATCAGATCTAGTCCCTTAAATCTATTTCTCACTTCCACTGTATAATCGAAAGGGATTTGATTTAGGTCATACCTGAATGGTCTAATGGTTTTCCCTTCTTTCTTCATTTTAAGTCTGAATTTGGCAATAAGGAGTTCATGGTTTGCTGACTATCTAGAGCCTCTCCATCTTTGACTGCAAAGAATATAATCAATCTGATTTCAGTGTTGACCATCTGGTGCTATCCATGTGTAGAGTCTTCTCTTGTGTTGTTGGAAGAGTGTGTTTGCTATGACTAGTGCATTCTCTTGGCAAAACTCAGTTAGCCTTTGCCCTGCTTCATTCTGTACTCCAAGGCCAAATGTGCCTGATACTCCAGGTATCTTTTGACTTCCTACTTTTCTTCCTAGTCTCCTATAATGAAAAGGACATCTTTTTTGGATGTTAGTTCTAGAAGGTCTTGTAGGTCTTCATAGAACCGTTCAACTTCAGCTTCTTCAGCTGGTTACTGGTTACTGATCAGGGCATAGACCTGATATTGAACATACCATGATATTGAATGGTTTGCCTTGGAAATGAACAGAGATCATTCTGTCATTTTTGAGATTGCATCGAAGTACTGCATTTTGGCCTGTTTTGTTGACTGTGATGACTACACCATTTATTGTAAGGGATTCTTGCCCACAGTAGTAGCTATAATGGTCATCTGAATTTAATTCACCCATTCCAGCCCATTTTAGTTTGCTGGTTCCTAAAATGTCGATGTTCACTCTTGTCATCTCCTGTTTGACCACTTCCAATTTACTTTGATTCATGGACCTAACATTCCAGGTTCTCTTTAGTTGCTTAATGTTTTCAATTAAAATAAGGATCAAAAATAGTGCAGTGCATTTGCAGCAACATGGTTAGACCTAGAAATTGTCATAGTGAAGTAAGTCAGACAGACAAAGTGAAATATTGTATGACATCCCTTATATGTGGAATCTAAAAAGAAATGATACAAATGAACTTACAAAACAGAAAGAGATGCATAGACTTAGAAAATGAACTTATGATTGCCAGGGGGAGGGAATAGTTAGGGAGTTTGGGAAGATCATGTACTAACTGTTATATTCAGAATGGATTACCAACAAGGACCTACTGTATAGCACATGGAACTTTACTCACTATTATGTGCCAGCCTGGTTGGAAGCAGGGTTTCGGGGAGAATGGATACATGTATTTGTATGGCTAAGTTGTATCGCTGTTCATCTGAAACTGCCACGACATTGTTAATCGGCTAGAGTCCAATACAAATTTAAAAGTTTAAAAATAAATTTAAGAGTAAGAAAAAAAGTGAAGAATAATAAAAATGGGGACAAAACAGTGCAGTGAAGTAAAAGAAAAATTGGTAAGTTGGATATCATCAAAATTAAAAGCTTTGTGCATTAAAAGGCATTATCAAGAGAGTTAAAAGACAACCATAGTATTGGAAAGAAATATTTGCCAATCACATAGCTGATAAGGGTGTTCTATCTAGAATACATAAAGAACTTTTACAATTCAGTATAAAAAGATAAACAACCCAAATAAAAAGTGAGCAAAAGGCTCAAATACAGATTTCTCCCAAGGAGATACACAGATGGTTATCAAGCACATGAAAACGTACTCAGTCACAATGTGATACTACGACACACCCACTAGGCTGGTAGTTCCCCCAATAAGTCAAACAGAATTACCGTATGACTATATTTCTACAGCTGGGTCTACCGAAAATTGACAACAGGGGTTCCAACAGGACCTTGTGTTCAAATGTTCACAGCGGCTCTGTTCACAACAGCCAAAAGGTGGAAACATCCCAGCTGTCCATCAGTGCATGAACGATTAAACAAAATACAGTTTGTGTACAGTGACAGACACCACTATAAAAAAGGAATGAAATACTGATACATACTACAACATGAATAAAGCTTGGAAACATGCTAAGTGAAAGAAGCCAGACACAAAAGGCCACATATTTTATCATTCTTCAGAACAGACAAATCCACAGAGACAGATTCATGTTTGCTAGAGGCTTGTGGCGAGGAGATGATGCAGAGTGCTAATGGGTACAGGGCTTCCATTTGGGGTGACGGAGAAGCTCTGCAGATAGATTGTGGTGATGAGTGGACCATGCCACAGATTTACTTAGTACCACTGAATTGTACACTTTAACACGGTTGCAATGATAAATTTATGCTGTGTATATTTTGCCACACAAAAACATGGTGTAAAAAGTGTAGTGCGGTTATATTCAGATTTTATTATTTAAAGAAATGATACATACATGTCATTAAGATAAACCTAGGTGTGCTGCAGTCCATGGGGTCACAAACAGTCAAACACACCTGAGCGACTGAACTGAACTGAAATCAATTTCTCATCTGGTGTATGGGAACTATGGGATTTTTAGAGCTGGAAAGGGCCATTGCAATTGATTATTTATGCTTATATGGTAAAGTTAGTTTGTTAAGAATATTCAAAAAAAAAGAATATTCAGCTACTTTCTAATTATCACAGATGTTGAAAATTATTCATCCTGTTCCATAAATTTTTCTGTCAAGAGGTTTATAATTGTCTCTGCCTCATGGGTTGGGTGCTGATCTTAAACTCAGAAACCACCTTGCAGAAACCCAACCCTGTCTGACTTCCTGTGACTCAAAAAGCATAAACTCTTCTGATGTATTTTCATTTCTAATACCATTGGTGCAGGGGCCATAACAAGTCACATTAACTCATTAGCTCACATGTTAGAATAATATGTAGTCTGACTTTCTTCATGCTGAAAATTGAGTTACTATAAACATTATCATGCAGAATACTCAGATGAAGAGTGAAATAGTAAATCAACATTTATCCCATGAGCTATACAAAGATACCTTAACAATTTACTTCTCAAATATGGTTTTAATTAGGCTTCCCAGGTGGCACTAGAGGTAAAGAATCTGCCTGCCAGTGAAGGAGACACAGGGGACCTGGGTTCTATCTCTGGTTCAGGAAGACCCCCTGGAGGAGGAAATGGTAACCCATTCCAGTATTCTTGCTTGGAGAATCCCATGGACAGAGGAGCATGGCGGGTCACACAGTCCATAGCATCACACAGAGTCAGACACGACAAAAGCATCTTAGCACACAAGGTTATAATGAAGTAGTGACTCATTACCATAGGGCTTTTTATGACTTTACTTAATAAAATATTTGATTGCAGGAAGAAAAAGAAGAATTTCCCCAAAACTAGAAAAGCATTTTTTTTTTAAAAGCAGTTTTTCAATTTACTATGTAAAACTCATCTTGAGCTCGGTAAAGCACATGGCACGATATCTTTAAAGTTTTACTGCGTTTCAGGATTATTCTTGAAAAGATATTCCGCCTATAATTGAAAAGAAAAAAAAAGTGTCAGCAATTTTAAATGTATTATTTTTTAGAATTAATACTACATTAGTTTGTACTATAAAAGTGAAAATTCATTGTACTTAAAAATGGAAGTTGGACAAGGAAATGACAACCCACGCCAGTATTCTCTGCTGGGAAATCTCATGGACAGAGGAGACTGGAGGACTGCAAGTCCATGGGGTTGCATAAGAGTTGGAAGTGACTAAATAAGAAATAGTCCTCATTATTAACATAGTTTCCATTACTTTAAGTCTAGACATTTAATAGTAAAAACAAACCAACATTTAAAAAAATAAAAATGGAAGTATATAAACTTTTTACTTTCAAATGAGTAATAGAAGTCTTACTATAAACTATGGTGAAACTTATTATAAACTATGATGAAGGTATTAGAGGTTATTTCCAAAATAACCAGACACACAATTTTTCTGTCTCAGTTGGTTTTTCATTTAGATTTGAGCATATTTTATTTTCAAATTGATACTAAAGAAAAAAAAAATAACAACAACACTTAAATCTCTTACCAGAAAATCAACAGGATCATCAGGTCTGACCTTACAACACTCATTCAGACCCTGCATAAGTGTTGGCATAACATAGGTCATTAAATAGTTTCTCAAGGGAATAGACTGGGCCTCCAGTAATTCTCTTTCTTCTCTTTTCACTTCCTCTAGTCGTTTGTTCTACAAATAGAACATTGTGGGTAGGGTAAATAGACAGAAAAAGAACAATTTCATACCACTCACTCCAGAGTCCACTAGAAGTAGCAATGCTCATCAAGTTATGATAAAGATGGTGTTTCCAATCGGCAGAGAAAAGATGTAAATGGTGTTTTAACAAGTGTGTAGTCACTTAGGAAATAATAAACTGGATACCTATCTCACTTCTTACACTGAAATAATTTCTAGCTGCCCAGATCAAGCAAAGTGAGAGAAAGCAAGGAAGGAAGGAAGGGTCATAGAATTGTAGAAGTGTGAATAGAAAGTCTAGAAGGTATTGGTCTGGTGCGCTTGTGTTTATGCCTTCCTCAGCATCCGGTCCCTCTCTCTCAGGACTAATAATTGCCAGATTTCCTTTGAGAAATCTCCCTTTTCAGCCTAGGGGACTGGATGGAGCTTAAGCACATCAGTCCAGCCTACTCCTGGCTGTGGACATTAGTTAAACAAAAGACTGCAAAAGACATTAAATAAGACAAATATAAAATATAAATATACATTGCCTTAGGCTTACTTGGTGGCTTAGTAGTAAAGAATCTGCCTACCAATGCAGGAGACACTGGTTCGATCCCTACTTCCAGAAGATCCTTTGGAGGAGGGCAAGGCAACCCACTCCAGTCTTCTTGCTTGGAGAATCCCATAGACAAAGGTGAAATAAGTGCAAGGAGTACATAAGTGCAAATTCATTTTTGAATGAATGTGGCCATGCTGCACAACATGCAGGATCTTAGTTCCCCCACCAGGGATTGAACCCATGCCCTCTGCAATGGATGCTGGAAATCTCAACCTTTGGGCCACCAGGCACGTCCCAAAAGGGGAAATTTAAATGTATGGAAAGGGATATGACATGTTATGCTGACGGTCAGGTGTTGAAACTTTAAATATGGTGCCCAGGAAAGGCCTCATTAGAAAGACTTAATTTGACACAGACTAAAGGTCTCATTTAGCGAAGACTCAAAGCAAGGAGGAAGTGAACCACACAGGTGGCAGGCTGTTCGAATGCAGAGAGGCATTAGAAAGAACCGGGTCACAGAGGACCCTGGGGCCCACGATAAAGAGTTTGTACTTTCATCTAATGATGATGAACAGTCTGTGAAGCGTTTAAACAGAGAATAGCTGCGGTGGGTCTGTATTTTAGATGGATCACCAGGCATCAGCAGGGGGCCAGACTGGAGATGGAGGGGGTGGAGCTGGGCAGACAACCAGAAGGTATCACATAATTCTAGCACCCTGGTCAGCGGAAATGGAGCCTTGTGGGTAGATCTGCGTGCGGTTTCTGGACGCAGAACAGATAAGAAGACTCAGTGATGAGGAGGGTGAAACGAGACTGACCACCCAGGTTAGATGGGTAAATGGAGGAAAACCAAACGAAACCGCCAGATAGACAACGAAACCAAGTGGCACACTTTTATGGGAGTGTTGTTCATACTGCATCAGTGGCTCATTGGTGTTTTTTTAAAGCCTTTTTTTGGGGGCAGTGCTGGGCCTTTGTTGCTGTGCATGGGCTCCAGGCTCTCGGGCTCAGTGATGGTGGTGCACGGGCTTAGCTGCTCCCTGGCATGTGGAATCTTCCTGGACCAGGGATCAAACTTATGTCCCCTGCATTGACAGGCAGGTTCTTAACCACTGGCCCGCCAGGGAAATCCTAACTTTTTACTGTTATTGTTTACACTAAGTAAGACCAAGGGCATGTTCTTCTAAATGGTACATAGGAAATAAACTTTTTTTTTAAAATTATGTATATGAAAAAATAAACAACAACAACAACAAAACCCATAAGATTGTTTCGGTTCTTTCCACGACGTTTCTCTGTTAGCAGGATGGGAAGTGCAGCAGGCCCGATGGCTTTGCCAGCCCCGCGCCCCGCACCCCGCACCCCACGCACGTGCACATGCTCACCCATTCCTCCCAGCGCGCGATCTTCTCGGCGGTCTCCACTGCCTCCTTGTGCTCTCTCTCCGCCTCCTCCACGGCCTCCTTGGCCAGCCGTTCCTCAGCAGCCTTCCGCTCCTCTTCCGCCTTTTCTTCATCCGTTAAACCATAATTGCGAGGCTCCCCGACCTCCTTGATGAGCTGTTTGATGGCAAGTCTGTTCTGAGCATCTTCAAATCTTCCTACATCTTTAACGATTAGGAGAGAGAAAGAGACCAACACAGACGTTTTTATAGTCTGGTCCCTGCTCGCAGTCTATCCTGAGACCAGACTCAGGAAAATTCTTTATTACTGTAATCCTGTGATGGCGAATTGTGTAAATTACCAGATGGGGGGTTCCTTTTCGAGTTTACCAGCACAGTTTAGAATTTCTGGTCTGACTGGCAAATATCAAACTGGTCTCTGAAAGTCACAGGGAGCAAGCCTGGGGCTCAGATCTCTGTGCTGTGACACCTGCCTCTGATTTGAGTGGATGGATGGGGATGTGGACCTCCTCAGAGGAGTGAGTTCTCCACCCTGGGAGGCATTTAAGCAGAGACTAGGGCACTTCACTCGTGGGGATTTCCACAAAAGGAAGTCCTGCCCCTGGATGGGGGTGAGGGGGGCACTGAGTGACCTCCAGCTTCCTTTGTTTTCTGTTTCTGAGAATCAGTGATTCTGGGATACATTTTCAATTCCTAAAAAGAAAATTAACTTTTTCAGTTAGCCTGCTTGAATCAGAAAAAGTCCAAACTCCAGAATATGTGACTGATGTTAACATCACGGCCAGAAGGAGAAAAAAGAGGAGGGGGAGAAGGGGGTCTGGGAGGGGAAGGGGAGGGAGAGCGTGGAGTGGGGAAGGCTTGCTGACAACAGGAAGTTCCTCCCTGCACAACTCACTCAGTAGCAAATTCTACACCAATCTGCGGGGCTCGCTTGGAAGGTCTGCACAGAAGGGTGAGCAGTAGGCGCATTTGAGAGCTGAGCACCTCCAGCCCTTCCTCGGGAGTAACTGCTCACCAGCCCCCAGGCACAGCCGCTGGCGCACTCCCCACACCCCGTGTTTGGACTGTAGAACCTTGACCTAGACTAGAAGCACTGCCAGGTTCCAACACGGGACGAGACCGGAGCCAAGTGCATCGGTTGGTGGGTGGGAGCAAGCCTATCAAGAGGCAAAACCACACCAAAAAAAAAAAAAACAAACAGCTCACTTCCTGGTTGCCTGAGCTCTGACATTTTAATGTATTCCTCCTTGGCTAGCCTAGTAGAGTTACACCCCCGATGTACTTGAAAGATAGAACCCTGCTGCCTCCGGGAGTACTTCTGCCCTGACCTTGGGAAGGATGAATGGAGGATTAGCGGGAGAGGGAGGGGGTTGGGCACCTGACCCAACCGTGACCTCCCACTGCTCATCTAAGTATGTGCAGTTAGGATGGAAAGAGACACATCCAGCTATGGGCTTGGCTCCCAGTGTTAACACGGAGACTTCAGGGCTGTGGGGCAGCCTTCATTCACCACGTGGGCCAGAGAGAGGTGAGAGACAGACCCTGGTCCAAAGAGCAAAACAGAGAAAAGATGCGGACATCCCTAGCGATTCAGTGGTTAAGGCTCCTCACTTCCAATGCTGGGGGCTCAGGTTCAATCCCTGGTCAGGGAACTAAGATGCTGCACGGTGCGGCCAAAAAAATAACTAAAGGGCAGGAAGAGATGCTGAGAGAAGAGGTGGGGTACAGAGGTGTAGTGAGAGGACGCCAGGGCCCCATTCAAGACCCTCCGGAGGCCGGGCTGCGTTCCTGACCTTGACGCCCTCCCCCACGCCCATCACTGGGATACATTGCTCCCCTTTGCTTTTCTCTTGTCTCTACTTGTGAGTGTGAAGATGAGGCCAAAAGTGACGGGCACGGAATGGAGACAGAAGACAGTGATCACTCATTCATTCCGCCTCATCATTTCTGCCTTGTTTCTCCCTGGGGCTCTCCTCATCATTCCATAAATAGTTTTGGGGGGTTTTACTGAAAAAGACGACAATCACTACTTTTATGAAGTTTGCTCACCACTCCTTCCTAGTTCTCGAGGTAAATCGTGTAAACTACTTTCCATATTAGTAGGTGTAGAATCCTTAGCTTCTACCTATAGAACTTGGTGCCGAACGTGCACAGGCCTGTCCAGATGAGGACAAGATCCAATCACTTCTGAGGGTGCAAACAGCAGAATTTGCAGGCTGATAAATGTATTCTCATTTCATAACACACATCACTTTCTGCCTTACTGTTGTACTAATAATAAGATTTAACTACCAGCTGTTGAACTTCGCCAATGTGCCAGACACTTCCTATCTCTAATCCCCACCATTAGTAACATCTCAACAAGCCAGGGATTATTTTCCTGTTTCACAGACGAGAATACTGAGGCAGAGCCAGAAACTGGAATCAGCTCTCCTGCCTCCTGCCGACTATTTCCCTCAGCTCTAAGCCTCCCAGTACTCCAGGACTGGGATGTGTCCCAGCTGGTTTGAGGGGATGGAGAGAGGCCTTGGGAGGCCCCAAAGGTCAACCTGGGCACTAAGCTGCCATCAGATTAGAGATTTTTCAGCAAACCTAGAGGAAGCAGAGGTGTCAAGATCCAGAAATCCAGAAAGGAAGTTCAGGGGTTCACCAAGCCAAAAGGAGGAGAAACCAGCCACGACAGATGGGACCTGGAGGTAGCAACGATGAGGCTGCAGCGAGGCTGATGAGAGAGCATGTTCACCGCGTGCTTGCTGGGTGCTCAGCTCTGCGTTAAGTGTTTGCGGGCAGCAGGAGGAATGAGATGAAGAGCGATTTAATTTCTGAGTAGCCAAGAGTGAGTTAATGCCTAGACCGCATACCAAAAAGCAGAGACATTACTTTGCCAACAAAGATCTGTCTAGTCAAAGCTATGGTTTTTCTTTTTTTTTTTTTTTCACATTTTTAAATGATTTATTTTATTTATTTATAGCTGTGAGGCATATGGGATGTTAGTTCCCAAACCAGGGATTGAACCAGAACCCCCTGCAGTGGAAGCGCAGAGTCTTAACCACTGGACTGCCTGGGAAATCCCCAAAGCTATGGTTTTTCCAGTAGTCATGTATGGAGTAAGAAGACTGAGAGCTGAAGAATTGATGCTTCTGAATTGTGGTGCTGGAGAAGACTCTTGAGAGTCCCTTGGACAGCAAGGACTTTAAACCAGTCAATCCTGAAGGAAATCAACCCTCAGTATTCATTGGAAGGACTGATGGTGAAGGTGAAATTCCATTACTTTGGCCACCTGATGCGAAGAGCTGATTCATTACAAAAGACCCTGATGCTAGGAAAGATTGAGGGCAGGAGGAGAAGGGGGAAGCAGAGGATAAGATGGTCATATAGCATCACCAACTCAATGAATGTGAGTTTGAGCAAACCCGGGGGGACAGTGAAGGACAAGAAAGCCTGGCATGCTGCAGTCCTTGGGGTCACAAGAGTCAGACACAACTTAGCGATGAAACAACAAACAACAACAAGGAGTGAGCTGGCCAGTCTAAAGGCCAGGAGGGACTTTGTGAAGAGCATCAGTATCCCGAAATGCCATGGGAACAGAACGCTGCTCCCAAGGACACTGGGGAAATGGCCCAACGAAGCTGGCAACAAACCACCTAACTTTAAAGTACCCTTTAAAAAAAAAAAAAAAAAAGCCAATTTGGGGACTTTCCTGATGTTCCAGCAGCTAAGACTCCTCACTCCCAATGTAGGGGGGCCTGGGTTTGACCCCTGGTCAGGGAACTAGATCTCACCTGCCACAATGAAGACCCAGCATAGCCAAATAAATAAATAATAAATATTTTCTTTAAAATGCCCCTTTCTCCTGGCTGGCAGCGCAGAGGGCATATCATGCCTGGAGTTACTGTAAAAGATGTGAAGCCGCAGGAATGCGTCAGAACTCCAGCAGCCGTCCTCAGAGGGTCCGGGAAGCTGAAAGTCCCTGAATGTGTGGACGCGGTCAAGCTGGCCAAACATAAAGAGCTCGCTGCCTACAATGAGAAGTGGTTCTGCATGAGCAGCTGCCTCAGCCCAGCACCCGGACCTCCGGGCTGGCACTGGGGTTGGCTCTGAAACCCAGATCTGTGGGGTCGGGGGGGAGCATCAGAGAGTGGTGTCATGCCAGCTACTTCTGCAGAGGCTCCAAGGGTGTGGTCCACGGGGTCCTCCAAGCCCTGGAGGGATGGTGGAACAGGACCAAGACGGGGGCCGCAAACTGACCTCATGGACATAGAGACCTGGACAGAATCTTGGTACAGATGGCAGCTGCCAACAAGTCTTACAACAAATGATACGGGGTTAATCAATTGCTTCATTCATTAAAAAAAAAAAAAAAAAAGCCAATTTGGTAAAATAAATAAAGAAAGCAATTTGGCATTCAACTTGGTAATACATCCACGTTTTCGTACAACAGTAACACTCGGCACCACACCCCCACTCCACTAAATCCTCAGGTAGACCACTCGCCTGTCTTTTCCTGGGCCCTAGACACACTTACACTCCCCGGCCCACCCCCACCGATGACAGGCGTGCCCCAGGCCGGCTGGGGGTCCAGACGCCGGGCACTGGTGTCCACGCTCACGTTATCCTTGAGTTGATTTCGTACCTATATGGATGGGGTGGATTTCAAGTTCGTCGAAGTAGTTGAGGACAGTCTCGTCTTCGGTGTTGACGTCCCGGTAGTTGCTCAGGGCCCGGAGGAACCGGTCCTGGCTGTAGTGGGTGCCCGTCACGACGCTCTCCGGGAGGTTCAGCACCCGCTCCTTGAGGAACTCATCCGACGCATCCAGCGAACACACGAACTCTGGAGAGAAGGGGCTCGTGAGTTTGCACAGGGACCGGGAGCCGGCAAGCAGGTGCTGGCGGCCCGGCCACGGCCCAACCCAGACGTCCGGTTACCAGCTGGGAAATCCCGTTGCCGCAGAGGCCTGACCAGTTGGCCTTCTTGCTGCCTCTGGTGGAGGATAGATACAGATCAGCCCTGCTTCCAGAGCCCCCCTACCCTATGGAGCCCACACGCACGTGCTCAGTCACTCAGGCGTGTCCGACTCTTTGTGACCCGGTGGACTGCAGCCCACCAGGCTCCTCTGTCCATGGGATTTCCCAGGCAAGAACACTGGAGTGGGTTGCCATTTCCTTCTCCAGGGGATCTTTCCCACCCAGGGATCGAAACTGCATCATCTTAGGCTCCTGCGCTGGCAGGCACATTCTTTACCTCTAAGCCACCTGGGAAGCCCAATCAGTGGGGATTTTGTGAGATCTGTTGTTTTTCTTTCCCTTCCTCCTCCTTTTCTTCCTTTCTGCTTTCCTTCCTTCCCTCTTTTCAATAAAGACAGCAAAAATTGGGAATTCCCTTGAAGTCCAGTGGTTAGGACTCCACGACAGGTTCAATCTCTGGTCAAGCAACTAAGATCCTACAAGCTATGTGGCATGGCCAAAAATAAAAAATAAAAAAAGGAGAAATTGTAAATACAAATCTCTAATAACCCTGTGATATCTGTTATCCGCCTCCCAGTCAATTGTCACCGTGCCACATTTCCAGCACAATATCACCGTTTCCCAGAGACTCAGAGCTATGAGCACAATGCTTTGATGGCCAATTTACCAAATTAATATAAACAGGGGCGTCCCTGGGACTTTAATTTTTCATAGATCAACCTGTTTCCTCACTTCATGCTATGAAACATCTATGTTCAGTATAACACAGTCAGTGCTTATCGAATATTTGACACATGGATGATTATTAATGACAGTGAGCATTTCATCCACCCCTGAGGGCACGCTTCATGTATGCAAGCCAACCACCCCTTTTATGTAACTCACACACCAAGTCGGTATTTCTCCTGCCTTTACTCATCCCAGGGCCAGGGCCAGGACCAGGCAGCTAGAGGCCAAAGCCCACTGCAACTACTCATGCTAGCCAATCCCCTGCCTTTCCCACAGTAACCTCAAGAAAGGCTGAGTCCTAGACTTTCCCCTGCCTCCTGACCAACCCTGGTGCTTCCCCCAGTGGCCCTGTATGGTTGCCACACTCCCTTCTTTGGGGAAATGTGAGTAATAAAGTCTTCTTTCAGTGGCATTAGCCTCTCATGTCTCAGTTATTTCCATAAATTAAAATCCCACAGTTCAAATGAGACAATGATCTGATTTTTTTCAGGAAGAGAGAAACTAATGACAATTTCTTTTAAAAAAGGCGGGGCGGGGAGGGGGGCTAATTGAAAAGAACAGACTAGACATTCCAAAGAGATTTCATCCTAGACGTGTTTGGACCATACCTGACAGAGAGCAGCCCTGTGGATCAGGACTTTTATGTCTTGTGTTTCCACTTTCTTATCTTAGGGAGGGGTTTTCGCTCTGATTTTTGGAGGCAGTGGCATGAGAAGATATGAGTCTGAATTCAAGCCCTCACATTTACCAGCAAAGAGGGCTTGGATCAGTCTCTGGACTTCAGGCTCTGAATCCGGTAAGCATGGGAGTAATTTCTGCCTCCTAAGCTCATGGAGAAGCTCAATAAGCTCCCATCGCATGTCGTGCCTGTTACATGGCAGATGGCGGGTTGAGCTGAATTTTATCCAGCTGCCTCAGGGAAAACAGGAGGATTTACCATGGGATTTACAATGAAAGCCTATCGCCCAGAAGTGCTAAAGTCTCATAAACTGGACAGATGCACTTATTTAGACCAGTTGACTTTACTTTTTAACCTTTTTGGAGGCAAGTACATAAATTAATGGGAAACCTAAGAGAACCCATTCCTCTGGCATTTCGTGTTCCTGCCTCAGGCAAACAGTATATATCCATCCTTGAGGATACTGTTCTCTGATGTCTCTGCTTCCAGAAGCTTCATCACAAGCTCTGCCTGGGCCAGGAGGAGGAAAGGATTACAGCTGTGAATTGTCTCTCTCAGGGACTTTGACACAGTAAGCAGCCTCTTCCGAGTTACATCCCTGGGCTAAGAAAACTAGCTAAGAAAATAGCTGTTCTTGTATTTATCATATGCCTGGAACTTGATTAAACCTCATGCAAACTGATTTTTTTTAAAAAAAGAAGAAAAAAAAAAAAAAACTTTTAAAGTTCATGGCAGAGTCACAAGAAATGCCTGCTAGGTGCTCAGCAAATCCTTCTTCATGGAACACGTTGTTGATACTTCTCTCTCAAGGGTATGTCGTGAGAGCTCGGGATAAATACCTAATAGGATAATCTGTGGTGGTGTTAGGGACCCGAGCAGCTTCTTCCTGGCCAGTCTCGATTCTGGATGCTGGATGTCTTCCAAAAAAGACAATAGCTCGGCCAGGTCCGAAAGCAGAGCAGGAAGGAAGGGCAGTGACCTAGACTCTGGTGGTCTCACCAACTGACAAGTCTCCCCAGCTCTCCCCAGCTCCCCGAGCACATGCACTAGAGGCAATATTTTGTAATAACTACAAATGGAGCATAGTTTTAAAAAACTGTTAAATCAAAAAAAAAAAAAAAAAGGAAAAAAATTTTTTAAAAAAGTGAATCAGGACTTCCCTGTTGGTTTGGTGGTTAAGACTTCACCTTCCACTGCAAGGGGGTGAGGGTGTGATCCCTGGTTGGGAGCTAAGACCCTATATGCCTCATGGCTGAAACGCCAAAATGTAAAACAGAAGCAATGATGTAACACATTCAATAAAGACTTTAAAAAAAATTGTGAATCACTATGCTGTGTTATCCTATATACTTGAAACTTATATAATGTAAATCAACTATATCTCAAGTTTTTAAAAAGTATGGAAAAACAAAAGAGAAAAGAAGTCAGGGCACCAACAGATTGGCTAACTTTTCTGCTCTGTCACAGGAGAGAACAGCAGATATGAATGTTCTCAAAGGGACTCTGTCCATTTCAGACCTTTAATATCCCTGTTATATATACCCCCAGTGCATTCTTTAGGTTGGAAGTTTGATATTAAGGGTATTGCTTTACTTTTTTCCTGATACAAACAGACCTACTTTATTAACATAAAAAATGTTGTTTTGGTACAAAAGAGATAGCAAATGACATTCCTTTAAATGTGACCTTGGAGAAATAGTTTAAACTTACCAGGTATGATTAATTTATCATAGGGAAACATTTTGCCTCTGCCTTCTTCCTCCTCCTCCTCATCCTCTTCTAGTAAAACAAAATACACATCATTGAATTCATTACATATTATTATGAAGGACAGCTCAAAAATTTTAATATTTTAACTGAGTCACTCATGAAAACTAGCTATAACGAGGAAAGCTTGTATTTTAGATATAGTCCCCTTGACTTTTTTGTTTAATTGTGACCATTATTACTCTGAACAATAAAGTTGCAATTTATCTGAAGGTAAACATTCAAAATAAAGGGAACACCCACACTTACGGCTGAACAGGTCTTTGGCCTGATCATAGGTCTTTGGGAATCCATCCAAAATGTAACCTTGATTCCTGCAAGGCATGGATTTTAGCTTTTCTTTCATAAATCTAATAATATATTGATCTTCCAGGCGACCTATTAAAAAGAAAAAAAAATTACTGTGCAGTCATATTCTACATATACAGGTTACATTCTAAAGTGACCTAAAAAATTCTTGTGTAGTCAAAATTACTATTGAAAAGCTCTTTTTCACTACAGTGAAAAATATGTGGTTTTGTATTTAAAGCATGACACATGAATTCTAATGCCCTGTAAAGTAGGAGAAACTAATGTACTCAACTGCAAGGAAGAATGGAAGCGAATGCTAATGTCTGCACTTTGAGGTTTTATTTCTTTTTTTACTGTGGTCACAAATTTCAGATGAAGTTGAAACAGCAGTAAGTGGAGAAATCCAGCGTGTTCTCCCTGACTGGCAGGGTTTGCTCAATTCTGTTTTGATATTATACTTCTATAGCTTTAATACATAATAAAAAATGCTTCCATTGTGAGAATTCAGTGGGATGGTACTCATGCATGCTGCTGCCACACGATTTATTAATACTACTTGCCCGATAAATATTTGCTGCTTTTGAATAAAAATCAGGCTTGATCCTGACCCTTAAAGGCACTAGCCTCCTTCTCCCTGTCTCTTCCAGTCGGCATTTCAGACCTTTACCCCACTGGACAGTTTCCTCTCCAGCCTTGAATGTGAGGTTCCTGCAGTTGCTTGGGGAGGCTAAGGATGGAGGAGTTTGTCCTAAAACTGTCACAGTGTTTCCAAGACAGCATGATGTAACTTCTCTAAAATATTCATCTATCCTTCCATTGTTAACTGTTGAACAGCTATCACTTCTAAGAAACAGCCCTGCCTTTATATGGCTTAATATATACATTTTGGTAATGCAAGTTTTGCAGAAGGAAATGGCAACCCACTCCAGTATTCTTGCCTGGAAAATCCCATGGATGGAGGAGCCTGATGGGCTACAGTCCATGGGGTCGCAAGAGTCGAACAGGACTGAGCGACTAAACAGCAAAGCAAGTTTGGCGAGTTTAGAAGCTGGTCTCTGAAACTCTTCCTAGGGTGGCACTATACTTTCAGCTTATCAGTGGGTGTAGAATATAAAATAATTTGAAGCCTTTTTTATTATTCAGTGACAATGAGATGATCTAATGAAAACACCTCTCCTTTCTTCCACCTTTCATTTGTCACATGAATCATTAGGCGGTAACTGATTCAGAAAATAATTGCGTCTTTCAGAAACTTAAATATTATGGCAGAGACAAAAAGATAATCAAAGATGTTATTTAACATAATGAAATTCCTCAAAATGATTTGATATTATGTCTCAATAAGGTTCACAGTGCTGTCAAGAAATAAAGCCACATTTTAAAAATGTCAAGGATCCACTGATATTCAAAGACGAGTTTTATTTAAACAGTAAATCCAATTCTCATAAGCGTCTCTGGTAAGGAAAGGCACATACTCAGAAATCTAGCTTCAGCTTCCTCTATGGCATCCCTTGGTTTATTTCAGGTATTTGGCCATTTGTTTCTGTTTGTTTCAGAACTAAGTGTTCAATATGCCAGAAGAGGGCTTGAGCAGCAGTTTATTTTATTTTTATTTTTGGCTGTGCTGGGTCTTCGTTGCTGCACGCGGGCGGGCTTTCTCTAGTTGCAGCGAACAGGGGCTACCCTTCGCCGTGGAGAACGGGCTTCTCCCCGCGGTGGCCTCTCGTGTGGTGGAGCACGGGCTTCAGGCACGGGGGCCTCAGTAGTTGTGGTGCTCTGGCTTAGTTGCCCCAATGCATGTGGCATTTTCCTGGACCGGGGATCGAACCTGCGCACTCTGCACTGGCAGGCGGATTCTTATCCACTATCCCACCAGGGAAGCCCTGGGCAGCAGTTTATGATGATCATGGAATGTGAGTTCACAAAGGACCAAGCCCAAGTGCCTTCTCTAGAGAACTGTGACCTCCTGGAGATACAGCCATGACCTTGGCTGGCCCGGAGCATTTTGGAAGGTGACTTTTACTTCTGCTTTAAAATAAATGAGCACGGCCCTGCTGATCAGGCCTTAAAACACCACACTGCTTCATCGTCTTTTTTTTTGTTGTTAAATTTTAAGTCTGCCTTTCAAATAAGAGTAATATTTCAAATGCTAATATTAACCCATAATTATAATTGCTAAAAGGCAGTTTAAACATCGATAGCTGGGGGGCTTCCCTGGTGGTCCAGTGGTTAAGACACTGCGATTCCATTGCAGAGGTCGCGGTTAGTTCCCTAGTCAGGGAACTAAAATCCTGCATGCCAAGCAGTGCAGCCAAAATACAGGAAAGAGAAAAAAAAGGTAGCTTCAACCAAGGTCTTTAAAATAATCCATGCATAATAGGGTTCGATCCCTGGGTCGGGAAGATATCCTTGAGGAGGGCATGGCAGTCCACTAAAATATTCTTGCCTGGAGAAAGCTATGGACAGAGGAGCTTAGGGAGCCATGAAGAGTCGGACACAACTGAAGTGTCTTAGCACGCACGCACAGTAGAAACACTACAAAGTTGATACATGTACATATTTTTCTCACCCCATCCCCAACTTTTTAATTTCAAATTCACAGAAAAGTTAAAAAGCTAGTCCACTGATCACCTGGAATCCCACCAACCAGATTCAACAAATCCACAATGCAAAAAGGATCTGTAACTAGTGAATTCTGTGGTTTAAACAAGTCCTTAATTTGGCTGCACAGTCAGGGACCAACAGGAGTGGAATGATGAATCGATAAGAATTCGGAGCTGCCTCTCTGCAGGACTGTGAGTTCTGTTTTGATGGAATTCTTAGAATCACATGACCACACATTGGGTCAGGTGAGGACTTCTGCCTCTTTGTGCTATGAAATTTCCACAGAGGTTTACACCGTGGGTTCACAGGTCTTCTTTTGTTTAAACATAACCTGGGTCTGTGTTCTAGTTTCAGGTAAATGTGAATAGGAAGGAGTTTTGGACAAACTTGAAGAAAAAGCACTTTCCCAGAGTTAAGTGGGAGTGACTGCAGTTTTGCCATCTTGTCGGAAGTGAGCGGGTGGGTGGGCCTGTGACAGCAGGGAGGTTTGCCTCCCACCCGGTGCATGCTAAGTCGCTTCAGTTCGACTCTTTGCATCCCTTTGGATGTAGCCCACCAGGCTCCACTGTCCATGAGATTCTCCAGGCAAGAATACTGGAGTAGGTTGCCATACCCTTCTCCAGGGGATCTTCCTGACCCAGGGATTGAACCCGGGTCTCTTACGTCTCCGGCATTGGCAGGCAGATTCTTTACCACTAGCACCAACTGGAGCCCCCGACTACTGACCCAGTTTGGGAAAGCTTGAAGGCAAAAGGAGAAGGGGGCGGCAGAGGATGGGACGGCTAGATAGCATCACTGACTCAATGGACATGCATGTGAGCAAACGCTAGGAGATCGTAGAGGACAGAGGAGCCTGGTGTGCTGCAGTCCAGGGTCGCAGAGTCAGACGTGACTTAGCGGCTGAATGGCAACAACACCATCAGTGGGAAGAACAGAATCTCCTGCCAAGGACAGGCCCTTCCTGAACTTTGGTGATGCAGTGACTGCTCTCGACCGTAATTCTCGTTCTGTGTGGTCACCCCCACCTGGACATGAAAAGAGCCCAGTCAGTACTTCATGTCACCCTGTTTACACAAAGTTATTGGATAAGACTTTCGGGTCCTTGCAAAGACCAACTATATGATCCTGTCAATAAACACTGTCCATGTCTGTCTGGTTCTGGCCTTACACCCCAGGCTTACAGCCTATGCACACACGACCACGGCCCCCTGTGGATTCCTACAAGCCCCAGGCCCCACCCTTCCAGGTGGCCTTGCCAGACTTCCTCCACAGGTGTCCTCACAATGGAACGTCTTGTTTTGCTTTCTTCTCCTCCCCTAAATGGTAAGAGCCGGGACACTGCAAGACTCTGAACCCAAGATAAGGATTCCCCACTGTCTCAGGCGAGGCAAAGAAAATGAAAGTGAAAGTCCCTCAGCTGTGTCTGACTCTTTTCGACCCCATGGACTGTTCAGTCCATGGAATTCTCCAGGCCAGAATACTGGAGTAGGTAGCCATTCCCTTCTCCAGGGGATCTTCCCAACCCAGGGATCGAATCCAGGTCTCCCACTTGCAGGCAGATTCTTTACCAGCTGAGCCACAAGGGAAGCCAAAGAATACTAGAGTGGGTAGCCTCTCCTTTCTTCAGAGGATCTTCCCGACCCAGGAATCGAACCAGGGTCTCCTGCATTGCAGGCAGTTTCTTAACCAACTGGGCTATGAGGGGAACAGGCGGGGCAAGGGCAGCGTCATATCTTCAAGTGTTGACCTGGGTTTTCTGTGTACCTTCACCTCTGCGATTTTAAATTCCATTTCCTCCACACCCAGCCCACACCGGGGCAAAAATTCAGACTCAGATAACCAGCTGATTTAAATGAATGCTCAGTGTTCAGTCGCTAAGTTGGGTCCAACTCGTTGGGACCCCATGAACAGTGGCACACCAGCCTTTCACTGTCTCCCAGAGTTTGCTCAAACTCATGTCCATCGAGCAGGTGATGCCATCCAACCAGCTCATCCTCTGTTGTCCCCTTCTCCTCCTGCCCTCAATCTTTCCCAGCATCAGGGTCTTTTCCAAGAGGTCGGCTCTTCACATCAGGTGGCCAGAGCGTTGGAGCTTCAGCTTCAGCACCAGTCTTTCCAACGACTATTCAGGGCTATTTCCTTTACCTCTGGGAAATCTCTCTGGGATTCTAACTTCCATTTCCTTCCCACCTTGCCCACATCAAAGCAAAAACCCATATTCATAAAACTAGCTGGTTTAAACAAACCCTCAGTGTATGCAGACATTCTCCGCCCTGTAAACTACACTGGAGTGGCCTGGGGGCAGGCGAGGAGGAGGTGGAGGGGTAAACCAGAGTTGGGAGGAGGGTGAGGAGTCCTGAAGATAAATAGCTAGTAAGAAGAGCATCTGGAGGGACAGGAAGTGGGGTGTCAGAAGACCAGAGACGCGGAGGATGGCCCAGAGCGGTGCCCCAGGGGAAGGCGGTGGCTGGTCCTCAGGGGGAAAGCCCGTTTATGCCTTTGTCTTCCTTCCCTGGTTTCCCCGTGGCTCAGACAGTAAAGAATCTACCTGCACTGCAGGAGACCCAGGTTCAATCCCTGGGTCAGGAAGATCCCCTGGAGGAGGAAATGGCAACCACTTCATTATTCTTGCCTAGGAAATCCCATGGACAGAGGAGGCTGACTGGCTGCAGTCCATGGGGTTGCAAGAGTCAAACAAGACTTACCGACTAAATAAGAACCACCACCTCATTCCCTAATCCCCCACGCCCCAGTCCAACCTTGGAGGATCAGAAACTGCCACCAGCAAGGCAGAAGGAGTGAGTAAGAGGAAAGAAACCAAAGGTCCTTGATAGGATAGGAGGGGAGGAACTCTCCACTGGATACAAGTCTACACTTGCTTACACTTTGGAATGACCTTTAGCCAACTCTTCTGTACTGTACAGCTGGTATAGAATATGGCTGCAATGCAGGAGACCCTGGTTCAATTCCTGGGTCGGGAAGATCCCCTGGAGAAGGGAAAGGCTACCCACTCCAGTATTCTGGCCTGGAGAATCCAGTCCATGGTGTCGTAAAGGGTCAGACACGACAGAGTGACTTTCACTTTCATAGCCAACCCTAGTATTACCCTTTGATGGAGGATCTCAATTATATGAAAATGAAATAATTGCTTTTCTAACTGCTGCTGATGCTTTCATGCCTGGGTGGCAAGCTCCCTTAAAGACATCTCATTTCAAAACCTCATTTATGATTATTTGGCTGGAATGGCCTTCTTAAAGTATGAATAAACAGAGAAGCCATTTACTTATTATATAAGAGCTGCAGTGAGACCAGTCTGAAATTCCATCCCAGGGTAAGGAAAGAATGAGTACAGAGTTAAAGTTTAAAGGGACACTTTACTGCAATCCATGTGTTCAACAAACTCGTTAAAATTATCATGTGAGTGAGAAAATTTTTCTATTTATTTTTATTTCTTCCTGAATGAGTGACTCATTGGCCCAAGTTTTTCATCTATGTTTTCCTATTCAGGACTTAATGGTTTTCTTATTACTTTGACTGAGCATTTTATTAACTATTAACTCTTTGTCATATTTGGTAGCAAATATTTTTTCCTGATATGTCCTTTGCTGTTTAATTACAGTGTTTGATGCTTTACAAATACTTATGACTACACACAGTTTTTTAAAACTTAGGTAGTTCTTTCCCATCATTTTTTTTTTTAATCTTAAATCAACTCTGAATATTCATTGAAGGGACTGATGCTGAAGCTGAAGCTCCAATACTTTGGCCACCTGATGCAAAGAGCTGATTTACTGGAAAATACTGATGCTGGGAAAGATTGAAGGCAGGAGAAGGGGGCAACAGAGTATGAGACAGTGATAGCATCACCAACTCAATGGACATGAATTTGAAAAAACTCCAGCAGATAGTAGAGGACAGAGAAGCCTAAAGTGCTGCAGTCCACGAGGTTGAAAAGAGTCAAACATAACTTAGCAACTGAACAACAACGCGAAGTAGTTTTTATAGCAAGGGAAAAAACCAGCTGTTACAAGAATATCACAGAATGGTTACCTGCGTTCTGGTCCATGCTTTCCTTGATGCCCTCCAAGAGCTCCTGGGCATCTTCCACATTATCCTCCTCTTCCTCCTCTTCACCTTCTTCTTCTCCTCCTTCCATTACATCCTTAGGTGTAATGATTGCCTCCTACATATCACAAAGATATTCAAATCAGATGATGCCCTGCATTGATTGGCTGCTCATAAATCTTCTGGCCAATGATCCTGGAAAAGGCTGGTACCCAAACAGGGGAGGTACTGAAGGACAGGCATACAAAAGTGGTCAGGATGCTTTTATCTATGAAGACGGATGAGAGTCTTGTGGGGTTTTTTACTCTCTTTTAGAACAGCAATCTATTTCTGTGCTAATGCCAGAACAACTTAAGAATCAATACTCTCTCTACCCACAGACACCACCTAGAAAGCATCGTTGAGTCAGACATGACTTAGTGACTGAACAAGAACATATATCTGAAAAACACAAAAACATTAATTTGAAAAGATGCATGCATCTCAATCATAGCAGCATTATTTATGATTGCCAAGACCAAGCAACCTAAGGTCTATCAACAGATAAATGGATAAAGAAGATGTGATATATATTTATATCACATGGCGGAATACTACTCAGCCATGAAAAATAATGAAAATTTGCCTCTTGCAATAAATGGATGGACTTGGAGAGCATTATTCTAAGTGAAATAAATCAGACAGAGAAGAACGAATACTGTATGATATCACTTATATGTTGAATCTAAAAAATACAGCAAACTAATAAATATAACAAAAAAGAAACAGACTCACAGATACAGAGAACAAACTAGTGGTTACCAATGTGGAGAGGGAAATGGGGAGGGACTGTGTAAGGGTAGAAAATTAAGAGGTACAAACTATTATTTCTAAAATAAGATACAAAGATATACTGCACAACACTGGGAGTATAGCCGATGCTTTATAATAACTGTAAATGGAGTATAATCTTTAAAAATTGTAAATCACTATTGTTCATGTGTAAGTGATACACTATTGTAAATCAACTATACTATACAATTTTAAAATTGTACAACTACACAATTTTAGGAAGAATAACAATACCGCCAGTCAACAGAGAGAAAACAAGATATATTTTGAGCAACAACTAGAGACAGACAAAAGTTTAAGGGCCACCCATGAAAGATGCTTCCATCTTATGAAGGAAAACCCATTGGGATTCTGTATTTTCATAATAGGGGCTAATAACAAACTCCAGGTAAAATAACAAATCTCTTTGAAGGATGCCATGGAAGATCAGTGACTTCTTAGTTATAAGACTAAGAAAAGGGATTTTTAAACTATTGAAATTCCCAATAAAGTTGCTAAAATTGTTACCAGTTTCGCTATGGCTTCAGAGATGACATCCTTCAATTTAATGTGGTGCAGTTTATAGTATTTGGCTAAAACTTCGGCAATGCTGGATTTTCCCACAGCTGGAGGGCCAAGAATGCAAATCTTGATCGGCTAAAAGAGGAGAAAAGGGATCACACAGGGTCTCTGAATGATCTGCTGCTAAGCGGTGCTCTTTATTTCCAGGATCAGCCCTTTGAAGTCTCAGGATTCCGCAGCCTGGTTCACCCCTTCGTTAAGAGCCCAGAGTCACTTTCTCTTGGTGTTTAATGAGCATCTGCTATGTGTCCTGAGCTGGGCATGGGGGACAAGACACAGCAAACTGTTCAGGAGCACCCTAAAAGTGCTTTTAAAAAAAGCCAAGTACTTGAGCATCACACACTACAATTTCACTTTGCAGTGTTACCCTGTAAAGACAGCAAAGAGAGAGAAGAGTTTCTAGTCTACTCTTGGAAGGTGCTTAATTTATTGCCTCCTGAACATTGTTTCTGGATTAAACTTGGTCTTGAATTATCTTTTCCTTTTTAAACCAGTTAATTTATTCTAGTTTTTTAAAAATACACCCATTAAAAAAACAATTTCCTCTGCTGAAAAACTTGCTTGAATGCTAAAGAAGCTCACCACATTCATAACTGGTGAGCAAATGTTTATTTCTAACAGAAATAAAAATACCGGTGACAAATAAGTCATTTCTTTTGAAATGGTCCAAATGGTTGTGCAACTGAAGCTTGGTATTTTGCAAGGCAAATTTTCAAAATTTTAAATTAAAAAAAAAAAAAAAAACCACGCCAAAGAAAAGAAATTTCCATGGGCAGAGTGTCTATGTGCTTAAAGCTTACATAATTTCATACAGGGAGTGGATTATCATGATTACTACTATCATTATTAGTGCTGCTACTACTATTGCTATTACTGTTTGTCAGGCTGTGAGGGGAGTGAGCAGACCCCTGCGGGGGCGCTGGGTAAGGTGTGGTGGACGGGAATGATCGCCACCGCTCGGGGCAGGCTCTCAGGATGCTGGCGATGACCAGGGTGATGGGCGTGGAGCGGGAAGGAGTCAGCAGAGCAACACTGGGGCTGAGCCTTGATGCAGAGCTGGGCTCCGACGTGCACACGATGCCTTCACCAAGACGTGAGGGCCGGTGGTCCCCCAGGCAGGGCCACGTGCCGAGTGTCACCCACACACCAAGAGTGGGTCTGTCTCCTGGGGTAGGTATGCTCACCTTGTGTGCCGCATGCTAACTTGGCGTCTGACTCTCTGTGACTCTACGGACTGGAGCCTGCCAGGCTCCTCTGTCCGTGGGACTTTTTTAGGCAAGAATACTGGAGTGGGTCACCACTTCCTCCTCCAGGGGATCTTCCCAACCCAGGAATCGAGCCCATGTCTCCTGTGTACCCTGCACTGAAGGTGGATTCTTTACCCGCTGAGTCATCAGGGAAGCCACCTCATCAGGGTACAAAACAGGAACTGGTAGCTTACTCATTTATAATGGCAAGCAGGGTTGCCACTGGGCTCAGAACACTCCAAGGGCACGTGTTTGGTATATTGCCCTCACGGCAGACACGTATAGAAAATAGTGTGATGAGCTTTGATCAGAGCGAGGAGAGTCAGATGAATGGCCTGTTGAGTGGCATTAGATCAAGGTAGCTGAATGCCCCTGGCTCTGCACAGGGATGACTTTGCTTTGTTAAAGGAGCAGGTATTGTGGGGGCCCTTGGCTTGATGCTACCAGCATAGGATTGCCTATATTGCCCTCGGGCATGTTTGCTGTTCTATGCTGCCATGCTGAGCAACGCCCCAGGGATGGACAGACTCAGTTTAATTTTTAGGTATGCTTACTACTTCTATCATATTCTGTCAACCACATGGTCTCTTTAAGGTGTCTTGTCCTATCTCCACTCTGACTTGGTGTTGTTCTAACTTGACCCACAGATGATAACACTAGTCTAACCTCTTGAGTTGCTCGGTGCTTCAGGACAGTCTCCAAGGACAGCCATCCTGGGTGTCTCAGATGCTTAAAAGCATCATCGTTTCTTTTGCAAAGTGGTACATCTTTTACTGATTCTCAGCAAGGCATCCTTTGCAGGAGAGTATGGTTTTTAGGCTACAAAGGCAACTCTGTTGGCCTTTGTTCAGTATTTCCGTGCAAAATGGCAATTCAACTATGAGGGCACCTGTTACTCATAGACTGTAATTTTCAAACTGCTTTCTCCTGTCATATTCACTCTCATCTTTGGAAGGCCTCCCTGGGAGAAATCCAAAGATCTGGGCAAGTGTCGCGTTTACCTGACTTCAGAGATGGAGCTGTGGAGGCTCCACAGTTTGGCCATTCAAGCTAAGCTGGCATCTTAGCTAGTTTGAATCCCTGCCCAGCTGTGTGACCTTGAAGAAACTGCTCCATCTCTCTGAACTTTGGTTTCCTCATCTGTATTATGGAGTTAAGAATATCTATGGAAAGTTGTGATTGCTAAAACAATCAGCAGGGACTTCTCTGCTGATTCAGTGGTTAAGATTTCGCCTGCCAATGCAGGAGGCTCAGGTTCGATCCTTGGTTGGGGACCTGAGATCCCACATGCTTTGTGGCCAAAAAACCAAAATGTAAAACAGAAGCAATATTGTAGCAAATTCAGTAAATACTTTAAAGATGACCCACAACAACAACAGAATCTTTTTTTTTTTTAAATAAAATGACCAGCAAATCCCCTGGCCAATCAGAAAAAATCAAAGTAATAATCAGACTTCCCCACCTCCTACCTACCCAGATGGATACCAGGTGAGACATGGACCAGTAAGGTACCTGACATTTTCCCTTAAAGAGACAGCTCTGTGACACTCAGTCTGGGGCTTACTATCATGCTTAGTTGGTGTCAAGCATAATGGTCATGTGTGTCAACTTAAAAATTTTTGATATTCGATTGGCAAGTTTCCATAGAATATAGATGTAGACTGTTAGACCTGGACAACGGATTAGATTTGAAAAAGAACTTGAATTTAGGAATTCAGACATGTGAAAGAAAAGTACTTCCATTGGTGTAATTACACCAAAAGCCTCATGTACGTTGCTTTAATCAGAAGCTTAAACAGGAAGTGGTTATAGTTACCAGTAATCTTCTGCTTTGCTTGTACTCTTTGAGGATGCTGTTGATGTTTTCCACGAATCCTGCTTGGGCGAACCATCGAATGTTAAAATTCTCCTTCACAAAGAGTGCTTCCATCCTCAAGTTGACCAGTAAGTGGTCAATATTCTCTTGCTAAGGGAGAAAAGGACGTCAAAGATTTGTCTCTCTCCTTCCACCATGTGATAGTTATAACAAACCCAAATCGCCAGAGTTATTGAAGAAAAATATGGACACATTCACTAAACATGAATGTCAAAGAAGACAGCTCTAAGTTTTGATACTTTGGCCACCTGATGGGAAGAGCTGACTCACTGGGAAAGACCCTGATGTTGGGAAAGATTGAAGGCAAAAGGAGAAGAGGATGGCAGAGGATGAGATGGTTAGATAGCATCGCTGACTCAGTGGACATGAAGTTGAGCAAACTCTGGAAGACAGTGAAGGACAGAGAAGCCTGGCGTGCTGCAGTCCATGGGGTCACCGAAACTGGACACGACTTAGCAACTGGATGACAGGTTTTGACAGAGCGCCTGCTGGGAGGCCCTGGGACCCCAAATTCTCCCCACACTGGCTCTCCTGTGATGGGCGGTGTCCTGCCTTGTACAGTTACGCAAAGAGTAGGGAGGCTTCCTTGGTGGTCCAGTGGTTAAGGCCCTGTGGTTCTCCTGCAGGAGGCATGGGTTTGGCCATGTAATGTGCCCCCCCCCCCCAAAAAAAGAGATACTAGAATTCTGAGTGAAAGATTTCTTCCTTCTTTCAAAAAAAAAGTTTGTTTTTTTTTTAAATTCTACCTATTTTGTGAGTAGTGCAATCTCATGGTTCAAAATCCAAAAGAATAAAAAGTACAGGGGAAACATATACATCCTACTATACATAAAGTAGATAACCAACAAGGACCTACTGTATCATGCAGAGAGCTTGACTCAATATTTTGTAATAACCTACAGGGGAAAAGAATCTGAAGAAAACAGATATATGTCTATATACTGAATCACTTTGCTATACACCTGAAATGAACACCACAGTGGAAATCAACTATACTCAACACTTAAAAAAAGTAGAGGGGAGAAGTACCCCCTTTGGCCCCAATCACCACCCACCCAGTTCTGCTTCCCAGAAGCAAGCAAAGATACAGTCCTTTTAGAAACATGTCCCAGTGAACGGTTTTGCTAGACTTTATTTATTAAAAAAAAAAAAAAAAGATTATATTCTAAAACAAGCTGGAGGAATGCACTGCATGGCTAAAACTGTACTTTCTTGTTGTGGTGATGAAATCAGAAGTTCAGCCTCCTCTTTGAATTTTACAATGACGCCAAAGAGAACAGCATCCAATGTTTGTATAGCATTTTACACATTAGACAGCTTTCAAATTTATTTTCTGACCATGATCTCTGAAGGATTTTCAGAGGAAAGGAAAAAAAAAAGGAAAAACAAGACCCAACAAAACAGGCTCACAGAAGTGAAGAAGATAGGTTAGAATGTCCACTGTGCCTTAGGAGCTGAAATGAAAGTGCAAGTCAGATCTTCTGACTCCAGATCCCTCAAGAAGCAATACCTTTAGGAAAAGAGTAGGAAAAAAAACAAAAAACAAAAAACTCTCATATACTAACTGTTAAGTCCTTGGTTAGGAAAGCATTTTCCTTGGGTATTTTCTGGATTTTCCCAGGGCCAGTACTTTTACTGATGCACTGTTAGAGAAAAACAGAAGTATTATTTTGGTTGACCTGTAAGATTTTGATACAAAATTTCTCAAATAAATATAAACATAACTGAATACAAAAAAAAATCTGCAAAGCAATGGGGGAGAGCCCTGAGGACATGCACTGTTTATTTGTTCCACACAGAACAAAGGATCATCACTGCAGGCAGATGATGGACACAGAGATGAAAAAGCCCGATCCCTGCCCTCAGGGAGCTCCCAATCTGAAAAGGGAGAGACAGACGGGTACTTAGATGCTGGTGTGTGATGTCTGATGTTAGGTATGTGGAAAAGCGGTGGCGGGGCTGCAGGGGAGGTGGGATGGAGGTAGGGAGGGTGCAGAGGAAGATGTCCAAGGTGAATCTTTATTTACTTATTTTGGCCTCACCTTTCAGCATGCGGTGGGCTTCCCAGGAGGCTCAGTGGTAAAGAACCCACCTGCCAATGCAGGTGACGCAGGAGACGTGGGTTTGATCCCTGGGTCGGGAAGATCCCCTGGAGCAGGAAATGGCAGCCCACTCCAGTGTTCTTCCCTGGAGGACCCCGTGGACAGAGGAGCCTGGAGGGCTGCAGTCCATGGGGTCGCACAGAGCTGGACATGACTAAGCGACTGAGCACACATGCGCTTGGCAGGAAGTACTTCCACCATCAGGGATCGAACCTGCACCTCCTGCGGCGGGAGCTCGAGTCCTAGCCACTGGACCACCACGGAACCCCTGAGCTGAACCGTAAAGATGAGGAGGGGTCAGTTCCCTGGCAGTTCAGGGGTTAGGATTCCACACTCTGATCGCAGAGGGCCCAGCCTCAGTCTCTGGTCGGGGAACTAAGATCCCACATGGTGCTCTGTGTGGGACCCTCCTCCCAAAAAAAGATGAGTAGGGGGTGGCCTGGGGAGGGGCAAGGGAAGGCCGCACTGGCTGAGCCAGCTGGGCCACAAGGTGACCTTTAGCCAGAGCAGCCTGGACAGGAGAGGAGACCTTCAAAGATCCAGAGGTCCTGCATGCTGCCAGTAGGTTTGGAGAACTTGACCACGGTCAGTACTCTGGGGCACAGGTCACAGGCAGATTCTAGCACTCTGGTGTGTGACTTGTATCTGAACAGTGGTCTTTTCTGCTCTTTTCTGTGCAGATACTGGAGAGAGACTATTGTGGTTGTAACTTCCCAGCATACATATACTGCAGATACAAATAGCAAGCTTCGGTTTTGTTGTTGTTATACAGATCCCGTGGACTGTAGCCTGCCAGGCTCCTCTGTCCATGGGATTTCCCAGGCAAGAACACTGGAATGGGTTGCCATTTCCTTCTCCAGGGGCTCTTCCGGATGCAGGGATCGAACCCGAGTCTCCTGCATTGGCAGGCGGATTCTTTACCACTGAGCCACCAGGGAAGCCCAAGCTTGGGTTGAAGGATGTTCTATTTTAGGCCCCACCCCCACTCCGCACCCAGTCGTGTAAGCACCCCTGATTCCGCCTTGAGGGGCTTGGGTAAAAGGATTTAAGAGATGCCATCCAAGCCGGGATGACACGGCTGTACCTTGACAAAGTCTTCCAGGGTGTGAACTGACTCGTCCACAGCCACCAGGTAATGGAGCTTCGGCACGTGGTCTATGATGTTCTGGATCACCCTGTACCCCAGGGAACATCATCCCCAGAGGAAATAAACACAGGAGATGCTCATTTATGTAAACAGGATTCACCGATTGCTACCCCCTTGGGCCAGGGGCTTTGATGATTTAGTGGATTATCTCACTTCATTTTCCAACGAGGTCAAGGTTGGAATGATGGTCCCCAAGCTACAGAGGAGGAAGCTGGTGAAGAGTTAAGTGACATTTCTTGGGCTGAAGAGTTACTGGGAAGGTAGAAGGGCCAGGACTGGAAACCAGATCCATCTGCTGACAAGAGTAGCTGAGCCCTGTCAGGACTTGCGTCGATGAAGTCCGTTCACCCAGTAGCTCATTGAAGTCTCATGACAGAGCTTTGGGGGAGGTCTTTCACAAAGTAAGACATGAATTCACAGAAGCTATGACTCCTTAAGTCACATAGCACGGAGTGGCTTAGATTTCCCACCCTGGATTATTAATGAATGATGGCCAACATTTCTGAGTCCTTAACACCATCAACCCTGTGCTGTGGGCTACCCCAGGTTTTACCCCACTGAATTCTCACAACAATCAAGTAAGCTATTATCATCCCCATCTCACAAATGAGAAAATCAGACCCAGAGAGGTTAAGCAACTTCCCCAAATTCACACAGCTACTGAGAGGCAGAGCAGGAATTTGCATACAGTATGAAAAACAATTCCAGAGAAACATCAGTGAATAGAAGATTGTCACAAGACTGTGGATTCTACCTCTATCATAGCTCTCTTTCTAGTCAAATGGAAATAAAACAAATGCACCTGTCTCAATCTCTGTTTCATATTTGTTTTATATTAATTTCACACAACATTTCCTCTTTTAGCTTCTTCCTTTGTTAAATATTTGACAATCTTCAAGAAATTAGCAGGGGAAAGATTCTACCGAAAGGGCCCCGAGTCCTTGTGTAATGGGAATAATTTAATTAATTTAATAGTGTAAGATGCTTTCTTTAAAGCCTGATAACGTGGTAATGTACAGTTTCTGCAGAAAAGAAGAGTCTGTCTCAGCCTCACCGTGTTCAGTGTTAATGTTGCCTGGAGCAGATTGAGGTTTTGAGCAAAGTCTGAAGCTTAGGGACTCCTTCTTTGAGAACAATAATAAAGATTAAGTTTAGGGCTATGGAAGGGACCCACGCAGGGGAAGGGTCCTGAAGTTTAAGTCTCATTGTTCCCCAGTAAATCTGAAAATCTGCCTGGGATCAGAACTAATTTACGAGTGGAGAGAAAGGGAGGGGTTCTAGAAACCAGAAAGGAGGAATTTCCTAGCAGTGCAGTGGTTAGGGCTCCACGCGTTCACTGCAGGGGACATGGGTTCTATCCCTGGTCAGGGAACTGAGTTCCCACTAGCCACATGGCCAAATTTAAAAGAGAGAGAGAGAGAGAAAGAAAAAGACACCAGAAAGACTCTCAGAGAGGCGCTGCTTCCTCCTGTGGGGTAAGCCAAGGGGATAACAGAATGAAGCTCTTGGAACTCGAAATGCAGAAGTGATGAACTGCAAATAAAGGGAACCCCATCCCTTACCTAGCGTCTAAGTCAGCATGTGCAAAGAAGGGTAAGGGGACCTGGGGATACTCTGTGACTCTGAAAAACACTGGAAGATGTGCAATTCTGCTCCTAGGGTGAACTTGAACTTGAACTTGGTGGGGAACTCTTAGATGACAGACACTATTTCATCAGACACTATTTCAGTAATATTTCATCACTATTTCATCAGACAGACACTATGTCAAAGTGGAGCTGATAAAAGTACCTTCTACTTAGGGTTTTTGTGAAGAAGAAATACAATAATACACGTGAGGATCTTAGCACTTGGTAAGAAACAAACGTGTCAGTCAGTTAATTCCAGAGCAGTCACATGGCTGGGAGAACACTTACCCTGCTAGATCAAGAACGTGAATGGCTGGAATGACATTTGTTCCATCTCCAAACACTGGTAATGCAGGGACTTCACCCAACCAAGCTAGCTAAAATAAAGAAAAGCAAAAGCATTTTCCCCCAGTTCCATATGCCTGACTATTACAGCTCACAAAGACAGCCATAGTCGGAGACATCCAAAAACATCTATCTGATGAAGTAATCACCTTAAGATGTTTTATAAATCAGTTCTGATGAGATTTAATTCATCCAATCCTATTAAGAGAAGTAAAGTGCAACCTCAGGGCTGAAATACTTTTCACTGGCTGCCTTTAGTAGTCATCTGCCTGTTGTCTACAGAGAGAGAACATACTGCAGTATGCACAGTGTCTTTAATTTTCATTTTTATGAGAAAAATTTCAAAGTACCCCCACTGGTTGGGGGTTATCATCATCAGTTTGTAGATGAAATGCTTCGTGGATAGAGTACCTTCCAGGAATTAGACTTCTGATAAGTCCTTTACACTGAATTTGAACCATGATCGTCACAGAGTCCAAATCCTTGTCTTTTCCCTTCATTAAACATTTCAGTAAATAGATAGATAGTCTGGGTACTGTTTAACTATCCTGAGTGAAAGAGGTAGGGGTGGGGGCCGCAGCAGATCGCTGGATATTTTGGACTTGGGAGAAACCATTTAAGGGCTTTAAGCAGGGAAGTGAAATGACTGGATTTGCTTTAGGATCCCCTGGAGAAAGGAACGGCACCCCACCCCAGTACTCTTGCCTGGAGAATCCCATGGACAGAGGAGCCTGGTGGGCTACAGTCCAGGGGGTTGCAAAGAGTCGGACAGGACTGAGTGACCAACACGTCCACTTTCACTTTCTTGTGAAGGGATGACGGGTAGTAAGACTTTCAGTGGAGAGACCTACGCCTTGACAGGTGAGGACGAGAGAGGGTTTCGCCCAGTCGGTGGATGGGAGGTTGGGAGTGTTGGGTTGAAGAAAGGGAGATTCCGGGGAGGTTGTCTCTATGGGGCTTGGGGATCTTGTGATGGAAGAGAAAGAGGGAAGAGTTGGGCTTTGGTTGGTATAGCTGGGTGCAAGGTGGCGCAGTTTTCTGATATGGGACCTGGGGAAGAGCTGCAGATTTGGGAGTAATCATAGATACAGTTTGGATTTGTGAGACATCCAAGTTGAAATGCTGGACCTGCAGAGGGAGAACTAAGGAGAGGGAGTTTCACTGGCACCAGTCATGGGATTGAACAGCCCAACCCCGGGAAAGATTTTCTTTCTAATGAAAAATAAATAAATTAGAAAAATAAATATTTAGAAATTTGCCATCTTAAAAAAAAACCTTATAGAAAAGTCATACCTTAAAAAAAGCATGCAAGATGCCTCCTTCCATTCCATACTGAAGTCCGGCAGCCACTACGTAAGTGGTGAATTTTCTGACCTATTAGATAAAATACAAAAGAAAACCTAAATGTATTATTATAAATCACAGTGAATCAGATTATTTTAGTGATTTTTTTTTTAAATGAGCAGTTTAGTAAATCTCATCACCTCTTTCAAAAACTCCTAACATATTGTGTGTGCCTGGCCTCTTCTTGCTAATCCTTCAGCCAATTAGAGCATGCTCACTGGTGTCTGAAGTACAATTATCACTACAGACACCCCCCACGCTATCACCACTGAGATTTGATCTGGGGAGGTTGGATGTTGGTAAATTGAAGAGACTCGTTAAATGATGATGGAACCCAAGTAGAGATGGGAACACCCCACCACCACCGCCACCAGTATGAGAGAACTGGGGTCTCTGGGTGAACTTTGTGAAAAGTGAAAGCTGTTCAGTCCCATCTGACTCTTTGCGAGTCCATGAAATTTTCCAGGATAGAATACTGGAGTGGGTAGCCATTCCCTTCGCCAGGGGATCTTCCCAACCCAGGGATCGAACCCAGGTCTCCCGCATTGCAGGCAGATTCTTTACCAGCTGAGCCACAAGGGAAGTCCAAGAATACTGGAGTAGGTAGCCTATCCCTTCTCCAGCAGATCTTCCCCACCCAGGAATGCAACCGGGGTCTCTTGCGTTGCAGGCGGATTCTTTACCAACTGAGCAACCAGGGAATTGTGATTCATCTACGTTCCTGTACTTCTGGACCAGTGGATAGTCAAGGCAAGGGCAAGGTGACTGGGTCCCCTGGGTTTTTGGAGGGAACATGATAACAGAAAAGCTCCTAAAGGATTGGCCAGCCTATGAACTTGCCTCAGAATGCTACATTGGTCCTCAGTCCTGTGTTTATGGTATAGCTTGTAACTATGAATGTGAGGGCTGCCAGCATGATGACAGTAGATAAATACTGGACAACCAGCCCCAGGAACGCAGTGATCACATCTGTTCTGTTCATGGCTGTGAGACCAGCTCCTACCCACAGTGCCTGCTACACAGTAGGATCTGAACAGATGTGAGTTATGAGATTCTTTCCAAGGGTCTATCTACTTGATGAAAAACGCTAGGTTAAAGAAGAGTTATTAGGATGAACAAATTGGCCAGATCAACCTTATCTCACTAATTGTTCAGAAAAGAGTGATTAACAAAGCTTGGGATAATTAACAGAGGAATGGATAAAGATGTGGTACATATACACAATGGAATACTACTCAGCCCTAAAAAAGAACTAAATAATGCCATTTGCAGCTAGAGATGATCATACTCGGTGAAGTAAGTCAGAAAGAGAAAGACAAATACCGTATGATATCACTTACACATAGAATCTAAAATATGACACAAACGAACTTATCTATACAACAGAAACAGGCTCACAAACATATAGAATAGACTGGGATTGACGAGGAGGGAAGAGAGAGGGCTGTACTGGGAGTTTGGGGTTGGTAGATATAAACTGTTACATTTAGAATGGGTAACAACAGGTCCTACTGTATAGCACAGGGAACTGTATTCAATATCTTGTGATAAACCATGATGGAAAAATATATAATAAAATGAATGCATGTATGTGTATAACTGAGTCTCTTTACTGTAGAGCAGAGATTGGCATGACATTGTATATCACCACTACTTTAATTAAGAAAAAATTTAAAAAGAAAACTTGGGATAAAAAAAATAGATCTTTAAAACTAAATTTTATTGTCTCATTTACAGCATGGGCCATATGTCATGTTTTTACAATAAAAAAAAAAGATATTCAGATGATGCTGTTTCTCCGTTTTATTTATTTATTTATGGTTACACTGCACAGGCACTCCGGATCGTAGTTCCCTGACCAGGGATTGAACCCATGGCCCCTGAAGTGAAAATGCAGAGTCCTAAACACTGGGCCACCACCAATTCCCTTATTTTTCCATTTTAGATTGTCGTTCACATCCAATAAGAGCTTCCCTCGTAGCTCAGTAGGTAAAGAATCTGCTTGCAGAGCAGGAGACCTGGGTTTGATCTCTGGGTTGGGACGATCCCCTGGAGAAGAAATGGCAACCCACTCCAGTATCCTTGCCTGGCAAACCCCATGGACAGAGGACCCCGGTGGGCTGCAGTCTACGGGGTCGCAAAGAGTCGGGCATGACTGAGTGACTCACACTCACACCCATTATTTTTGCATGTGTGATCATGCCTTCTCAACCAGTGATTTAGACATAAGTGATCAAGAAACCATGCTGACTGGAGTGTAATGGTACCTCATTGAGGTTTTGATTTGCATTTCTCTGATAATGAGTGATGTTGAGCATCTTTTCATGTGTTTGTTAGCCATCTGTATGTCTTCTTTGGAGAAATGTCTGTTTAGTTCTTTGGCCCATTTTTTGATTGGGTCATTTATTTCTCTGGAGTTGAGCTTCAGGAGTTGCTCGTATATTTTTGAGATTAATCCTTTGTCTGTTGCTTCATTTGCTATTATTTTCTCCCAATCTGAGGGCTGTCTTTTCACCTTGCTTATAGTTTCCTTTGTTGTGCAAAAGCTTTTAAGTTTCATTAGGTCCCATTTGTTTATTTTTGCTTCTATTTCCAATACCATTACACTCCAGTCAGGATGGCTGCTATCCAAAAGTCTACAAGCAATAAATGCTGGAGAGGGTGTGGAGAAAAGGGAACCCTCTTACACTGTTGGTGGGAATGCAAACTAGTACAGCCACTATGGAAAACAGTGTGGAGATTTCTCAAAAACCTGGAAATAGAACTGCCATATGACCCAGCAATACCACTTCTGGGCATACACACCGAGGAAACCAGATCTGAAAGAGACACGTGCACCCCAATGTTCATCGCAGCACTGTTTATAATAGCCAGGACATGGAAGCAACCTAGATGCCCATCAGCAGATGAATGGATAAGGAAGCTGTGATACATATACACCATGGAATGTTACTCAGCCGTTAAAAAGAATTCATTTGAATCAGTTCTAATGAGATGGATGAAACTGGAGCCCATTATACAGAGTGAAGTAAGCCAGAAAGATAAAGAACATTACAGTATACTAACACATATATATGGAATTTAGAAAGATGGTAACGATAACCCTATATGCAAAACAGAAAAAGAGACACAGAAGTACAGAACAGACTTTTGAACTCTGTGGGAGAAGGTGAGGGTGGGATGTTTCGAAAGAACAGCATGTATATTATCTATGGTGAAACAGATCACCAGCCCAGGTGAGATGCATGAGACAAGTGCTCGGGCCTGGTGCACTGGGAGGACCCAGAGGAGTCGGGTGGAGAGGGAGGTGGGAGGGGGGATCGGGATGGGGAATACGTGTAACTCCATGGCTGATTCATGTCAATGTATGACAAAACCCACTACAATGTTGTGAAATGGTTGGCCTCCAACTAATAAAAATAAATGGAAAAAAAAGAAATCATGGATTTATATTGGGACAGGTTTAATATAATATCGATATAGGGTTTGAAGCTGGAAGAAATTTAGATTGTCTAGCATAAACCCTTTTATATTATTTAACTCCAAAAGTTGAATGACTTGGCTAAGATCATAAGTTAATGGACAGAAAATGGATTAGAATCCCTAATCTCATTTTTTTTTTTCTTCAAATATTTCATATTCACAGTGTTTGTATTGCCAAAGTAAAAAAGAAAAAAATTTACTAGTAGCACAGTTTTGGGAACGGAGTTCCTGCTGTAATATCTTCTGCGACCACTAGGTGTCGTCTTAGAACTATAATTACCTATCGCTACTGAAGGTCTCGTGACTGGGAAAATAGGAATGGGTGGAAACTTAGAGGTTTGGGGGTTCTATATAAATGCCACGTACGTTAAATGAGGCTAATGATAATATCACTTAATTCACAAAATTGTGAGGATTACCTATGAGGTATATGAGGATTACATGAGGTACTGTAAGTAATACATCTGGCATAGTACCTGGTACATGGTAAGCAAGTTGTCAATTTTTAGCTTGCTACTACTTATTCATCACCAAGGTATCCCTGTCATATATTTTGATAAATATGGAGAAATTTAAAAATTTTACAATGTATGGATTTCAACATGATAAATTTTCTGCAAGTGAAGGCTAATAAGCTATTATCTTTGTTTACGTGAATTCCAGAGGTATGTCAACGATCAGTGACATAGATGTGTCAAGATCAACTCTATTGGATGGTGGAGTTTTGGAGTCAGGAAAAAAATAACAGAACCCACAGGCTTTGGTGTCTGATGGATCCAGGTTTGAATCACAGCTCCCTAGCACTTGACACCTCTTTCCCACAATGTCTGCAATTTGTGAAATGAGAATAATAGGTACACAGGGCTTTCCCTGTGTGGCTAAAACTCTACGCTTCTAATGCAGGGGGCGCGGCTGGTGAAGTCGTGTCTGACTCTTTTGTGACCCCATGGACTGTAGCCCATCAGGCTCCTCTGTCCATGGGATTTCCCAGGCAAGAATACGGGAGTAGGCTGTTATTTCCTTCTTCAGAGGATCTTCCCGACCCAGGGACAGAAACCACGTCCCCTGCATTGGCAGGCAGATTCTTTACCGTTGACCCTGGGAAGCCCCAAAGTGGGAAAGAGGAAGAGGAAACTGCATTTTCCCTTTTCCCAGACTCCATCTCATTTATTTCTTACAGCTACTCTGAAAAGTGCATATAAACTTCATCTTGGAGGGAATTCCCTGAAAATCCAGAGATTAGGATTTGGTACTTTCACTGCCAAGGGACAGGGTTCAATCTCTAATTGGGGAACGAAGACCTTGCAAGCACGCACACATACATTCCCTCTCTTGAGTTATTTGCCTCTTCTGGACCAACGAACCCTTTGGATCTTCACTGGGCTCTGCTGGGGACCCCATACAAGGCTTCCATCTTAGGGGACTGGACCAGAACTTGGTCCAGGGCACTGCCTCTCTGAGGGAGCCTGAAGCTTGGAGGTCTGTGAGTGAAGGACGTGGGACCTAAATGCAGAGATAGGGAGCCAGCTAAGATGATGTATGAGGAGCAAGTGGAATGGTCCTGACCAGGCGCATTGCAAGCTTCCTCCAAAAGAGCTTTTCCTACTCAAAAGGTTCTACTACTTGAGACTTACGTTTTTCCCAAATTTGAGAACCATTTTTTCAGCATTTATGTGGTCCAGAAAATTAGGATGTTGCTTTCTTCTTCGATAATCCTCTTCAGTAAATGGGACCTCAGAGTCATCCTACGAGAGAAAAAAGGCCAGAGTCCATGCGTTAGCATGATGGAAACCTCTAAGCCCCAAGATGTTAGGGAAATCTGTACCATGGATTTCAGTTTATCCCTTTGATTCTCCAGGAAGAATTGATGAACTGTCCCTCCGAAGGACTGTGTAGGAGCGTGAATTGTGGAGAGACCAAGTGATGAACTGCTCACTGGACTGTCAGGAAATATTTTTCATTCCTGATTCTTAGGACAGACTGATATCCTATCTGATGAAGCCAGTTTATGAAGCCTAAGACAGAAACTTGCATAGGGTATGTTATTAACATGGAATTGACTTGAGGGAAAGAGGCAGTGTGGAAAAGAAGAAAAAAACTTTCCTTTAAGCTCAAAGTATTCTAAAAACTACTGCTTATTTCTACAGTGACTTAACTTTCTTGAAAATGTTTCAGCTAGTCAAATTCTATCCTTTTTTTTTTTCCTGACCACATCTCGAAGCTTGAGAGATTTCAGTTCCCCAATCAGAGATCAAACCCAGGCCCCTGGTAGTGAGAGTGCTGAGTCCAACCAATGAACCACCAAAGTGAAGTGAAGTCGCTCAGTCGTGTCTGACTCTTTGTGACGCCATGGACTGTAGCCCACCAGGCTCCTCTGTCCATGGGTTTCTCCAGGCAAGAATACTGGAGTGGGTTACCATTTCCTTCTCCAGGGGATCTTCCCAACCCAGGGATCGAACCCGGATCTCCCGCATTGGAGGCAGACGCTTTAACCTCTGAGCCACCAGAAGGACTTCCCCAAATTCTATCATTTACACTTCATCTAAACAAAATTTTAAAATTTAAACGTCTTCTTTTACTATAGAGACGTGATTCCATAAAGACATTTAAAAAACTCATTTGTTAATAGTCTTTGAAATGTGTGTACTTTCATTTATTCTTTTAATTTTACTTATTTATTTATTTTTGGCTGGGCTGGGTCTGCTATGCTTCGTGGACTTTTCCCTAGTTGCAGCGAGCGGGGGCTACTCCCTGGCTTGGGTACACGGGCTTCCCATTGCCGCGGCTTCTCTCGTTGAGGAACACAGACTCTAGTGCATATGGGCTCAGTCATTGTGATACACAGGCTTAGTTGCTCCTCATCATGGGGAATCTTCCTGAACCAGGGATCAGACTCGCGTCTCCTGCATTGGCAGGCAGACTCACACCCACTGAACCACCAGGGAAGTCCCCTGCGGTTGCATTTTTTAAAATCTAAATTGTGAGGCTTTCTTTTTTCTTCATCTTCTTCTTCTTCTTTTCCACACTGCCTCTTTCCCTCAAGTCAATCCCATGTTAATAAGAACACACCCTGTTGCGAGTTTCTGTCTTAGGCTTTACAAACTGGCTTCATCAGATAGGATATCAGTTTGTCCTAAGAATCAGGAATGGAAACTATTTCTCGACAGTCCACTGTCTCTCCACGACTCACGCTCCTACAGAGTCCCTCGGAGGGACAGTTCAACAAAAACTTCCTGTAGAACAAACAGAGAAACTGAAACCCATGGTACAGATTTCTCCCCAATCCATGCAGATTTAGAGGTCCTACTTGGAGTAGGATTTCTGATTTTTTTTTTTTTTGTCCGAGCTGCACAGCATATGGGATCTTAGTTCCCTGATCGGGGATTGAACCAGTGCCCCGTGCCATGGAAGCACAGAGTCTTAACCACTGGACCTCCAGGAAAATCCCAGGATTTCAAAAAATACAGTCTAATCAGAAGCCTTCCAATCACACCACATTGCTCTAAGATAAATAACCAGTCCAAAGCATCCGAGTCCGGGGTTTACCCAAAATTAATCAGAGAGGCAGAAGTCCTTTGCCTCATCTCAAGGATGAGACCCCTGAGGCAGAACAATTGATGGCAGGTTTGAGAAATGGGAAGAAGGGCTGAAATGACTGGAGCCAAGCTGGGGATTGGGAGAGCAGGAGGTAGGCAGTGCCAGGCGGCCAGGGCTTGTGGACCAGGGTGGGGGAGTTCAGATTCATTCTGAAGGCATGAGAAGGCATGGGAGGATTTTCAGCATTTTAAGCAGGACGATAACATCACCAACTTAATGGACATGAACTTGAGCAAACTCCAGGAGATAGTAGACAGGGAAGCCTGGCATGCTGCAGTCCATGGGGTTGCAAAGACATGACTTAGTGACTGAAAAACAACGACAATAGCATGATCTGAATCATATTTGAACAAGATCACTTAGGCTGTTTGTTGGAGACTGCATTGGAAGGATGTGACGGCAGCTGCCAGTTCCGAGGCCATCCTGGTAGCTCGCAGATACAAAGAGAACACGATGGATTTAGGAGACATCTTGGATGCGGAATTAACAGAATTGACTGATGAAGTGACTGATGGACAGAAGGGACAGAAGGTGAGCAACGGACATGGTGGTGACGCTACTGGGAGAAAGACTGAGAAAGAATGAGTTTTGGGGGGAAGATCCAGTTAGTCCCAATTCTGTGTCCACAGTAGATACTCAATGAATACACGTTATCTAATTAGCTGACCTATTAAATATATCCAGTCATTCATATGTAGGATTGCCAGATAAAATAGAGGACACCCAGCTAAATTTGAATGCCAGATAAACAAATACATATTTTTCCAAGTATGAGTATGTCTTTGCGCATGAGATACACTTACGAGACACGTTATTTGCAGTTTATCTGAAATTCAAATTTATCTGGGTGTCCTGCATTTTTGTTAGCTACATCTGGCAATCCTCCTCACAGCGGATCTATAATCAGCTTTGCCTTCAGGATGGACTGAGACCCGGCGTCTCTCTGGTCCTGATGACTATGACACGGTGGCCAGCCTGCCTAACTGACCTTCCTGCTCGCTGCGACTGGCTGCCCAATGCCCTCGGCTGGGCCTTGTGACACAAACAGTTACATTCCACGTGACCTGGTTCTCCGGTCACAGGTCTGGACAGCCAGTCAGTGTCTCCTCTGCATTCTGAGACAGACTGGGCCACCCTCTCTGGTCCATACGGGCACTTGGGCCCAGAAGGTCTAGCCAATCCTGGGCTGCAGGCTTCGGGCTGTCATCTCCAGTTTCTGGTTGGGACTGAGATCTGGTTTGTACATTTCAAAATGTCGCTACCGATCGCGGGGCTGTGTTCCCTCTAGCCCTGAAATTTCACACGTTACAAACAAATGACAAATAAAATGTCTTTTTTTTTTTATTATTTTTTTTATTTTTCAGTGGGTTAAATAAAATGTCTTTTAAACTTGCATCTTTCATACAGGCTCTAGTCTCTTGCAACCATTTGCATCAGTCACTTTTCCAGTAAGTGATGAGTTGCCGTATTGTCGGCATAAAACCAAGACTCTTTTATTGTTGTGTATTGATGTGTGTTGCCATTTTCCGAAACCGCCTGCCTTATTAACACCTCATTACAATTACTGATAGGCCTCATCTTCTTAGGAAGCGGAGAACTGACTGTACAGTCATCTCCCTTTTCTTCAAGGACTTTGGCTGAACCTGTTGTCCGGTAAGACTCTGTGGGAACCTCTTTTTAGTTGGTCATTGTGTTTGACTCCTGTGGATCACTCGCTGGACTCTTTTCCCCCTGGTCATTATTTTCTTTCTCCCACCCGATCAGTATGTGTGATGAGACAGCCCATCTGCTCTTCTGGCTGGTTAAGCCAGTGTCATCTCTGGTCCCCCTCTTCACTCAGTATAAAAAAACAAATACATAGCTATACTTTTACTACTATTTTTAAATTTTTGGCTGCACCCCATGGCATGTGGGACCTTAGTTCTGCAACCAGGGATCAAAACTGTGCCCACTGCATCAGAAGATGGGGTCTTAACTGCTGGGCCACTTCTAAAACAGATACTATGGATAAAACCCGGGTATATTAAGATTCTCCAACTTATTGAAATTGTATAATATTTACAAATGAAAATATTCTATTCTACTTATCCTTTTGTATTAAAACTATCTTAACTGTACCATAAAAAAAGCTGAATGCAGAAGAATTGATACTTTTGAACTGTGGTGTTGGAGAAGACTCCTGAGAGTCCCTTGGACTGCAAGGAGATCCAACCAGTCCATCCTAAAGGAGATCGGTCCTGGGTGTTCATTGGAAGGACTGATGTTGAAGTTGAAACTCCAATATTTTGGCCACCTGATGGGAAGAGCAGACTCATTGGAAAAGACCCTAATGTTGGGAAAGATTGAAGGCAGGAGGAGAAGGGGACGACAGAAGGTGAGATGGTTGGATGGCATCACCCACTCAATGGACATGAGTTTGAGTAAACTCTGAGAGTTGGTGATGGACAGGGAGGCCTGGTGTGCTGCAGTCCATGGGGTCACAAAGAGTCGGACATGACTGAGCGACTGAACTGAACTGAACTGAACTAAAGGCAGTCTTGTGTTTGTTTAGGTGTTTTCGGCTACAAATAACAAAAACTGGAACTCAAAATGGCCTCAAAAGTGAGAAGGCATTAGTTCCCATGAGTAACATCCCCAAATCGAGCGCCTTCAGGTGTCGTGTGATGGGCGTCTTCTCTGCCTTTTGGATGCCTTTTATAAGTCTGTCTCCCTCGGGGTGTGGTCTTCCTTTTCAGGCTCACAGAAGACTGTCAGCAGCAGTTTCAGGTGTCACATCCAGGCACGACAACATCCTCAGAGGGACGAACGGTGCATCTTGCTTAAGTCTCCCTTCATTAGGGATGAGACTTTCCCAGAGGAGCCTGGACTCAGCTGACTTCCTGGACAGAGCTAGACGGCGTCTCCCAGGCTTCCTTGCAGTTGGGTGTGGTCATGTGACTGGATAGAACTGGACTTGGAACAATGGACTGGTTCAAAATGAGAAAGGAGTATGTCAAGGCTGTATATTGTCACCCTGCTTTTTTACCTTATATGCAGAGTACATAATGAGAAATGCCGGAGTGGGTGACGCTCAAGCTGCAGTCAAGACTGTTGGGAGAAATATCAACAGCCTCAGATATGCAGATAATACCACTCAAATGGCAGAATGCAAAGAGGAACTAAAGACCCTCTTGATGAAAGAGGAGAAAGGTGAAAGAGGAGAATGATAAAGCTGGTTTAAAACTCAACATTCAAAAAACTAAGATCATGGCACCTGGTCCCATCACCTCAGGGCAAATAGATGGAGAAAACGAGGAAACAGCAGCAGATTTTATTTTCTTGGGCTCAAAAATCACTGTGGACTGTGACTGCAGCCATGAAATTATAAGATGCTTACTCCTCGGAAGAAAATCTATGACAAACCTAGACGGCATGTTGAAAAGCATAGAGCACTTAGCTGACAAGGGTCCATATAGTCAAAGATGTGGTTTCTCCAGTAATAATGTATGGATGTGAGAGTTGGACCATAAAAAAGACTGAATAATTTATGAGAGAGCTGAATAATTTATGCTTTCAAGTTGTGGTGATGGAGAAGACTCTTGAGAGTCCCTTGGACAGCAAGGAGATCAAACCAGTCAATCCTAAAGGAAATCAATCCTGAATAACCATTGGAAGGACTGATGCTGAAGCTGAAGCTCCAATACTTTGCCCACTTGATGTAAAGAGCCGACTCATTGAAAAAGACCCTGATGCCGGGGAAGATTGAGGGCAAGAGGAGAAGGGGGCGACAGAGGATGAGATGGCTGGATGGCATCATCGACTCAGAGGACATGAGCTTGAGCAAGCTCTGGGAGATGGTGAAGGTGAAGTCCATGGGGTTGCAAAGAGTCGGACATGACTGAGTGACTGAAGAACAACAAAAAATTGTTTAAAAAAAAAACCATGGCGAGAGGATGGGAACATGCCAAAGGGAGACAGAAGCTAACACTGGAGCCACTTCCCCATATTTTCTTTGGAGGAACCATCTCTTCCCCACTCGGCCTATTTAGTTCAGGAGGCTGATCATTCCTGCCTCTAGAAGTGGGTACATGATCCCAGGTCTGGTCAATCAATGTTCAGCCTTCCCCCGGTCACAGTGACTGGTTCATGGTTAGGCCTGTGACATAAGTCCTGGAAGAACGGCATATTCCAGATCTGGGGAGGGACATGGCGTAAAGGGAGAAGAGATGTCAAGCTCTAGAGATACAAGCCTGGGAGCTCCTCGGGGACAGAAGGAGTGGAGAGCTTAACTGAGAATAAGCCTAGAGGAGAAAAGAAGCAATTGAAGGGAGAGAAAGAGTAGGTTAGTTCTGAGCACTCTTTAAGCCCCTAGATACAGCTGTATCTGAAGGCCATTGTCTGACTACCCAGTTATGAGTTAATAAATCCCCATTTTGCTTAAGTCTGTATGAGTTTGTTAATAACTGAAGGAGTGAAGACAATCAATCAGGCCAGTGAAATGATCAGCCAGTCAAGTGACCCAATGACTCAGTGTTTTGTAGCGGACGCTTTACTAGACACTCTGAGGGTTGGAACTTCAACAGAATAAAGTGAAAGTTCTGCTCCTTGAGGTGATGGCAACCAAGCGGAGGAGGTGAGTGAGATTCACAAGAAAGGGACAGAAACCCTCCGGTTCCTGCCCTCGAGGATCTCTGCGTCCACTGCGGGAGAGCGAATTAAACAGAAAAATGACCTCTGATGCAAGAAGTGTGATAAATGCTTAAGTACGTCCTTGTTATAAATAAAGCATTCCATTGAGTCTAACATGCGCCCTTTTCCTTCCCCATTTTGACATCTCTGAAATTGGAACGTGTCCCGTCATCACTGGCTTATCACAATGTGCTCAGCCAGGAAGCATCCGCTGTGCCGTCCTTGTTGGACCCTGGGTCACCTTGGGGTCACCTTGAGCACACATCATCTTTATACTGACTTAGGTACTACGCATGTTGGTCTAATTGCCTTTTAGGATGTCTTTTCAAAGATTATAGTGTGATTCAGCTCTGGGATGAAAAGGCAGTTCACAGGCACAGGGCCGTGGAGACAGAGCCGCAGATGGAAATCTGATGTCAGCGGACAAATCGATGATATCAGCTCTATAAGAAAGTGTGTGCTCGGTCACTCAGTCATGTCTGAGTCTTTGCAACCCCACAGACTGTAGCCCAACTCCACAGACTGTAGCCTGCCAGGCTCCTCCATCCATGGGATTTCCCAGGCAAGAATACTGGAGTCGGTTGCCATTTCCTCCTCCAGGGGATCTTCTCTACCCAGGGATCGAACCTGAATCTCCTTGGTCTCCTGCATTGGCAGGCTGATTCTTCACCACTGCACCACCCCAGGGATCAAACCCCTGGGGGTGTGGAGTGTGGAGTCTTAGCCACTGCACCATCAGGGAAGGCCCTGAACTGAGTTTGAAGAAGTTTGGGGAATACTAGAACCCCTGTATTTTGCTTATATTTTCCCTTTAAATGTATGCATGGGAATATACACGACAAAAATATAGGTATAGGTAAGTCTAAAAGAGCATGCTTTTAATACATTTAAAATAAAAAGTGAAAAGGTTTGTTATAGTTGAACAGGCAGCGTTTTCCTCTTCTTTCTCAGGGGCTTGTAAAACAATGTGGCCCCTTGGAGTGGAGTGGCTTGGAGCCCATGAATTTTCAGTTCAATCACTCAGTCGTGTCCGACTGTTTGCAACTCCAGGCTAACATGCAGCACGCCAGGCTTCCCCATCCATGAACGCTGCAGAGGGCTTATTAAGGGGCAGAGTTCCGGAGTGTAAGCACATTGAAAACTGTAGAAAGCTCTCTCCACGTGCAGATGACAAGGTACGGAGGCCAAAATGCTGCATAAAAGAAAAGCTAGCGCACTACTTACCGGGTCCAGGGGTTTGGACCGCGCCCAGGTCATCACTGTGGAGACCAAAATAAACACCTTCCGCTTTTCGAAATGGCTGCTTTCTTCATTTAGGGCTGTGGGGCCAAAAAGCGGAGTGGTTACTAGGATGCATGCAGAACGTGTTAAAATGCTGTGCAGGTTTCATCACCAGCCGGGCTTGAAGTGACTCCTCTTTCAAGAAGCGACTTTACACCGGGGGCGCCCCCTCTGATGCCTCACTGCCCCAGCTAGTCTCTGCTCCTGGCCACCCCCCTCCAGCCATCCGACTTCCTCACAATCCACCTCACAGTCCAGCCCCTTCCAATTTCCTGGCCTGCAGCGGTGTGCTTCCATCTTTAGGAGGGCTTGTGATACTAGTAATTATAGCTGACATGGTGGTGTTTTAGTAGCTTAGCTGTTGTCCTACTCTTTGCGACCCTCATGGACTGTAACCCTAAAGGCTCCTTTGTCCATGGGATTCTCCAGGCAAGAATACTGGAGTGGATTGCCATTTCCTCCTCCAGGGGATCGTTCTGACCCAGGGATGGAACACATGTCTCTTGCATTGCAGGCAGATTCTTTACCGACTGAGCCACCAGGGCATGAATGGGAACAATTCATGGACTTTAGTGAATAATTCCTGGTGGCTCAGATGGTAAGGAATCCACCTTCAAAGCAGGAGACCGGGTTCGATCCCTGGGTTGGGAAGATCCCCTGGCAGGCTACAGTCCCTGGGCTTGCAAAGAGGCAGACATGACTGAGCAACTAACACACACATACACTGAATTCTTACCATCAGGAGGTAGATGCTAGCAGCTGTTTTTATAGATAAGGGAAGGGAAGCACACTTCCCATTTGCTCAGAATCATGGAATGAAGCCGTGGGGCAGAGTCCAGTTCTGGAAGCCTGGCTGTCTGGCCTGTGGTCCCCACTATCTCTCCTCTGGCTTCATGGGGAATGGACTGGGAGGCCTGAATCAGAAGGCAAGGCCTCTCTGTTTTTTAAAATCTTTTTTAAAAATTGAAGTATAGCTAACTTTCAGTGTTATGCTAGCCTCAGGTGTATAGCAAAGTGATTCGGTTGTATCTATCTATACCTACATGTCTTCCTTGGTGACTCAGCGGTAGAGAATCCGCCTGCCAATGTAGGAGATGCAGGAAATGCAGGTTTGATGCCCTGGTCTGGAAAATCCCTGGAGAAGGAAATGGCAACCCACTCTAGTAGTCTTGGTTGGGAAATCCCATGGACAGAAGAGCCTGGCAGGCTACTGTCCATGGGGTTGCAAAGAGCTGGACACTCTTAGCAACTACAAATAAAACAAAATCTGTATCTATACACTCTTTCTTTCAGAATCTTTTCCATTATAGGTTATTACAAGACCGTGAGTATGGAGGCTATTACAAGACCTATGCTATACAGTAGACCCTTGGCGTTCACCTAGTTTATATATAATAGTGTGTACGTGTTAACCCTGAACTCTTATCTACCCCCAACTAATCCATAACCGTAAGTTTCTTTTCTGTGTCTGTGAATCTATTTCTATTTTGTAAATAAATTCATTTACATTTTTTAGGCTTATAAAAAAGCCTATGTCATGTAAGTGATACAGTCTTTCTCTAACTCACTTCACGTAGTATGATATTCTCTAGGTCCATCCGTATTGCTGTAAATAGCATTATTTTGATTTTTTTTTTTAATGGACCAGGCCCTCTCATGATTTCAGATAAAGCAGTACTATTTAGCTTAAGTCCTTGTGGAAGGAAGTCATTTTCCTTTCTCCCCAACTGCCTCTGGCTGGGGTAGAGCAGCCCATGAGCGGTGGCTGGGGGCTGGGGGTGGAGGGTTTTGGTAACACCCTGATGCTTGATTATGAACAATATGTAGACACTGGAACTTAGAATAGTGGTGGACTGGACACATGAGTATTTGATGTCCAAAAGCTTTGTCATTTTCCACCAGGGCTCTCCACACATTTAAGCATAGGGGTGGAGTGGAACTCACTGTTGTGTCCAACTGTTTGCAATCCATGGACTGTAGCCCACCAGGCTTCTCTGTCCATGGAGTTTTCCAAGCAAGAATACCAGAGTGGGTTGCCATTTCCTCCTCCAGTGGATCTTCCCAAACCCGGGACCAAACCCAAGTCTTCTGAGTCTCCTGAACTGGCATTCGGATTCTTTACTGCTAAGCCACCAAAGAGTTTCCCATGAAAAGTATTGTGGTATCAAAGTTTGAGAACCTGAGGCAGGAGATAGATGGGCCCCCGGGGCAAAGAGTTGGGAACTTGTTCTCTGTGATCCGATGTTGTTGTTCAGTTGCTGTCATGTCCTACTCTTTGCAACCCCATGAACTGCAGCATGCCAGGCCTCCCTGTCCTTCACTATCTCTCTGGGTTTGCTCAAACTCATGTCCATTGAGTCAGTGATGCCATCCAACCATCTCATCCTGTGTCACCCCCTTCTCCTCCTGCCTTCAATCTTTCCCGGCATCAGGGTCTTTTTCCTATGAATTGGCTCTTTGCATCAGATGGCCAAAGTATTGGAGCTTCAGCATCAGTCCTTCCAATGAATATTCAGGGTTGATTTTCCAGTAATCATGTATGGATGTGAGAGCTGAACTATAAAGACAGTTGAGCACTGAAGAATTGATGCTTTTGAACCGTGGTGTTGGAGAAGACTCTTGAGAGTCCCTTGGACTGCAAGGAGATTCAACCAGTCCATCCTAAAGGAAATCAGTCCTGAATATTCATTGGAAGAATGGATACTGAAACTGAAACTCCAATACTTTGGCCACCTGATGCGAAGAGCTGATTCATTTGAAAAGACCCTGATGCTGGGAAAGATTGAAGGCAGGAGGAAAAGGGGATGACAGAGAATGAGGTGTTTGGATGGCATCACCAACTCAATGGACATGAATTTGAGTACACTCCGGGAATTGGTGATGGACAGGGAGACCTGGTGTGCTGCAGTCCTGGGGGTCGCAGGGTCAGACACGACTGAGCAACAGAACTGATTTCCTTTAGGACTGACTTGGTTTGATCACCTCGCTGTCCAAGTGACTCTAGGTAAGAGACCACCTATTTTTCTCATTCTTGAAGTCAGGGGACCTCCCTGAGTATGCACAGAAAGGCTCCTTGGAGGTCAGAAAGGGAGGGGGCACCACCCCATAGTAAGTGATGCTCACTACCCATAGGCCTCTTCGGTGGATTCCATCTTGGCTGAGAGACGTGCACGCACATGTGGGAGGATCCTGAGATACACGGAATATGGACTCTGCACCGGGCAAATCAAAATGATTCACCAAGAGAAACCCAGGAGAAAGGCCCCATACCCGACGGCACTCAGGCTCCCTCTCTGAGCCCACTCGTGTCTATCCACACTTACTTGTACTCTTTTCCTCCAAGTAAACATTTTACTTGTTTCACTACTCTCCGTCTTCATGGGAATTCATTTCTGCAAAGCCACGGGGCCAGGGTCTTATCAAACCTACCATGTTCCCGTGATGATTAGTGAGAGGGACCCTACAGGGTGCTGAGGCTCATCTCTTATAGCAGGAAGTCAGTAGTTAATGTCTAAATTCATAATCAAAGGACATCAGTGCAGGCATTTTGTGTGTGTGTACTAATAGCAACAAGTGGGTTAAATGAACTTCCTTTGGGGGAGTAAGGATGGAATGGGAAAGAAATGCAGGAAATTGTCTTTTTTTTTTCTTCTAAATCCTCCTGTGCTTTTTTAATTTTTGAAATACGTCCAGGTTTTATTTCAGAAGATAATTAAAATTTAAGGAAAACTCTGAGTATATATTATATAGAAAAAAATCAATTTCCAAAGACCAGCACAAAATGAGAACTCAATAAACATTAGGTCTGATTATTATTTTAGGTGGTGCAATTATTTTAGAAAGTGCAATTATACATCATCTGGAAATATTTGCAAAGGGACAAAATGTGGGGAGTAGGCAATTATAAAGCTCTGTTCTGAAATATGACACATTGCTCATGTTTTTTATTTGTATCTGAATGAAACTGAGGCCCACAGTGATAAATGAGAAATCAAACATTCCAAGCTCCTGAGGACTTCCACACATCCAGAGAGAGTACTTTCCCATCATTATTTCTCTGAATATGGTACAGATATTCCTGAAGCTTCATTCCATTTCTTTGAACATAAGCCAAAATACAGTTTTTCTATTCTTCTTATTCAGGGGTTGGCAATGTACTTATTATGTTGTTTTTGTAAATAAAGTTTTGTTGAATGGAACTTCCCTAGTGATCCAGTGGATAAGACTCTGTGCTTCCAAAGCAGGAGGCTTGGGTTTGATCTTAGGTCGGGGAACTAGATCCCCCAAGTTGCAACTAAGACCTGGAACAGCCAAATAAATAAATATATTTTTAAGTTTTATTGGAACCCGGTTCATTCATTTACCTTTTGTCTATGGTTGCATTTGTGCTACAATGACAGAGAAGTTGGCTTAAAAAGCCAAAAATCTGGCCTTTTACAGAAAAAATTTGCTGACTCCTGGACTAATCTGCCAAAAATGAAGATATTGAAGTGTAAGTGATAGTCTTCAGTTGTGTCCACCTCTTTGTGACCCACGGATTATAGCCCTCCAGGCTCCTCTGTCCATGGAGTTCTCCAGGCAAGAATACTGGAGAGGGTAGCCATTCCTTCCTCCAGGGATCTTCCCAACCCAGGGATAGAACCTGGGTCTCCTGCATTGCAGGAAGATTCTTTACAGTCTGAGCCACCAGGGAAGCACCTAACATAAAAATAAAAAATACTGCAAAGTAAGGTGCTTGTGTCTTTTTGGCTGTCCTCCTGGTCTAGAATGACATTCAAATAAGCTCAGTTGCTCTGGGTTTAATAAGGATATGAATTACAAAGCACCCAATTGCTAAACAGCACCTTGTTCCTTAGAGTTTATTGCCTTTTTCAAAGCATTTAAAACACATTCAACCCCACCTCCTTGAGCAGTGTCCATAGAATGAATAAAGGTTGAATTTTGAACATTAAGGTTTCATTTCTTTAAATGATTAAAAGTATTCTATTCTTTGAACACAAAGACCAGTGGAATAGATTAGACAGCCCAGAAATAAACCCACGCGCTTATGGTCAATCTGCAACAAAGGAGGTAAGGATACCCAATGGAGAAAAAGACAGTCTCTTCCATAAATGACGCTGGGAAAATTGGACAGTTACATGTAAAAGAATGAAGTCAGAACATTCCCTAACATCATATGCAAAAATAAACTCAAAATGGATTAAAGACCTAACTGTAATCCTGGAAACCATAAAACTCCTAGAGGAAAACACAGGCAGAACACTTTTTGATATAAAGTATAGCAATATATTTTTTTTGATCTGTCTCCTAAAGCAAAGGAAATAAAAAGAAAAACAAACAAACGGGACCTAATTAAATTTAAAAGCTTTTGCACAGCCACTAACAAAATGAAAAGACAATGTACCAATGGGGAGAAACTATTTGCAAATGGATCAAAACAATAAGGGATTAATATCCAACATATATAAACAGCTCATCCAACTCAACATCAAAAAAACAAACAGCACACTTTTAAAAATGGGCAGAAGAGGATAGATATTTTTCCAGAGGAAATGCAGATGACCAACAAACACATGAATAGATGCTAATCATAAAGGAAATGCAAATCAAAACCACAATAAGATATCACCTCACATCTGTTAGAATGGCTGTTATCAAAAAGACAACAAATAACAAATTCTGGTGAGGATGTGGAGAAAAGGAAACCCTTGTACACTATTGCCAGGAATGTACACTGGTGCAGCGGCTGTGGAAAACAATATGGAAGTTTTGCAAAAAACCAATAATAGAACTATCATATGACCCAGCAGTTCCACTCTTGGGTCTATATCTGAAGAAACAAAAGCACTAATTGAAAAAGATACACATACCCCATGTTCACAGCAGCATTATTTACAATAGCCAAGATATGGAAGCAATCTAAAGCCCTTCAACAGATGAAGGGATAAAAAAGAATTCATATAGATAGATATATATTTGTGTGTGTGTACATTGGAGTACTACTCAACTATAAAAAAAGAATGACATTTTGCCATTTGTAACAACATGAATAGACTTACTATGCTGAGTAAAATAAGTCAGACAGAGCAAGACAAATACTGTCTAATATCACTTATATGTGGAATCTAAAAAATACACAAACTAGGGAATATAACATAAAAGAAGGAGACTCACAGAACTAGAGAAGAAACTAGTGGTTGCCAGTAGGGAAAGGGAAGGGGGAGGAGCTAGATAAGGGTAGGGAATTAAAAGGTACAGACTATTACGTATAATCAAGGCTATGGTCTTCCCAGTGGTCATGTACGGTTGTGAGAGCTGGACCATGAAGAAGGCAGAGCGCCAAAGCATTGATGCCTTTGAACTCTGGTGCTGGAGAAGACTTCTGAAAGCCTTAGTCAGCAAGGAGATCAAACCAGTCAATCTTAAGGGAAATCAATCCTGAATTCTCATTGGAAGGACTGATGCTGAATCTGAAGCTCCAGTATTTTCGTCATCTGATGTGAACAGCTGACTCATTGGAAAAGTCCCTGATGCAGGGAAAGATTGAGGGCAGAAGGAGAAAGGGTGAGATGGCTGGAGGGCATCACCGTTGTAATGGACATAAACTTGGGCAAACTTCAGGAGATGGTGAGGGACAGGGAGGCCTGGCCGGCTGCAGTCCATAGGGTCAACAAAGAGTCAGACATGACTGAGCAACTAAACAATAACAACATTAGGATAAAATAAGCTATAAGGATATATGGTGCAACACAGGAAATACAGTCAACATTTTATAATCAGTAGAGTACAGCCTTCCAAAATTGTGACCTATAATATTGTACACTTTCATAATATTGTACATCAATTTTGGCTTCCCTGGTGGCTCAGACAGTCAAGAATCCTGCAATGCAGGAGACCTGGGTTCGATCCCTGGGTTGGGAAGATCTGGAAAAGGAATGGCAACCCATTCTAATATTCCTGCCTGGAAAATCTTATGGACAGAGGAGTTTGTCGGGCTATAGTCCATGGGGTCACAAGAGTTGGACACAACTTACTGGCTAAACCACCACATCAACTATACTTCAATTTAAAAAATTCTCTCCTTCAGGAGTACCTGTTGCTAAATTAATTTAGCAAGGAAACCATTAGACTGAGGTGGCCCTAGCACCTTAGCAGCCTAGATGAGCAAACCCCAACCTAAACAAACTAATCACAAACAGTCAATAGACTCTTCCAAATAAGGGAAATGCTTAAGCTGCAGCCAATCAAATAACTGCATGCATTTGGCTTTTCTCTTCCCTGGTGACTTATATGGTAAAGAATCTGCCTGCGATGTGGGAGACCCAAGTTTGAACCCTGGGTCAGTTAGATCCCCTGGAGAAGGGAATGGCTACCCACTCCAGTATTTCTTGCCTGGAAAATTCCACGGACAGAGCAGTCTGGCAGGCCACAGTCTATGGGGTCACAAAGAGTCGGACATGACTGAGTGACTAATACTTAAGCTGTAGCCAATCAAATAATTGCATTGCCTCTGGGTTTTCTCAGTTTTGGCCCTAGCTCCTGTTAGTGGGGCTCCTAACCACTTCCAGTTTGGTGCTGCCCAACATGAATCAATTTTTTTTTTTCGTCTGCCTAGCCGTGGGGATCTTAGTTTCCCAACAAGGATTTGAACCTGGGGCCCTTGGCCATGAAAGCACACAATCCTAACCACTGGACCTCCAGGGAGTTCCCAGTATGAATTGATTCTTGCTCACATACACACTTAAATATTTTCATACGTCTCTGTGTATGTTGTAACATTATCCATAGGCATATCCACTAGTTTGATCTCACTTCCTGTTTTAGGTAAATTTCAGATCAGTTCTTCCATGGTTCTAATTTGCCTAGTGTTCCTGGGATGGCTCTTAGGTAAGGTCTATGGCATGGAAGTCCCGCCCCTGGAGATCAAGGCTGCATCTCACTGACCAGAGACTGCCCAGACGGCTTCCTCCGCTTGCTGGGGGTTCTCAGTGATGTTATAAATGATAACATCACATTCCAGCAGGCGCAAGAGAAGATCTTCTTGAGAGATGCCCTGAAAAAGAAAGTTGACAGTAATTTGTTGCAAAAAGCAATGTCACCTTAATATTTAGATGGGAGTGACAATTTCCAGATGAGACATGCCGCCTGGATAGTCCCACAGGAAAAAAATCACAGAAGGATTTTTTTAACTTAAAATGAAATTTTGACTCTCTTCTGTGTGTAGTTTTCAAATAACAAAGTTTATGAAAATAGCCAGGAACAGATGAATAAGAAAATTACATAAAGATCTTAGGTACTATTTCTGCCTACTGTTTAAACCCTGATTCAGGAGGGAAGAATTAGAGCACGCTGGAAGAAAATGTGTGAGGCATTTAAAAGGAACTCAATCTTTGAACAAGTTTCTTTGAGCCGTTATAGATCATGAATGACTCAGAAGTGCTGATAAGTGATTAATGTGGATTATTTCAGAATCCTCAGGATGGAACAAATCTGGTCTCAAAATGTAAGGTAACTTATCACAGTTGACAGCTGGGAGTATTTAAAAAATACAGAATTAAAGAAATGTTTTACTTATTTTTGGCTGTGCTGGGTCTTCATTGCTCCATGGGTTTTTCTCTAGTTGTGGATGGAGAGTGGGGGCTAATCTCTAGCGGCCATGCACGGGTTTTAGGGCGCATGTGCTTCAACAGTTGGAGCTCCTGGGCTCTAGAGAACAGTAATTGTGATGGATGGGCTTAGTTGCTCCATGGCATGTGGGATCTTCCCAGAAAGTGAAAGTGAAGTCGCTCAGTTATGTTCGACTCTTTGCAATCCCATGGACTGTAGCCCACCAAGGTGCTCTGTCCATGGGATTTTCCAGGCAAGGGTACTGGAGTGGGTTGCCAATTCCTTTTCCAGGAGATCTTCCCGACCCAGGAACCGAACCTGGGTCTCCTGCATTGCAGGCAGACGCTTTACCCTCTGAGCTACCAGGGGAGCCCCGCAATAGAGAAAATTTTAATGGTTAAAAACACCAAGTTCTTATATGATATGAACGTAACTTTGATGATCATTGTGTTTAACCAGTTATTCCTTGCTGCTCGTGGTGCCAGCACATTTTGGAAGTACCATACCGTGGGTGGGTATCAACCATAAAAGGACCAGGATTTATACCGGTTGCTGTTCCTCCTGTCTCAGGGATCAGATATTCCCCCATAGATCCTTGATTGGTTGCATGAGAGCAGGACACTTCAGATCAAACTTGATCTCTTTACCACAACTTCTTTTGGAGAATCACAAGAGGGGAGATGCCCTTCATCAGAGGTTGTGCGTGTGTGTGTTCAGTCGCCAAGGTGTGTCTGACTCTTTTCGATCCCATGGACTGCAGCACAGCCAGGCTTCCCTGTCCTTCACTGCCTCCGGGAGTTTGCTTAGATTCATGTCCCTTGAGTTGGTGATGCCATCTAACCATCTCATACTCTACTGCACTCACCCCCCATACCCCGCCCCATCACCGCCCCGTCCACTTTTGCCTTCAACCTTTCCCAGCATCAGGGGCTTTTCCAATGATTCAGCTCTTCTCATCAGGTGGCCAAAGTATGGGAGCTTCGGGTTCAGCATCAGTTCTTCTAATAAATATTCAGGGTTGATTTCCTTTAGGATTGACTGGTTTGATCTTCTTGCAGTCCAACAAACTCTCAAGAGTCTTCTCCAGCACAACAGTACGAAAGCATCAATTCTTCACGTTCAACTTTCTTTGTGGTCTCTCATATCTGTACATGACTACTGGAAAAACCATAGCTCTGACTAGATGGACCTTTGTTGGCAAAGTGATGTCTTTGCCTTTTAATACACTGTCTAGGTTTGTCACATTCTTGCTAAATTCAACAGCAACATCCTAGCTTCTGGTGGTTCCCTGGCAATATGTGGTGTTCCTTGGCTTATCAAAACATTACCCACATCTTTACCTTCATCTTTACATGAAATGCTCCCTATATCTCTGTCCAAATTTCCCCTTTTTATATGGGCGCCGAGCATACTGGATTAGAGACCCACCCAAATGAGCTCCTTCTAACTCGATTTCTTCTGTAAAGACCCTATGTTCAAACAAGGTCTCATCCGGAGGTCCTGGGGGGTTAGGACTTTACCTATTTTGGACACAATTCAGTCGCTAATATCATCCATTCGATTTCTTTTCTGGACTGAACGTGCAAGAGAGAAGATACTCTGAAAATCCTGATTCAAACATGGAATTTTGGAACTCCCTGGCTGGCCAGTGGTTAGCACTTTGCACTTTTAGTGCTGAGGGCCTGGGTTCAATCCCTGGTCAGGGAACTAAGATCCGACAAGATGCACATTACAGTAAAAGAAAACTTTTTTTTAAAGAAACAAACATGGATTTTCACCTTGTCAACAGTATGACAAGAGTACACCACAGTCCTGGTACACCTGGGACTTACCTATAGCCAGCAAGGACACAATGAGAAAGATTGGGGGATGGGAAGAAATTGAAGCCATGCGTTCCTGACACAGTGTGTTCTAGATCTCTTTCAAGAGAAAGAAGGTGAAGCATCTGAGTCCATGAAAGCATGAGATGTGCCCAGAAGAAAACATGTACACCCGGTAAATCATAGTTGGACCGATTTAAGTTGAAACAGGCACATTTTGTCAAAAGAATGGTCCTCCTATCAGATATTGTGCATTCATTTGTTCCCCCAATAAACAATTGTGAGCACTGATTTTGACCCTAAGGAGAAAGGCAAAAAATGATTGACGTATGACTGTTGGTAATACAGAGTATTGTGTGTGCATGTATTGTTGGCAAAATTTTAGCAAATAACTATGGTCTAATGTGGACAAGGATGCAACTAAGCACATGAAGCTTCTGTACAAAGTAGACAAAGGCAAGCTGCTCTTGGACCAATTACATGGTGCCCACTTGGGGACACACTGCAGCCAGCAGAACACATCACGTTTCGGCCCCTAGTCGCGCCCACAGCTGAGTGTCCTTGTGCAGTGCGCAACCCATGCATTCTTTCATGGCAGCCCCCAGTGTAGAAAGGGCTATCATCGAGGTACATTTGAGTTTTGATGGACCAGGCGAGTATGTGATTATGACTCATAGGGATTGACGTTTGAGCTGGACTGACAGGGTGAATACAAGCTCACTCGGCAGAGCCTAGGAAGTTCACGGACTAGCAGGCCATTTGCTGAGTTAGGAAGAAGCTCCTTTCACAACCTGGGCTAGCCTGCTATCTTCCATTCTCCACTCTCTCTCTCACCTTTTATGCCATACTTGCTTCTTCCCTTGGCTCCCTAGAATCCAAGCTCTAGCTATACTGATGCTTTCTGTTCCGAAGCTCATCATACCCTCACCCATGTGTCCCCTTCACGTGTCAATTCCTTGTCCCCTCACCTGCTTGGTAAGTTCTACTCAGCCCTGGAGGCTCAGCCTCAGTCCCAGCATTTCCAGCAGCCCCCAAACTCCAAAAAGGAGGGCCAACTGTGTTGGCTCTCCAGATCACAGGAGCTGGGGGATGGGTCTTGATTTGTGTGATGGGGAGAAGTTTGGAGCTCACCTGTCTGGCTCTCTAGAGAAGACTGAAAACTCAAACTGACCTTTTCAGAGTGCTCTGGACACGGCTGTGCGCATACCTCTGTCATCAAGTCCCCGTCCTGCCCTGGAGCTGCTGGTTAAGATCAAAGAGTCCCTGCTAGTCTGTGAGCCCTGCAGTCATCTTTGGGCCTTTAAAGTACTCCAGGGACTTCTCTGGCAGTCCAGGGGTTAAGACGCTGAGCTACCAAGGCAGCGGGTGCAGGTTCCATCCCTGGTCAGAGAACTAAGATCCCACTTGCAGTCTAGCAAGGCCAAAAAAAGAAAGGGCTCAATACTAATTCACTGAATCAAATTCAGGTATAAATAGAGATCAGAGATGGGGATCTGAACCAATGCAATTAGCCAGGAGAATGGAAAGGAGACATTCTTTAGAGAGCTATTCAAGAGATAGGTTGAGGCCTCCCTTCCCTCAGCTGGGTTAAGGTTCTCTAAGCTAAGACCGCCTTAGAGTGAGACTGTCATTCCACCCTGCGGCTAGCAGCACCGTGCCTGGCACCCCCGCCTGGCGCTTGCCCTCACCACGGCCTTGGTCACAGAGCCCATCAGCATCTACTCGGCCCTCATCCTGCACAAGGATGAGGTGACGGTTGCAGAGGATGATAACAATGCCCTCATTAAAGCAGTCAGTATAAATGTTGAGCCTTCTGGCCAGGCTTGTTCGAGAAGGCTTCCGCAAATGTCAGCATCGGGAGATTCATCTGCAAAGATGAGGGGAGGGGCGCGGGGACGGGCAGCACGGGGCGGGGCTGGTAGATCGGCTTCAGCAGGAAGTCCTGTCCCCCCACCCTCACCACTGCTGCCCCCGCTGAGGAGCAGAAAGCAGAAGCAAAGAAAGAAGAATCTGAAGAGTCCGATGATCACGTGGGTTTTGGTCTTTTTGACTAAACCTCTTTGGTAACATGTTCAATAAAATCTGAGCTCTTAAAAATAGAGAGAGAGAGAGGAGAGCTGGGTTGAGGATCTCATGACCAAAAGGATATGAGAGGCAGTGCTGCCAAGTAAAGGACGTCGTCAGCCATCCGGCTCTACAAGGATTAGCTCGTTAGCTATTGTGCTTGCAGACGTCCAAAAGCCCCTGAACGGAAATCAGCGGGGAGGTCAGGAAGGAGGCATCCTCTGCCCTGGGAAAAACCGACAGAACGGGCCTTCAGAGAGGTAGGTATTTTCAGGAGAAATGTTTATGACCCCATTATCTTGCATGTTCTAATACCTAGAAAAGCACCAAAATCAGTAATGGAGACATCAGCTCCTCGTGACTAGCAGCGACATTTTACTGAGATGTGTTAATTGCACGAACTCCCCCTTCACTCAAATCACATACATACTGCTTTGACTGTGTGGATCACAACAAACTGGAAAATGTTTCAAGAGATGGGAATACCAGACCACCTGACCTGCCTCCTGAGAAACCTTGAGTGCAAGTCAAGAAGCAGCAGTTAGAGCCGGACATGGAACAATGGACTGGTTCAGAATTGGGAAAGGAATGTCAAGGCTGTATGTTGTCAACCCTGCTTATTTCACTTATATGCAGAGTTAAATAAGCTACCTTATATGCCACCTACATCTTTGGAGCAGGTCCTCAGAGCTCTCTGAGAAGCTGTTTCACACACTATAGTCCTCAGTAAATCCCCCAAAAAACTGAACTCACAGCTCTCACACTCCGAGGCGTTGTTTTTTTTTTCCCCCAATTAAAAGTAGGGAGGTGAAAGCCCACGCAATACCAGGCTCGCAGCTGTGATAGGGGCAAGTGCATGATGAATGGTATAAAGGACACTCTTGGTTGTCTACAAACATCCATTCCCTCTTCCTCTTTCCCAACAGATCCTAAACTTTGTTCAACTACTCCCCTTCTCAGCCTGTGGGAAATTAACTTCATCCTCTAACTTCAAGTAGGGGCTTTACTGATTCCGGATAAGAGATTGGTTCAGGAACAGGCAAGTGACTCAACTCCAGACAGTGAGTGTGGGGTACTGCTGGAAAGTTCATCCTCCTTTCTGTAAGAACTTCTGAAAGTTTTCTTCATCAGGGTGTGACTGTGGAGGTGTGCAGAACCCTGGAATGTTGCAGCCTTGCTGCCAACCTGAGGAATGAAGTCACCCTAGAGAAAGACAGAGCCCAGGAAAGGGTTGGAAAATGGCTACCATCCCTGGATCATGCCAGGTCTGAGGCAGGTTCTTCCCGGAGACCACCAGCCACATAAGCTAATGAATGTCCTTATTGAATAAGCCAGTTTACATCGCCCTTTTCCCCACTATGACTTGCAACTCCAAATAGTCCAAACAGATACAGACAGCGAGACCCCTAATACAAAGCAGGGCAGAGTGGTTTTGTAGAGGAGTGTGAGAGGCTTCCTTTTGGGTATGATGATGTAAAAGTTGATGTTGATGATGTAAGTTGTAAAAGTTGATGTTGATGATGTAAGTTGTAAAAGTTGATGTTGATGATGCCAATAAAGGTCCGCCTAGTCAAAGCTATGGGCTTCCCTTATAGCTCAGTTGGTAAAGAATCCACCTGCAATGCAGGAGATCCCGGTTCAATTCCTGGGTCGGGAAGATCCCCTGAAGAGGGGATAAGCAACCCACTCCAGTATTCTTGAGCTTCCCCTGTGATTCAGCTGGTAAAGAATCTGCCTGCAATGCAGGAGACCTGGGTTCCATCCCTGGGTTGGGAAGATCCCCTGGAGAAGGGAAAGGCTACCCACTCCAGTATTCAGGCCTGGAGAATTCCATGGACTGTATAGTCCATGGGGTTGCAAAGAAGTAGACACGACTGAGTGACTTTCACTTTCAGTCAAAGCTATGGTTTTTCCAGTAGTCATGTATGGATATGAGAATTGGACTGTAAAGAAAGCTGAGCACCGAAGAATTGATGCTTTTGAATTGTGGGGTTGGAGAAGACTGTCCAGAGTCCCTTGGACAGCAAGGATATCCAACCAGTTTATCCTAAAGGAAATCAGTCCTGAATATTCATTGGAAGGACTGATGCTGAAGCTGAAACTCCAATACTTTGGCCACCTGATGCGAAGAACTGACTCATTTGAAAAGACCTTGATGCTGGGAAAGATTGAAGGTGGGAGGAGAAGGGGACGACAGAGGATGAGATGGCTGGATGGCATCACCGACTCAATGGACAAGAGTTTGAGTAAGCTCCCAGAGTTGGTGATGGACAGGGAAGCCTGGTGTGCTGCAATCCATGGGGTCACAAAGAGTCAGACATGACTGAGAGACTGAACTGAACTGATATAAAAGTGCTGCTGGACATCTAGGGGAGGGGCTATGAAGCAGTTGGATGTGTGCTCAGTCAGCAGGGCTGGGGAAGGCTCAGAAAGGCATTGTCTTGAAGCTGAAGCTATAAGACTGGATAAGGGTTAGGAAGAATGCCTGTTAGGAGAAGGAAGGGAGCTCTGGAAAAAGCTACATTTAAAGAGAAGGAGCGGATGCATGTGGGCAGGCAGCCAAGTGCTGCTTGGGGGAAGCGGGGAAGAGAGACAATGGCCAGGATACCTCCTGTGAAGGGGTGTGGGCTGGAGAGTGCAGGAGTGAGGCCTGTGAAGGTGCTGAGCCCTCTCCCAAGTTCAGTGGTGGCAGGGCCAGGGGCAGAAAAAGAGGCAGGAGGGATGTGTGTGTGTTTCCTGGTGGGAAGATGTCAGCATATGTGGAGGTAGAAAGAAGCCAGTGCAAGTGAAGACATAGAAGAGGGCTTCCATGGTGATACAGGGCTTAAGAATCTGCTTTGTGATGCAAGGGACACCGGTTAGATCCCTGACCAGGAAGAGCCCACATGCCTCGGGGCTTGCGTACTAAGTCCGTGCATCACGACTACTGAGCCAGCACTCTAGAGCCCAAGAGTCGCAACTACTCAGCCTGCACACCTACAGCTTGTGCTCTGCAACAAGAGAAGCCACTGCAATGAGAAGCCTGAGCAACTAGAGAGTAGCCCCCCAACTCGTTGCAACTAGAGAAAGCCTGTGCTCAGCAAGGAAGACTCACCACAGCCAAAAATAAAAAAAATAAATCTTAAAAAAAAAAACAGAAAGAGCCAGAGAGGATAAAAAGGGGTAAGTGGTGAAGTTCCCAAAGTTGATGGGAGGGCACACATTCATTCAGTTACGAGTACTTATTAAGGGCCTGTGCTGTCTGTCACCATTCATGGATACAGACGAGAATAAATGGGGCACTGTGTCCACTTTCAAGGAACAGATAGTGACAGTAAGTGTAATTAATCCACAATAGACACATAATAACAATGGGGTGTAAAAAAGTGTAAAAGGATCAAGACAGGCAAAGAGCTCAGAATCTAAACTGGGAGTGGGGAATCATGAAGGGCTTCCTGGAGGAGACAACATTCTGTGTTAAAGCCTGAGGATATATAGGTGTTAGGGGAAGCACACTGACTGAAACCGCCCACCCTGGCCAGGCACCATCGTAACCATTTGCATGAGTTGTTTTATGACAGGAGATCCTGATAAGGAATAGGGAACTAATAAGCCACCACCAACCGGAAGAGTTCGGGAAAGGTCAAAAGGAGACACTACCTCTCCGTCCACTTCCCAGAATCCCTCTCACTAGCATCCACCTTGGCTGAGTGATGCGTGCACCACCAGGAAAGACTCTGAATTAGAATGATTGGCCAAAGACCACCCGGAAACTAATCCCATCACCATAAAACCCAAGACTGCGAGCCACGCGGCAGAGCAGTTCTCCTGGGTTCCCTTACCCTCCTGCTCTCCACCGGGTGCCCTTTCCCAATAAAATCTCTTGCTTTGTCAGCATGTGTCTCCTCGGACAATTCATTTCCGAGTGTTAGACAAGAGCCCAGTTCCGGGCCCTGGAAGGGGTCCCCCTTCCTGCAACATAGGGAAGTGGGAAGGCTATTCCAGGGCTCAGAATGTGCAAAGCTGTCCCTTAGGATCTGGAGAATGGCAGGCAGGGTGATGGGAGAGGCTAGCCTGGGAGGGCTGCCCTTCCTGGAGGTGTTTAAATGTCTCAGGATGAGGGTCGTATAGACTCTGTCTTGTGAAGGCAGCGCTACTTTTCAATGAGACAGCAGTGTAATGGCATGGTGCTCTCCAGTGGCTCATTAGCAAGGGAGGTGTCTTTCACAAATAACACTCTCCATGGGCCAAAGTCATGTTAGGGTGAGGCAGGGCAGAATGCATTTTAAACACAGGGTAGAGAATTTTATGAGCTTGAAAGTTCAAGTGAGGTCCACACCTTCTAACCTTCTAAGAAAATCTGATTTATATCATTTAGGTTCTTTGCTGCTTTTTCTTGGAGGGGGGGAAAGGGGTGCTCCCTGCAGCTTGCCAGCCCAGGAATGGAAGCTGTGCCCCCTGCAGGGGAAGCTCGGAGAGTCTTAACTACTGGACCGCCAGGAAGTCCCTGCAGGCAAACCTTTAAAGTGGGGAGATGAGAGGTGCTAGTCTCCATCACAGGGAGACCTGCTCCCACCTTTCCCACGGTCTCACGTTGGCAGGAGGGAGGGGATGAGAAGCAAACACATTGTCAGGCATTTGAGCAGAGGGTGGTACTTTCCTTTGTCCCCTCTCAGCAGCCCCCCTGGACTTACACAGTAGGTCTCCACAGCAAACTCGGGTCGGGGGACCTCCAGCTTGGAAAGTGTGCCCACGATCTGGAACGTGCCTTCCTTCAGTTTGGCCATAGAGGCTTCTGGCATCGCTGATTTAGATTCATCATCCTCTTCCTCCTCCTCCGTAATTTCTTCAAGTGAAGCCCCGACAACACAGTTAGAAAGAAACTGCAACACAGAGAAATTCCCTGAATACTAAAAACAGCTCAGAATGAAACCAGTATGAATGATGATTCTAAAAGCTGACCTTTATTGAAGGCTTGATACTGGTTCCACTTGTGCAAAGCTAGAGCTTTTGACACTGGTATCTCACTGAAATGGTTTAATTCCCACAAGAATACAGTGAAATGGGTACTATATTATGATTCCCCATTTTATAGGCAAGGAACTCCAGCTCAGAAAGCTTTAAGAGCTCACTAAGGACATATTTTAAATTTTTTAAAAATTTATTTGACTGGGTTAGGATCTTCAGTTGCAGCATGCAGGATCTAGCTCCCTGACCAGGGATAAAATCCAGGGAACCTGCATTGGGAGCACGGTGTCTTAACCACTGGACCACCAGGAAAGTCCCTCAATAAGGATATTATCCCGCACTAGCAAATGGTAGAGCTGGGCTAAATTCACCATGATGATTTTGTCTAACAGAAATGTAGACATGTGATGCGATCTGATTAGGGAACTCAAATTTGCTAGTAGCCACATTAATAAAAATTAAAAAAACAGGTGAATGTAGGTGATGCTTAAGTTTTAAAAGAATTTAGGTATGTTTTAACCCAAGGTATCCAAAATATTATCAGTTTAACATATCAATATTACATTACTGAGATGTTATATATCTTTATTTTGAGATATTATCTTTATTTGAGATATCTTCATTACTGAGATATACCTTTATTTTGAGATATTATCTTTATTTGCGATATCTTCATTACTGAGATATTCTATGTTCTTTATTTCCCACAGTAAGTGTTTGAAATTTGATGTGTATTTTACTCTTACAGCACAGATCCATTTAGACCAGACACGTGTAAACATTCAACAGCCACTTGTGGTCAGTGGCTATGAATAATGAAATAGAAGGAGGTCGGCAAAGTTTCTTTTCTTGTGTTTACAAAAGTTATCTTTGTGAGTGGTTTATGTAATGTTCATGAGTTTCATATATAAATAGAATTAATTTAAATTTATATATTAAACATATAATTCTTAGGTTAAACATATGTAAATAATCATGATGATATCACTTCTTGGGGGTAAAAATATTACAAAACCAAATAAACAAAGTCCTTTCCCATTTTTGTTGATTAAAAAAAATAAAAACAGTCCAAGTGAGTAGGCAAGATATCAGGTTCAATCTCGTATTGGAATATATTTTTCTGATATATGACATATATATTCTTGTTTACCTCTCAAACATACATCTTCAATTTTATTATCCCATTTCACACACAAGGAGACTGAGGCCCAGCAGTAAGCAATTTGCCCAAGATTGCATAGGGAGGGAGGGGTGATGCCAGATCTTCTGATATAATATTCAAAGCTGCACAGTTGTCACACGGCCCCTTTCCAGACTGGAGAAGGGGCTGGCGTGCATTGCCCAACTGAGCTCAGGAGACATGGTTTCCATGCTTTTTTAAAATGCTTTATATTTCTACTCCCACGTTGCTTAGTGCAGACAATGCAATTACTTGTAATTTGAGAAAGTCAAGTCCTGGTTTGTTTAGGAATAACCAGAAAATTCTGTTATTGATCAGCTTTTGAAAAAAATCTCTACAAACTAAAAGTTTTATTATAAAAATATGTTGTTGTAAAAAATAATCAGTGATCAAAATGGGGTATAGCAAAAGGTTAAATTCTCTTCCCTCCCTCCCTCTCTCCTAATTTCGATCATGTCATCTCTCTTTTTTAAGTACTCCAGTGGCTATCATTGTTTAGAACACAAACTAAATTCCTGACAAAAGCCCCACAGGATCTTAGTCTGTATGCTTGACTTTGCTTCACTGGGGCTTCTCTGGGGCTCAGCTGGTAAAGAATCTGCCTGCAATGCAGGAGATCTGGGTTCCATCCCTGGGTTGGGAAGATCCCCTGGAGAAGGGGAAGGCTACTCACTCCAGTATTCTGGCCTGGAGAATTCCATGGACTGTATAGTCCATGGGGTTGCAAAGAGTTGGACATGACTGAGCGACTTTCATTTGCTTCCTTGAGCTTCCCCGAGACTCAGTGGTAAAGGACCTGGCTGCAATGCAGGAGACACAGGAGACCCTGGTTTGATCCGTGGGATGGGAAGATCCCCTGGAGGAGGAAATGGCAACCCACTCTAGTATTCTTGCCTGAAAAACCCCATGGATAGGGGAGCCTGACAGGTATAGGCCAAAGGGTCAAAGAAGAGTTGGACGTGACTAAGCACACACACTTTGTGAATTTACACAGTACTGATGAAGTGCTGACTTTGTGTGAGGCACTGTTTAGTTGCTGAGCAGGGCCACATTCTGACTTTCCTCCATAAAATATATTATTAATAAAAATGATACTTTATGACTGTATTTCTATAACGACACACAATCTTTGTTGCTAAATTTTAAATTTGCTTCCTTCCAATTTTTTTTTTTTTGCTTCCTTCCAAATTTAAGAGAAATTAAAACATTTTTATGGGCCCCAAAGTCCCATGGGTCCCGGACATGGTGATTGCTGTCCTCTGGGGCCCCTGATTCACTGCACCCTCGCCACTTTGTTCTCTACAACCTTTGCTGTGCCCTCTGGGAGCTAGATCCTCGGGCTGGACCTTCATTCTGTACATGTCAGATTAAATGTCACCTCTCAAGAGTGCCCTTCATGCAACTCTATTTAAAGCAGCCACCCTCTCTCCCCCCAAGTCCACACCTTCTATTCTCCTTCCTGCAGAGTACTTAGTAGGGATTGAAATATCTTGTTTATGTTAAAAATGATTTATTGTCTATCTCCTTCCAGAGAGGCAGGAGCCTCAAGGGCAAAAACTTTGTTGGGTCTTATTAACTGTGAATGCCATTTAGTAGGAGGTCATGAATAAATGAATCTTATCCTCCAGAGGTGATAATGGTTAAATGTCCTGTGTATCCATTGAGATGTTTTCTGTATGTAGATTATCTATCTGTCTATCTATCATCTATCTATTTATCTTCTTTGGGCTTCCTAGGTAGCACAGTGGTAAAGACTGTGCCTGCCAATGCAGGAGAGGTAGGTTCCATCCCTGCATTGGGAAGATTCCCTGTAGAGGAAATGGTAACCCACTCCAGTATTCTTGCCTGGGAAATCCCATGGACAGAGGAGCCTGGCGGGCTATACAGTCCATGGGGTCGCAAAGAATTGGACACGACTTAGCAACTGAACAACAAACACAACCCCTATCTTTTTGACGTTTTGTTACTGCATTTAGTTTTGAACTTTATCCCTCACTTTCCTGGTTGAGACTCCTCGGCGGGAGTGGAAAGAGAACCTAGTTAGAAGCCGGAGACCTGGGCCCCCAGCTTGCTAAGTAGTCTAAGTAAGCCCCCAACTCCTTCCGAGCTTCAGTTTCCGTTCCTAAACAAGGGAGAAACCCGGACTGGACCGGCGAGCTCCAAAACCCTGGTCTTCCAGGTCCGGCGCTGGTGTAGCGTGGGGGCGGACTGGGGAGCCGGGGCACTGCCTGCGTCCCGGACGATGGAGGGTACCTTAGGGGAGGCCCGGATAAAGTCCGCGGCGCAGGTACAACAGGGTTCTGGGGCCTGGAGCCGGGACTGCGGGAGCTGGGGGCTGGGGTTCTGCTTTGACCCACCGCCGCTCACCTTCCCGATGTTTCTGCTGCTGTATGAGTCCAGAAGGTTTATAAACACCCTCTGGATCCGGATAGCTTTCTCCGCAGGGGCAGCACCTTCCTCTTCTTCAGCCATGGTGGGAGCCTCGCTGGTTGCTAAGGAGAAAGCGTCCCTTTGGTTGCCAAGGAGGTGGGTGTGGCCGCGGCCCTAGGACCTCGGAGCCCAGGCGGCCCTTCGGGGGCGGGGCCTAGGGCGCGGGGCGGGGCGTTCCCGGGTGGGGGCGGGGCCTCCGGGTTCCCGCGCCCTGTGGGTTTTCCCCGCCTAGGGCGCAGGGCTGGCCCGCCGCGTCCCTGCCCGAGTGCTTGCAGATGGGGCACCACTCTGCTCTGCTTCTCGCCGGTGCCCTCGGGCAGGACGTGCCCTCTATTCCCTTTCCTCTCTGTCCTTCGGAAACTCCGGTAACACGTCCTAGTGTCCCCCCGACCCGGAGCACTAAAGATATTAATGGATCTGATGAGAAGGTAAAAAGCCCGTAGCTTAGGCCTTCCCCGAAATGTTGAAGTGAATTAACATGCCCGTTGTAGGATGGTCTGATCCGGAGGGTTTGACTTAATCCTCTACTGCAAAGGAGGGCTGTTGCCATGGAGTTTCAGGGTCAGGACTCAGGATCCACAACGAGGGTGCTCCCCACTGCTCTTGCAGTGGTGGTGGTCCACTGGGGTTTACAGGTTTAGCTGTCCGGGGCTGCGGTGGGGGTAGCTGGAGGCCATTTGTGCTGGGATCCACCCTCTTTTTCACAAAGGGATAGAATGTAGACTGCCCTTTCCAAGTCAGGCTGGACATGAAGTTGCCGACGAATTAAAAGATGTTAACGCAGAACCACAAAGGTCATGGTGGACTGTATAACCTGTTATCTTAGAATAGTAAATATTTTTATGCTTTAAATATTAACTTCTTAAATGTAAATATTTAACACATTAATTTTTTTTTAATGTTTCCTTGGTGACTCAGATGGTGAAGAATCTGCCTGCAGTGCAGGAGACACGAGTTTGATCCCTGGGTTGGGAAGATCCCCTGGAGAAGGGAATGGCTACCCACTCTTGCCTGGAGAATTCCATGGACAGAGGAGCCTGGCAGGCTATAGTCCATTGGGTCACGAAGAGTCAGACACGACTGAGTGGCTAATACTTTACTTTCACTTAAAAAAAAGTACTGATTGCCTCAAAAAATGGAAATGGCCAGGGAGCTGGCCCCTGGGGGTTCTGGACACTTGGGAGACTTGGCTCCGACTTCCAGCTCGGCACTTACTTGTGGGAGACTGGAGCCAACCTTTTAACCTTACATGAGCTGTTAAAGTGACTATAAAACAGGGGTAAAACCACCAACCTAACATGGCTGTCAGGATTAAATAAGTTCTGATGGTCTCCAAAAGTGACATTGCTTTTTTTTCTGTAATGCTAAAGCACATTTGCACAAATGGGAGCCTTTTCATTCCTTTTTTTGTCTCCACTCCCTTTTCTTTTTATACACTTGTCTCATTGAAACTTGTTTTGATTAAATAACACTTCAAAATTCTGCGAACAATAACAGCTTGCTCACAGCAACATTTTTTTTCTTTTTAATTATTAAAACGAAAGTGCTGCCAACTTAAATGTAAAAATACTCTTGCAAGACCAGTACAGAACTTGGAATAAATATTGTTCATTTTTTATAAAGACCTGTTAGATGGAATATTCTAAAATTCACTGGATGCCTCATTTCCGGATTTTCAGTTTGTCCCGAATGAAATGCTGTTAGGCAGGTTAATACTTTTATTCAACCAGTCATGCTACTATAAAATATAACTCACTTTTGTCTCATTCTTACTGTTTACATTTTGGTAACAGGTAAATGAGCTAGTGCCAGTTACAAGGGGGTGGCTTCCAGAGAATTGTATACCATATTGGTAGGTTAGGAAAGGGGATTCTCTTGATCAATTCTATTATGCCAGTTATCTTTTACTATTATTTCTTTTAAAAAATATTTTAAGTATAGTTGATTTACTGTACAGCCTTGTTTTAGATGTATAGCAGTGATCCAGCTACATACAAAGATTATTACAAGATATTGAGTCTAGTTCCCTGTTCCTTTCCTCTTTTAAAGTCAGCTTTCACACAACCATGAAGTTCAGGGGATGCTTTTATTGACATACTGTATGGGGATGATTGCTGGAGTCAGAAGGCCTGGTTTCTGACCCTACTTTCCTCCTCACAGGTGAGCTGCTGAGCAAGCGCCACAATCTGTCCAAGTTTCATTTGAACATGTCATACACAAACGAAGGCGTGGAAGGCAGAACTCTGGAGTTCAAGTGGCACATATCAGCATCTCAGTGTTTTCCTGTCCCCTGTAACAATCAAACTGCATATTTCGTGGTTTTTGAACACTGGGGAAGAGAACAGTGCAGCGTTGTGACGGAAGAAGCGAATGAAGGCTCAGAACTCCAGTAACTGCTGCTGAGCTGTGTGGGATGTGTAAAGATTGATTCTGGACCTGGAGGAAAGGTGGGAAGAGTTATCATGGGAAATGAAGTGTGTGTATTCTCTTCACAAACATACTGCCTCTTCAAGGATCCTGGGAGCAGGTGCAACTCAGCACCGCTTGTGCTTTTGCTAGAGAGGAGAGTTCTTCAGCTGGTTTGAACACCATTATCTATTGCATATCCCCTCTCTAATTAGTATACTTAAGATAACATAGAATATATGTAAAAGAAAATGAAAATAACCTATCTTACCACCTAGTGATGACTACTATATTAACACTGTAGAATATTTTTTATTCCATTTTTCCGTTACGTATACGACTATTTTCAAATAGGTTTAAAAGCTTATTTTTTTCCTGTAGTATGACTTTCCCCAATTTTTAATGGCTGAATATTTTTCCATCAAGAGGATCTGGCATAGCTTAACCACTTTTTTAGAGACTTCTCAATTTTTCATTAGTGAAAATGACATCCTTGTTATATATATTCTGCTGAATCATGTCCCTGTTCTAGCCTGCGAGGCTATTACCAGCATGTAAGTTATAAGCTTTGTAAAGGCTCTATTACCAGTATCTTCCAGAAAGGTTTCACCAACATAGCCTCCATGAGAAGGTAACTGTGTCCTTCACTAAATCTTTATTGATATAATTTAAACCTGACACATTATTAAATTATTAGGTAAAAATGACTCAAATAGCTAAAACCTATTTTCCTTTCCTGAGTTACTGGTTTGGTTGAATATCTTTCAAGTGGCTACTGGACATGTGTATATTTTTCTGAGTTGATCATATATTATTTGCCCCTTATTCTCTTTTTTTTCTTTATTGATTTATAATAGTTACTTATCTGGAGGTTCTTTTTTCTTTTGGAAGTGAAATCAAGGCTTAATTTATCTGGTTAAAGTCTTTAAAAAATCTAAATAAAATGAAGGATTTAATATCTAGTGGAGGTTTTAATATCTGTAGTTTTATTAATGTCTTCTCTCTCTGTTGCTCTTTCATAGTAATAATCACTTCACAATGAAATGGAACAACATGGAATTCAAAAATGGAAGCTCTTGGAATCAAATATTTATCACAAAATGAACACTTTCAACTTTAAACATACAATCACTTTTCTCCATACTTAACTCAAAATTAGTAAACAGAATTTTATTCAAACTGTACAAATACCCTTTACATTTAGCCTGAGATTAAGCATGAGAAAATTCAAGCTGAAGTTAGACTTCATTGCCCAAACACTTAAGCATGTGAAAATAAAGCTGAGGATGAATATTCATTTGTCAAACATAATTTAAGCATTCCGATGAACTCTGACAATGAATAATGACCCAAACCAAACTTTAAACTTGCTCTGGTCTACATGATCTTCAAGAGTCTAAAAGTACTATTGTTATAATAATGATTTATAAAAGTCTTCAAATGACAAATTATGAAGGTATGTCCAGATGCAGAATTTTAGTTCAACATTTGTATAGCTGCTGCTTTGACTAGTATTAAAAAAACAACTTCCCAATTCTTAATATTTAACATGTACTTGAAAAGATGTAGCAGCATGGTATAGTTTATTTTATTATAAATATTAGTACCTGTAATAAAATATAAAATACAGAGTCTCCCTTTTTCAAATAGTAAGTCTCTGAATGCTTCATTCGTCCTTTGGTTTCAAACCCATACAATGCGCTCATGTGACATTGTAGACTTTGCATCGAGACAGAACACTGTACATCTGTTGGGAAGGAGGGGTGCTGTGGGAATACCAAAGCGCTACATCATAGAAAGTAAACGCTGAAGCAAAAATACTTTCTGAATATATACTGTACATCATGTAAACAAACATTCATAATAAGAATCAACACAGGCCAAAATATCGTTTTCTAGGAAATCAGAATCTCCTTTCTTTTACATCACACACGCTAAAGATGCTTTTTGTTAGGAAGAGAATGGAGCCTGTTCCTGTATTTGTTTATGTGCTTAAATATCTTGGAAACAAGTAATTGTTACATTCATTTGCTAGGTTTGTCCTCTTCATTGGCTGGCTGTTGCAAATGAGGAATACAGTACTATTTCAGTACCTGTTTTTCACGTAAATACTAGCTATGTAATATATAATGAACTCTTTTTTATCAGTCCATATTAATAATATAAATAGATTCAATGAAGCAGTGAATTTAAAAATTTGTGCAGGGGAAACTAGTTGATAATTTGTTTCCAATAAGGCTAGTAGCAAGATAATTACTACAAAGTCTGAGCTAGTAGTAAACCCCTGATTTAGCGAGCTGAATCAAAGTCTGAAGTTAGGTCATTTTATTTCCTCTATTACTGTGCAAATCTAGAATTTCCTAGGTAAGAGAGAGTGCTGGCAGCCTCAAAGTCCTGTAATAAGCGAATGAAATACTGCTTAGGTTTCTGAAATGCAGAGATACTACATGAAGAAATCTGAATGTCTTAATGATGGTGTCACAGCAGTGACCTCAGGATTTCCTAAATGAATCAGAAACTATGAAAGACAATTCATTAATCAATCAAAAGTCTACATGTGAAGCAAAAAATAATGATAAAAGATACAAAATCAAAGATGCATTTTCTGCTATGACCATATATATGTAGCAGTTTCGAGCTATATGTCAACCTTGTGTACCAGCAGGAGCCTCCTCTAACAGGAAAAAAGCTTAGTCATGACTGTCCCTCTCTTTTCAAAGCTTCCAGTCTTTGAAGGAGCGCATTTCCAAATGCTTCCCGGTATGCAGGGCTGAGCGTATCCAATAAGGAGTAGACTGTTTCGTGGTAGGGAGTCTGTAAATGATCGTCCACCTGGTCGAAAGCATACCCTACCACCTAAGAGAAAAATGCAACAGTGAATTAAATAATCAGATTTCATCTGGGTACAGAAAGAAAAAAACACAAGTTTTTACATGGGTCATTCTCTAATGACATTATGCATTTCTCAGTCAATACTTAGAATACACATATTTTAAATATCCATAAAACCTATAATATTTAAGCAATTTATAACATAAGGAACATCACCAGCAAAATGCTCTCACCATTTTTTTCTCAAAATTTAAAAGGTTTGATTTACTCACTCTTGATCCTGCAAATACAGAAAAGAGTTGAAAAGGCTATACAAAAACAGTATTTCATTTCATAGTCTAAAACATGTTTCTACTTAATTCTACATATACTTTAGAGGGTGTTTTTATAAAGCCACTATACTAATTACATTTACTATAATTAATAATTATAATACTTTATTCTTTTTTTATTCTTTTTTATTCTTATTTTAAGAAGCTCTTTTTAAATTTTTTTTTAAATAAAGAATTCTAAAATTTACTTATAGTTTTAATTCTGATTTATAATTAGTTATCTGAAATGACACTTTCATGTCAGTAATACATGTCTTATCTGCTCAATTCTGTGAGATAAAAGGCAATGTTATTCTGTGTGTGTGTTTTTCTGTTTGTTTTTTCCTTTAAACACAGCTAAAACTTTTTTCTCCAACAAGATTATAAGACCTATACCCTGGTTCACCAGCATAGTGTAGGGCAAAATCAACGTAGGTTTTGCTGACTTCACTAAAGCTTGTGAATTCCTCATACAAACTCTAAATTTTTATGACATCTACTCAAGCCATAGGAGATGCATGTTTATGCCAGAAACAGAAGCAGTGCTGTTGTTTCCAATGAAAAGCAGAGGCAGACACCTAAGGAAGATGAACTGCACCACTGGGGAACCACGCCCTGTCCAGTCTATGGCCCACTATGATTTTGTTTGTTCCTCTCTTATCCCTGATATCTGTGGTCTTCCTGGGAACAGGGATCATGTCTTATTTACATGGCTTGATGTCTAATTCCTCACACAGGATAGTTACTCAATAAATGTCAACTGAATTAGACTGAAAAAAATAAATATTTGAGTACCTACGTGCCAGGTTTTATAACTGACCCAGATCTTTGTGCAAACTTTATTCACATAACATCCCCCAAATCCTTTTCAGCTTTTGTTTTAAATCTCCAAATTACAGATAAAGAAGCAGGGACTCAAGCTGACTGACTCACCCAAGGTCACTCAAATTCACAAAGATTTCTAACTGTCATCAAAACCTTTCCTACCTCAGCAGAATTAAACAGTGTCAGAATTAATTTACCTAGGGTTATTTATTTCTACTTTTGCTTTGTCTATTTCTATATAAGGTCCACTTCTAAACACTGCAAGTTTTGGGTACAAATTTAGGGATTTAGGAAGGGAAGCATAAAGACTAGTTAATTCCAGGATTATTCTCAAAGCCAAGATAAAGTTGTGCAAAAAATGAGAGTAGTTACAACTTGGGTTTCAATGTAAGTGAGCCTCCACCAGGGGATACACAGAACATGTGACACACACACATCTTAGGGAAACTGAATCCAGTGAAATAAAATTCACGTGCTTGTTTAATGAATCACATGACATTCTTACTTGCTTAAACCATGTACTCTACTACTTCATGATCCTGTGCAACTTTGGGAGAACTACTCTTAACAGATGTAGAAACAGAAAAGTCAGATTTCTGATCAAGCTTGAAGGCAAATTTATTTATTTATGATGTGCCATGTGACTTGCAGGATCTTAGTTCCTGACCAGAGGTTGAACTTGGCTATGAAATCGCAGAGTCCTAACCACAGGACTGCGTGGGAATTCCCAAGGTTAATTAGTAAAGTTAAATAGAACCATGGTGCACGACCGCAGCTGAGAGGAGCTACCCCACGTCCAAGGTCAGGGGCGGCGGCCAAAAGGAGAGACCCCACGTCCAAGGTAAGAGAAACCCAAGTAAGACAGTAGGCACTGAGAGAGGGCATCAGAGTGCAGACAGACTGAAACCACAATCACAGACAACTAGCCAATCTGATCACATGGACCACAGCCTTGTCTAACTCAATGAAACTAAGCCATGCCGTGTGGGGCCACCCAAGACGGTCGGGTGATGGTGGAGAGGTCTGACTGGAGAAGGGAATGGCAAACCACTTTGTATTCTTGCCTCGAGAACCCCATGAACAGTATGAAAAGGCAAAAAGATAGGACACTGAAAGATGAACTCCCCAGGTCAGTAGGTGCCCAGTATGCTACTGGAGATCAGTGGAGAAATAACTCCAGAAAGAATGAAGGGATGGAGCCAAAGCAAAAACAACACCCAGCTGCGGATGGGACTGGTGATAGAATTAAGATTTGATGCTGTAAAGAGCAATGCTGCATAGGAACCTGGAATGTTAGGTCCATAAATCAAGGCAAACTGGAAGTGGTCAAATAGGAGATGGCAAAAGTGAACGTCGACATTCTAGGCATCAGTGAACTAAGATGGACTGGAATGGGTGAATTTAACTCAGATGACCATTACATCTACTACTGTGGGCAGGAATCCCTTAGAAGAAATGAAGTAGCCATCACAGTCAACAGAACAGTCAGAAATGCAGTACTTGGATGCAATCTCAAAAATGAAAGAATGATCTCTGTTCATTTCCAAGGCAAACCATTCAATATCACGGTAATCCAAGTCTATGTCCTGATCAGTAACCAGCTGAAGAAGCTGAAGTTGAACGGTTCTATGAATACCTACAAGACCTTCTAGAACTAACACCCAAAAAAGATGTCCTTTTCATCATAGGGGACTGGAATGCAAAAGAAGGAAGTCAAGAAACACCTGGAGTAACAGGCAAATTTGGCCTTGGAGTACAGAATGAAGCAGGGCAAAGGCTAATAGAGTTCTGCCAAGAGAACGCACTGGTCATAGCAAAAACCCTCTTCCAACAACACAAGAGAAGACTCTACACATGGACATCACCAGATGGTCAATACCGAAATCAGACTGATTATATTCTTTGCAGCCAAAGATGGAGAAGCTCTATACAGTCAGCAAAAACAAGAGCGGGAGTGGACTGTGGCTCAGATCATGAACTCCTTATTGCCAAATTCAGATTTAAATTGAAGAAAGTGGGGAAAACCACTAGACCATTCAGGTATGACCTAAATCAAATCCCTTATGACTATACAGTGGAAGTGAGAAATAGATTTAAGGGACTAGATCTGATAGACAAGAGTGCCTGATGAACCATGGACAGTTTGTGACATTGTACAGGAGACAGGGAGCAAGACCATACCCAAGAAAAAGAAATGCAAAAAAGCAAAATGGCTGGCCAAGGAGACCTTACAAATAGCTGTGAAAAGAAGAGAAGCAAAAAGCAAAGGAGAAAAGGAAAGATATTCCCATCTGAATGCAGAGTTCCAAAAAAAAGCAAGGAGAGATAAAAAAGCCTTCCTCAGCGATCAATGCAAAGAAATGGAGGAAAATAAGAGAATGGGAAAGACTGGAGATCTCTTCAGGAAAATTAAGGTTAGGGTTAGAAAATCAGAGATATCAACGGAACATTTCATGTAAAGATCAACTCAATAAAGGACAGAAATGGTATGGACTTAACAGAAGCAGAAGATATTAAGAGGTGGCAAGAATACACAGAACTGTACAAGAAAGATCTTCACGACCCAGATAATCACGAAGGTGTGATCACTCACACTCACCTAGAGCCGTGAAATCAGGTGGGCCTTCTGAAGCATCACTAAGAACAAAGCTAGTGGAGGTGTGGAATTCCAGTTGAGCTATTTCAAATTCTAAAAGATGATGCTGTGAAAGTGCTGCACTCAATATGTCAGCAAATTTGGAAAACTCAGCAGTGGTCACAGGACTGGAAAAGGTCAGTTTTCATTCCAATCCCAAAGAAAGGCAATGCCAAAGAATGCTCAAACTACTGCACAATTGCACTCATCTCACACGCTAGTAAAGTAATGCTCAAAATTCTCCAAGCCAGGCTTCAGCAATATGTGAACCGAGAACTTCCAGATGTTCAAGCTGGTTTTAGAAAAGGCAGAGGAACCAGAGATCAAATTGCCAACATCCACTGGATCATCAAAAAAGCAAGAGAGTTCCAGAAAAACATCTATTGACTATGCCAAAGCCTTTGACTGTGTGGATCACAATAAACTGTGGAAAATTCTGAAAGAGATGGGTATACCAGACCACCTGATCTGCTTCTTGAGAAACCTGTACGCAGGTCAGGAAGCAACAGTTAGAACTGGACATGGAACAACTGACTGGTTCCAAATAGGAAAAGGAGTACATCAAGGCTGTATATTATCACCCTGCTTATTTAACTTATATGCAGAGTACATCATGAGAAACACTGGGCTGGAGGAAGCACAAGCTGGAATCAAGACTGCCAGGAGAAATATCAATAACCTCAGATATGCAGATGACACCACCTATATGGCAGAAAGTGAAGAAGAACTAAAGAATCTCTTGATGAAAGTGAAAGAGGAGAGTGACAAAGTTGGCCTAAAGCTCAACATTCAGAAAACTAAGATCATGGCATCCGGTCCCAACACTTCATGCGAAATAGACGAGGAAACAGTGGAAGCAGAGGCTGACTTTATTTTTCTGGGCTCCCAAATCACTGCAGATGGTGACTGCAGCCATGAAATTAAAAGACGCTTGCTCCTTGGAAGAAAAGTTATGACCAACCTAGATAGCATATTAAAAAGCAGAGACATTACTTTGCCAATAAAGGTCCGTCTAGTCAAGGCTATGCTTTTTCCAGTAGCCGTGTATGGATGTGAGAGTTGGACTATAAAGAAAGCTGAGCGCCAAAGAATTGATGCTTTTGAACTGTGGTGTTGGAGAAGACTCTTGAGAGTCCCTTGGACTGCAAGGAGATCCAAGCAGTCCATCCTAAAGGAGATCAGTCCTGGATGTTCATTGCAGGGCCTGATGTTGAAGCTGAAACTCCAATACTTTGGCCACCTGATATGAAGAGCTGACTCATTTGAAAAGACCCTGATGCTGGGAAAGATTGAGGGCAGGAGGAGAAGGGGACAACAGAGGATGAGATGATTGGATGGCATCACCAACACAACGGACATGGGTTTAGGTGGACTCTGGAAGTTGTTGATGGACAGGGAGGCCTGGCGTGCTGTGGTTCATGGGGTCGCAAAAAGTCGGACACGTCTGAGTGACTGAACTGAACTGAAAATTAAACTGGACATTTCTAATGTCCATTCCTTGTTCCATAGGTTAAGAACAAAAAAATTTTTTTTAAACAAAAAGTTTTTCTCAGGTAGTGCTTTCTATTATTCTAAACTCAGGATTCTGGTTTAAAGGATGCAGAGAGGTCGTTCTGCCTAGAAAAGCTTACACGTAAAAAGAAAAAAAAAAAAAAAGAAAAGCTTACATGTAATAAATGGAAACTTATTCTTGGAAATTTGGAGGCAGAGTGTTCTGCTGTGACTTAATTCTGATCTAACAGCTAGTGAATGGTGGAGTCAAGCATGATCTATCTATTTCTCTATCTATGGCTGAGCTGCCTGTGGGTTCTTAGTTCCCTGACCAGGGATCAAACCCGAGCCATCAGCAGTGAAATGGTGGAGTCCTAACCACTGGACTGCCAGGGAATTCCTTCCAGTATGTTGTTTTAGTAGAAGAGATATTTACAGGAGGTGGAAAAAGATTCAAGACAAAGACTGAAAAATTCATCCAGTGCAGAGAATGCATAATTTTGGTAGACATGCTTAGCAAGAGATAAGAAATCAGTTTATTCGGGGGGACAGTTACAACAAAATAATCAGAATCAAATCTGTTTTTTCTTTTTCAAAAAATCCATTCTTATGTTGACTGAAAGACTTCAGAATTAATAAAAAGATTCCTAGGGGAAAAAAAAACTTTCTTAAAAAAAAAAAAAAGAAAAAATCTTGGAAGGTACTGGGTATCAAGTTCTCACCTAAAACTCTTTTTCAGTCCCTGATTCCTGAACCTTTTGGATCAAGTGGTAAAGATTGCTTTATTCCGCCTAAAGAGAAAAGGACTCACCCTGAGCCCGGCTTCAGTGAGCTCCAGGCAGTATCTGTTCCTTTCCCTTGTTTCCACATTGATGTAGGCCACGTCGTCTGCACAGCGCAGGGTTTTTGAGACAAACATGGTGTTAACAGCAAAGAGAACATCATTTACAACTGCTTCGGCTTCCAGCCTCATGTCTTTCATGTCAGTTCCTTCAAAGCCATTAAGCTCGGCTTCTTCTTCAAATCCTGACACGCCGCTCAGCTCCATGGGATTACAGTCTGTTTCCATTCTGCAGAAAACCGGGTATGAAACGGGCTTTTAAAAAGATACTCACACATTAATGTTTGATTAAAAGCAGTTGTGCCTTGCAACTGCCATTTATTAGAAAACATCATAATGAGCTAACAATTTTTAGGGAAAATATTGCCTAAAACCATTTTCAGTAGTTTTTCATAGCAAAATTACAGACACTTACAAGTTAAAAAAAAAATCTCTTCTCCATTTCTTCCCAAAAGTTAACCCCATATTGGTAAGAATTCAGAATATTAATTTTTAGCTATTTCAAACAATGCCAATGTAAAAATCTGAGTACCTATTTCTTTATAAATGTGAAGGATGTTCAGAACTGGATTGCTGAGTCAAAGAACACGCTCATTTTAACCTTCAATAGATATTGCTCATTCACCTTCAAAAAAGGCTGCACAACAGATACTCCACCAACAGAGTGTGAGAGACTGAGGTCTTGTTCACTGCACCCCTTCCGACTCTTTTTAATATTTGCCAATACGAGAGACAAAGAATGATGTCTCATTGTTTGAATATGCATTTCCTTGATTAAACAACTTTTGAGGTATTTATAAGATTAAAAAAAAATTTTTTTTATGGGATAGTTTTAGTTCCAAGATCATATAGCTGTGGAAAAACAAAACAAATCAGAAATGGTAATGAACTAATGTTGCCTTAAGTCAGAGCTTAAGTCTTCACCTACTACAGGACACTCTCAGTAGTTCGTGACTTTTGGATTTGGGGTTTTGCCTAAGAAGCAACCTGCCCCACTCCATGATTACATTTTAAAGCCCTCTAAATCATCTTCTGAACTCTCGTTCTCTATCTCTATAGCTAACTTTCTGATAGGTCTGGAATTTATTCTGCATAGCTTTATTTTCCAAGTGGATAGCCTACCGTCCCAACACCACTTATTGAATAACTACCATTTTTGTTTTTTTTTTTTACTTTTTTCTTGAATTGGCTCATATATTATACTTTCAAAAATATTATTTCCTGTGTTTACTTGATCCAATATTACTGCCAGTCTGCTTCCGCCTCTCTCTTCTGTGACTAGTGGAATAGCTGAAGACTGTTAAAAATTCGAAATATATGAATGAGAAAAGTGAATAAATGTGAGACTGCTTTGCAATGTAAAAACAGCTTTTCAGAATAAGATATAATTTCAGACTTTATAAAAGTAAATTAAGATTTTATTTTTCTTATATGGATTAAGCATCCACTGTCCTAACTGTAGGACAACTCTTCAACTTGCTATGAAAATTTATTTGTACTGTTTGTCTACTACTTTACAGATTCCATCCCTTTCCCTAAAGTTACCAACTTGTGCTCTACTTGTGTGATGTTCAAAATTAGTGGTTCTCAACTGTGGCAGAAACCCCATCTCAGAGAAACGGAATCAAAACCTCTGGGAGCTGGAGAAGGAAATGGCAACCCACTCCAGTATTCTTGCCTGGAAAAGTCCATGCATGGACAGAGGAGCCTGGCAGGCTGCAGTCCATGGGATTACATGACTGAGCATGTGTGCACGAGGGTGGAGGGAGATGGGTTGGTAGCAATAAAGTGGTAGAACTGAAAAAAAAAAAAGAAACCTCTGGGAGATTTTTGGGGGTATTTTTTCAGAGTTTCTGGGTGATTCTGCTGTCAGGCCAATGCTCTGAATTATTAGCAAAATTCTTAAGGGACTAGAGTTTCTATAACTGTAGGTCATTTGCATATTATAAAAGTCAAAACTATTTGCTAAAGACAGTTTATGATAAACTATGTGAAGCTATTTCAAAAAAACTACTTAGCAAATGTACAAATAATATAATCCTTCAATCCTATTTCAAGTAATGATATGTTGTAACTGGCCCTTTATCTTATTTCCCACAGCACTTGACAGAATTAGTCACTAACAATACAAGTTAATTACAAATTTATCAATTATTGCTAGAGGAATTTGTCAGATAACTGAAATCTCACATTGACTTACTACATATGAATGTGAAAATATTTGATTTTCTAAAAATCTCTCCCTTCTCTAGAAATAATCATTATATTCCTTAATATTTTACTTGGTTTAACGTATAAGAAATGAGCCCATTTTATTATTTCTTTTTACAAAGTCAGGTTTGAAGATTTTGAAATGTGCCCGTCTACTATAAATCTCTTAACATCCTGAATGCCAGACATCTTTATTTTGCTGAAGTAATCAAGTATCTCAATTACGGATGTCAGAAATAATAACTTACATGAAAAAGATGTTTACATGAGAAAGCTTGACAAGAGCCATGCTTTCAAAGATTCTAATTCATTGCAACTAGGACCACAAGGACACGGAAAGCTGAAGACTCCAATACTAGAATGTAAGAAATCCTCACAGGCCAGTAAAGCAGGTCATCAAACTGTTGTGGAGTAATCAGCACCAAGGGGGCAAAAAAAGAGACAGATATCCTTCCCAAGACTGTGAATTTTTAGATGTTTCTCTGAAATGCTTCTGAATGATGCATGAAAGAGCAGACATATCCAGAACTTTCAAATATACATATAAATCGATAGATTTTCATACTGAAGCATTATACAAGTTAATAACATTTTAAGCTATCATTATTTTAGGGTGTTATTACAATTATCTTTTGTTGGTTATGACAAGCTTTTGATTACTCATCAATATCATTTCCCCTTCCAAATAGTACCCAGATTTTCCAAGGGGAATTATAATACCTCCCCTTCTTCTACTGAGTAGAGTAACCAAGAAATTTGAACAAGATTGACCCCAATCCCATTTGAAGACTGTCTTGAACTTAACACATAGAAATCTTTCCAGTCACTTTCTTGCAGAAGAGTTTACAGCACCCAGCCCTGGCGGCTCCTGGTATGCACCCCGAGGTGAGGGAAATCTCAGGATGATGCTGACAATGGGACGGGAACAGAGGCAAGAAATTCACAGAGAAACGAAGCCAGAGCCCTGATGCTGCCCAGTCTTTGCACTTTTCAGTTAGTGCAGCCAATAAATTCCTGCTACTTTACTGGCAACTGAAAGCACACTGCATTAGGAGCCTCCCCCAAATGAAAAGTACTCATAACCCAGCTCTTCAACAGTTTTATAGACGAGGTTTAAAAAAAAAACCCAAAAACAGAACTCTGGGCTTCCCTGGTAGCTCAGTGGTAAAGCATCAGCCTGCCAATGCAAGAGACTGGGGTGTGATCCCTGATCTGGGAAGACCCCAGACGCCGCGGAGCAACTCTGCTTGTGTGCCACGAGTACTGAGCCTGTGGACTACGGAGCCCACGCCCCTCAACTGCTGCAGCCTGCGTGCCTGGAGCCCCTGCTGCATGGGAAGCCATCGCCACGAGCAACCCATGCTCCGCACCTAGAGAGAAGCCGCTGTTCCCACGACTAGAGAGACGCCTGCTGAGCACGACGACCCAGCACAGCCAATAAATGCAACTTAAAAAATATTGTTTTAAAAAGGAACCCTGGTACTTTTGTGCCTGTTATGTAGAAAGTGCTTAGTGAAAGCTTTGTAGAATATGAGTATCAACATGTGTATTGGTTTCCCATTGGTGCTGTAACAAATTACCACAAACTTAGTGACTTAAAACACAAACTAACTGTCTTAGAATTCTGGAAGTGTGAAATCTAAAATCACAGTGCTAGCAGGGCTGCAGTCTTTCCGGAGCCTTCGGAGGAGAACCTGTTTCCTTGCCTTTGTAGCTTCTAGAAGCCACCTGCATTTCTCGGCTTATGGTCCCTTCCTCCACTTTCAGAGCACATCACTTCAGTCTCTGGTCTTGCGGTCACATCTCCTGTACTCCCTTTTATAAGGACCTTTGTGATTAATTATATTGGGCCCAGCTGAATAGCCAGCATATTTCCCCATCCGAGGCTTACGGTTAAAGAACTGCAAAGGTCCTCTTGTCATAGCAAGTAATACAGTCACAGTTTCCGGGGACTAGGACACAGACACCTTTGGGGGGGTCATCATTCTGCCTATCATTGTCCGTGCCCTATAAGCAGGGAAAGGAGTATACAGGTAGGCAAAGAGTCCTCGTTTTCTGACCTTCCTTTTCGAACAGCCATAAGTTACTTTCAAAAGGAGTACTTGTCCAGTCCACTACCTTCTTTGGGAAGGTTCCTTACTCACAGGTTTCACGCTCTGTATTCTGTTAACTCCAGCACCATAATCACAGAGAAATGTACTGGGGACGCCTGTTTTACTTACAGGGAACATTTCGAGGCTGGGAAGGGGTTTATGAATTGTTCTGAATCAGGAGCTCTGTTCAACTACCTGATCTGGACGGTGACTGGCTCATCCAACCAGATCCTCTCTAGAGGAGTGAACACAGAGCCCCAAATCATGAACTCAGTGTGTGATGACGGGAGCCATGGAAGCGCAGCAGGGAGCTTTATGGATGGTGCACTAGAGAAGAGGTTTCTACATTTTGATTATGCATCCCAGTAACTAAAAGTATTTTGAGCAGGTACCTCATCATATGTGTATTTATTTACATATACTACCACAATTAGCCTATCAAAACATAGAAATATGAATTTAAAGAGAAGGTAAAAATATGAAATATAAACTGATTTTCTTCTTCTCAATGGATTATCTTGTGTACCTGACTGTGGAGGCCTACACCACTGAGGATGGGGACATGTATGCCTATGTTGGTGAAGGGACAACAACTAGAATTACTACTGAAACATTAGAGATGCTATCGGATTACCAGAATGGTGGACTCATCGGTGTGAGTCCTGTAAAAAGTCCCAGATTTCTCTTTCTGTAGGCAAAACAACTTATTTATCATCATGTAAGAAATTCTAGTTGAGAATTTCTCTAATTGAACCAGTAGAACTCTGCAATTCTGTACAAAGCAAAGCTGTGCAAAGCACAGAAGAGTTCTTCACCTGTGCTGTCCGTCACAGGAGCCACCAGGCATGTGGCTTCTACTCACCTGAAGTCTTGCTAGAGTGACTGAGGAACTGAATTTCAAATTTTATTTAATTTTCATTCATTTACATTTAAAAAGCTAGTGGCTACTGTATCAGCACGTGACTAGACCTGTGTGAATACTCGTGGATAATATAATGAATTTGTTGCTTTTGTTCAGTTGCTAAGTCCTATCTGACTCTGTGATCCCATGGACTGTAGCACGCCAGGCTCCTTTGTCCACTATCTCCCGGAGTTTGCTCAGATTCCTGTCCATTAAGTTGGTGATGCTGTCTAACCATCTCATCCTCTGTCATCCCCTCCTGCCCTCAATCTTTCCCAGCATCAGGGTCTTTTCCAATGAGTTGGCTCTTTGCATCAGGTGGCCAAAGTATTGGAGCTTCAGCTTCAGTATCAGTCCTTACAATGAATATTCAGGGTTGATTTCCTTTAGGATTGACACAGTTGAAAAAAATCAATAGACATAAGGTACTAAATTCCTCTTATTTTATATATGAGTAGCAAGATTTGGAAACAAGCATGTTAGAAAATCTATCTTAGCTATTCTATGGAAGGAAATTAACCACCAGCGTTTCAAATGGTAAAAACGAATGAATTACTTTTATTTTTTATTCCTGTTAATTTAGACTATGTATCCAGCATTTCTCTAAGCCTTAGAAGATTAAGTAAATACGTTTACTGGTAGTTTACAGCCTCATTTGGGATATATGACAAGCATATCAAATACATACACAAATATTAATGCCATACACATGCAAGATAATTATAACTTAAGAAATACATAATTAGAGAACACAATGATATGCCTTGGTCCTACTACAAACTCACCACTAAACAGGTATAAACTTGGGCTGGCCATACAATCTCAAAGGGCTCATGGTTTTCTCATTTATAGAACAAGGGGGAAAGAACAAGAAATTCTTGACTGTTCTTGAGAGCCATGATTTATTACATAATTGTTAGTTACTATGGAGCTTGACTCTCCAAAGAGGGCAGTCAAAACTGGGCATGAATGAGCACAGATGAAACGACTTGAGAGCTGTGAAGGATTCTTCAGAGGGAACAATGGATAACCAGAGTCCAGGCAGTGCCAAGAATTGTAAGGAAACTAACTTAGATAGTCTTCAACAAGGAAAATGCTAAGAGTAGTAAATGTGAATGGCCCAATTTGAGAAGGAGCTAATACCCAGACAACAGAATTTGATTCTCATATAATCACCTGTTTTAAGCTCTTGAGAATGGGAAGAGCAGGGTCTTTATATTTAAAGTAGGTTTCTTGTAAGCAGCATAGTTTGGTCTTGCTTTTCAACCTGATAATTCTACTTTTAATTGGAGTGTTTAGACCATTTATGTTTAATATGATTACTATGATTATGCTTACTATGATTGATGTGGTTACTTTCCATCTTGCTGTTCTCTATCTGTCCCATCTGTACCTTATTTTCTTTTCCTTATTTTTCTACTTTTGAACTGACCGCTTTTTAGGATTCTATTTTAAACCTATTGATGACTTTTAACTCTTTGAATGCTTTTGGTGGTTGCTTTAGTTTATAGTATACATCTTTAACTTATAATATCTTCAACTGTTCTTTTTTTATTTAGAATTAACTTTAGTTTCTACTTTTTAAAAAAAACTATTTAATTTCTGTCTGTGCTCATTTTTTACTCTATTTTCCTCTTTGTGTTTCACTTTGAATAGTTTCTATTGCTATGTATTCAAGTTCTTTTTTAATCCTTTTTTTTTTTGGCAGTATCTAATCTCTTCTACTTTGGATTCTTTTTAAAAAACAACATAATTTCCATGTCTCTGCTTAATTTGTTCAATCTTTTCTCTATTTTTTTTTGAACATATGGAATAATTGTAATAAATGTTTCAATGTCATGGATATTTCTGGGTTAGTTTCAACTGGTAGTTTTTCTAATTGTTATGGGTTGTACACATGGTTGTACATGCCTGACATTTTTTGACTGGATGCCAGACTTCACGGGTTTTACCTTGTATTTGCTGGATATATTTTTTTATTCCTATAAATATTATTGAGCATTGCTCTGGGATGCAGTTATCTGTGAAAGCTCGATCCTTTCAGGTCCCGCTTTTAGGCTTTTTAAAACAGCAGCAAAACTGATTTAGTCTCTGCTTAATTTTTTCCCACTGTGGAGGTAAAACCTTTTTGGGTACTCTACCTGATGGCCTATGAATTATGAGATTTTTTTTCATTCTGGGTGAGAGGAACTGGAACTAGCGCTGGTCTTGTTTGAGCTCTGAAAATTCCTCTAATTCTTTTGGGTAGCTTCTTCACACCTATATGTTGATCAGTGTGTTTAGCTGCAGTCTGGAGGGGATCCTCTGTAAAGATCTGTGGCGCTCACTAAGAAGTTCTCTGCTGTCTAGTACTCTTGCCCAGTTGCCTGGCCTTCCTAGACTCCTAGCTTCATATCCTCAATTCAGGCAGACTGCTGGGTTCTACCTGGGCTTCTTCTCCTAAGGCCATGCTTAGAAATTCTCTCCAGGCCATCACTTACTGTCCTTCACTGCTTAATGTCTGAAGTCTTAAAACCATTGTTTCAAGTATTTCTGTCCACTGTTTTGATTCAGGTGGAAGGGTAAATCTGGTCCCTTTTACTCTATCTTAGCCAGATGTGGAAATCCTGTTACCCAGTTTTGAGCAAATTTTGCAATCTTATTTTTAAAATTTTATTTATTTATTTGGCTGTGCTGGGTTTTAGTTGCAGTATGCAAACCCTAATTGTGGCAATGTGGGATCTAGTTCCCTGACCAGGGATTGAACCCAGGCCCCCTGCATCAGGAGCTCGGAGTCTTAGCCATTGGACTTCCAGGGAAGTCCCTGCAGTCTTATTTCATCAGTTCTTCTTTCATTGATTTTGATCTCTCTTATATGACTTTGAATCAACTTTACCATCTTGCTTGTTCTTTCATCAATGAGTTAATTACATTTTTGACACATGCTTACTATATGTTTAAGATCCATACTCTTTTACTTAAAAAACTGTATTTTAATACTGTTTTAAGACTTTTTAATCCTTTCAAATTCAGCTCTGACACATGTATTTTAGGATTCTCAATCTGATCTTATGGTAGAGTTAATCACTAACTCCTGCTTCCTTAGAATTTATTTTGATACTTCTGTAGATATCATACTTCATAGCAAATGGAGGTCTGTGGTATGACCATCATGAGCACAGCAACTGGCATAAAGCAGGTTTTCACTGAATACTTTCTGAATGAATAAACCAAAGAAAAAGTACTTTCTGCTTCTCAAGCTGTAGTAACTTAGTTAGCTCTGTGACTTGGGGCAAAAAGCTACAGGATAAACATGGAAGACACTTCTGGAAACACGTATTACTGTTAAAGTAACAGTATTATGAAGTTTGATGCAAAACTGCCTAAAATTTTAAAGCAAATGGCAATTTCAAACCATGTCGGCTTTAGGTTGGGCTTCCCTGGTAGCTCAGCAGTAATGAATCTGCCTGCCAGTGCAGGAGACACGGGTCAATCCCTGGGTCAGGAAGAGCCCCTGAGAAGGCTATGGCAACCTTCTCCAGGATTCTTGCCTGAGAAATCCCATGATAGAGGAGCTTGGTGGGCTCTAGTCCATGGGGTCGCAGAGAGTCAGACACGACTTAGCAACTAAACAACAATAACAACAAAGCTAGTTTAACCTTTATTTTCCATAACACATAACATTTAATGTTTTCAAGAGCTCTGAGGTGTTTATTTTGAAATTAAAAAATTTAAATCAAAAAACAAACAAAACAAAAAAAAAACCAAAAAAAATTTAAATCAGTATCACTTGCAGCATTACAAACACACAGTATTTGTAATTTAGATAAAAACAGCTTATTTTTCCATTTATACACTCATTTATAAAATTACTCTGCACCCTACTTTCAACAGACACACACACACACAGCCCAGTAATAATAAAAAATCACGCCAAGTGCTTCAGTTGATTAAGGAAGGTGAGGGTAAAGAAATACATAGTGTTCATTTGAGAAGTTTTTTTTTTTCTCTTAAAATTTAATTAGGCAGCTCATGAATCAGGCAGAATTCCATCTGGCAACAAGAAGTGTTCTCCTGGAGAAGTTTTTTTAAACTGTAAATAAGCAACCAAACTATAACGCTGTAAACAACGTTTCCTTCAAAACTAGAAACTAGGTGAGATTTCTAAAAGACTAAAAAATGAATGCTTAACCACCAAAACCAAGATAACACTGGGAACTAGTTTTTTGTTTATATATATATATATAAACCATATATATATATATATATATATATATATATATATATATATATATAACCTTATATATATATATAACCCTTTAGGTTATATAGAGGATTGGTACTATATTTAATATGAGGTACATTCTAACTAAAAGAGATATAGATATATCTAAAGAGATAGAGAAATAGAAAACCTCTTTGTTTTCCATTTAAAATCTGGCTGTCTACCAGACTCTGGGCAATATTCTGTTGCCAGCACCTTCAATTATTGGAATACCTTACAGGCGATTTTAATCTGGTACATTGCATCACCTTGCATAAAATTTCCAAATGATTCTTTATAACATCATACACAAATTATTTAGGAAACAGCTCTTACTTCATCCGTTGGTATAATTTTGGTGCTGTGTTAGTTATCTGGGGAGAATTCATGAAACTAGTTATCGGATATCTAAGACCAAGATATCAAGATCACAAAGTTCTTTATTCTCTACTTCTTAACTCAGTAGACTTTGTTTAGTTTCATCACAAATTTACAGGATCAAAGAGCCAGCAAAAGACTGTAGATTCTTCCTTGATGGCAAAAGAATGGGCCTAGAAAGTCATATATACAGCATAATAAAAAAACAGAGCTGGAATGATTTCAAGAGCAGTATACAGACATGAAACTTACATTTTGAAAGAAAGTTTGATTTTTCAGTTGCCATTACAACAGTCAGCTGATGGCTAGAATATAATATCTTAATCATGATTACAGTGGACCCTTGAACAACACAGGTTTGAATTGCACATGTCTACTTCTGTGCAGATTTGTTTTCAATAATAAATACTACAGTACTACATAATCTGTGCTGAGTGAACTGGCAAATGTGCAATTGTATATTTAGAGAACTGACTGGAAGTTATGGGTGAATTTTGAATTTTGGGAGGGTTGGTGTCCCTAACCACAATGTTGTTCAACGGTCAACTGTACTTATTTGTATCACGCATCACAGTCTGGAAAAATCCTCTTGTGAACAAGAAGTGGCCACATGGTGTGATGGCTAAAGGGCTCTTCTGAACAGACTGATCAGGGCTAGACTCTCAGCTCAGTCACTTATTCGGAGACTTGGGGAAAGAGATCTTAATCCCTCTAGTCACACATTCCTCCTCCCTAAAATGAAGCCAACAAGAGCATCTACCTTAAAAGGATCCAAAGAGAACTAAATGAGTGAATTATGCGGAAAGCACTTAGCATGGTACCGGGCACCTAAGCAGGAAATATTATCTGTTAACTATTATACATTAAAAATAAAAGTACTTACGTTTCTTTAAAGAAAGATTGACCTTTAAAAACAAAAATTTATTTGGCTGCACAGGTCTTAGTTGCAGCATGTGGGATCTAGGAGTCTTAGCTACTAGACCACCAGTGATGTCCCAAGACTGACCTTTGACCTAAGCTCTTGGACTCCAAGTTCAGGGCTCCCTGGGCTTCCCTGGTGGCTCACTCAGTAAAGAATCTGCCTGTAATGCAGGAGAGCTGGGTTCAGTCCCTGGGTCAGGAAGATCCCCAGGAGAAGGAAATGGCAACCCGCTCCAGTGTTCTTGCCTGGAGAATTCCACGGACAGAGGAGCCTGGTCACAAAAGAGTCGGACACGACTGAGCGACTAACACTTCCACTTTCAGGGCTCTTTACAGTATGTGGAGTGGCTATGGCTTTGGCCTTTTAAGGCTCTGAGAAGCATGTGACATAGAACACTACCATCTTACTGTCACCGCAGGCACAAGTCTTAAAAGGCCAAAATCAACTCAGGTTTTCTTTTATTTTACATGTTAACATGGACTCCTTGCAAGGATGATTTTTTTTGTCATGACCATTCAGCCTCTGGTATGTAGCCTCTGACCTGTCATTACAAGGTTTGGTTGCTAATTACTTTCATCATCCTCACTTAATTAATGATTAACTATTAAAATTTTGTGATAGTTTTTTGTTTTTGATATAACACAAAACGCTGTTAGGATGAGTTTGTACCTTATTTGAGCTAGATGTATAATTAACAACAGATCTTAAACCTTAACAATTTATGCTTAATTTCTTTTAGGAAGCATAAAATGGACTCGGCAACACACTTAACACTTTGAAAAGAGTATGTTTGTTTTTATAAAATCTTCCAGTTTTTATTTTCCTTTTCTGATATTTGAAATTTCACATATTCTGTGGACAGTCTGAATGTAAGTCTATATTCCAAAAAGAAATCACTTATTTAACATTTCAACTCGAAAATGTAAACTGTGTCCATTCATCAAAAGTCTGGTTCAAACCTCCCCAAATCTTAATTCCCTGCCAGACTGGCTCCTGCACTTTGACATCATTTTGTTTACTCTCCTTTTATGGGAAGCGTTGTAATTATTCATAAATATGGTTTCTTATCTTTCAAATATATCCAAAATCCAACAGTTTTTTCCCATCTTCACTTCCACCACTCTCATTCAAGCCAGTGTCACTTCTGCCTGAAAGTGAAAGTCACTTAGTTGTGTCCAACTCCTTGTGACCCCATGGACTATATACAGACCATGGAATTCTCTAGGCCAAAATACTGGAGTGGGTAGCCATTCCCTTCTCCAGGGGATCTTCCCAACCCTGGGACAGAACCCAGGTCTCCAGCATTGCAGGCAGATTCTTTACCAGCTGAGCCACAAAGGAAGCCCTAGATCATTGCATTATCTTTCAAACTGGTCTTGCTTTTTCATTTCTGGGCCTCTTACCTCCATTTAAGTCTGTTCTCAACACAGCAATCAGCATGATCCTGTAAAAACTTTGGCCAGATTATGGTACTTCTTTCCTCAAATCCATTCACTGACTGAGTACAAAGGTGAAGTCCTTATAGAGACTGCCCCCTCACCCCCAAGCCTCCAGCTTCTCCTCTTTCCCTCATTACCTCCCAATGTTCCTTGAACGTGCTAAGCATCTCTTGCCATAGGGCCTTGCCCTCTGCTGTTCCCCCTGCCTGAAAAACTCTTCCAGGTATCACTTACCTTGCACCTCAGCTTTCTCTAAGTCTCTGCTAAAATGTCACCTATTAAACAAGAGGCCTTCCCTATTTCCTATATAAAAGTAGCAAACCTATCTCCTATCTTTTCCATTACTTTATTTTTTTCTGTTGCACTTACTACTGCATAAAATATATTTGATTATTGTTTGCTTCCCCTCCCTTCAATAAAATGTAAGCACTCCATGAGGGCAGGGACTTAATCTGGTCACTGCTGTAACCCCAGCACCCAGAACAATCTCTGGCCCACAGTAGGCTATCGATAAGTATTTACTGAATAAAGGAATGACCCTTTCACTATAGATCATAGCTCCTTGAATTCCTCTGTACCTTTTTCGCATCACCAATTGTGAAGACTTTCATCCAGTGGACCCTTAAAAAACATTTAAAGAACAAAGGAATTGAAGTTACCAAGAAAAGAATGCTTGGGACAAGTCTACAGAGAACCAGGGGGACTAGAATTCCAGCACCTACATACACTGGAAAGCACACTGGTTCTAAAACGAAAAGATGGTTGTGGAAGGGGAACCAGAGCTTTCACCAAGTGACAACAGTTCTGGGCTCCATTAGTATTTCTGAGGCAACTGTGAAAGTTATCCATGTGTAAATAAAATATTAAACCAGTAATCTTAATTCGCTAATCTTTTTTGTTTTTTCTTTCCACAGTTGGCATTTATTAATGAAACCAGGATCCTTTTAACTTACAGACAGGACAAATCAACAAAGTGATGGCAAGTTTACAATCATTTACTAAAGCTTACTGAAGGGGGCCTTGAGGCAATCATCCCAGCTTTTAAGTTCTCTTCTGATCAAGTGATAGACTCTGAAATACCAAATAATTTAAGCAAAACCAGGCCGCTAAAAGAATTGATAACTTATTAAACTTTTTACACTCTGAAAACTAGAACTTCTTAGTGACAACCCCCACAAGCCTTTCCAGTAAGTTTATTACAATTAGTTTCCTCTGACAGGTTATAAGACAAACATCCAGTTTGCTTGACTTTTTAAAATATTTATTTATTTGGCTGCACTGGGTCTTAGTTGCCACAAGTAGGACCTTAGTTCCCTGATCAGGGATTAAACGCAGGCGTCCTGCACCCGGAGCAAGAAATCTTAGCCACTGAACCCCCAGGGATATCCCCAGTCTGCTTGAGTTTTAAAAGGATATTTCATTTACTCCACCTGAATAACCAATAAAGACATAACTTGGCAAAGTGAAAAGAAGGGTTTAATTTACTGTTCTTGATTAAACTGTATGTATCAAGCCTGGTTTTCTTAATTCATATTCATTTTTACATGCTCATCTTACTTCCTCCAGTTCTTCCTTGAGTCTGAGCTTGTGACCACACATTTTTCCTTGTTATTCCTGATTTAAATCAAAATAATGGGTATCTTCCCATTATTTTGGCTCAGTGGTCAAGAACCCGCCTGCGAATGCGGGTTCGATCTCTGGGTCGGGAAGATCTGCACAAGATGGCAACTCACTCCACTATTCTCACCTGGAGAATCCCATGGACAGGGAAGCCTGGCGTGCTGCAGTCCACAGGGTAGCAAAAGAGTCGGACCGGAGCGACTAAACAACAATCGGGACCCTACGGATATTGTTTAAGCATCCTAACAATCTCTGGAGATAAGATATTACTAATATGCTTAAGAAGAGGGCGTCAGAGGATGAGAAGGTGGATGGCATCAGCGATGCAATCGACATGAACTTGGGCAAACTTCGGGAGATGGTGAGGGACAAGGAGGCCTGGCGTGCTGCAGTCCACGGGGTCGCAAAGAGTCGGACACGACTGGGCGACTGAAAAACAACAGTATGCTTAAAGTTGCCAAGGGCTCAGGCAGGGCGGGCGGTGGCCGGTTCAAGGCGCCTCCTGAAAAAGCGCCGGGCTCAGGATTCTAACCCGGGACACCTGGCTTCCGGGCCACCGAACACCGACCGACACCACATGCAGGCCTCCTCCGGGTGGACCAAGCTGGGAGCCGGCTCCGCCTCTGCAGGAGTTGCCTCCTAAAAGGCAGGAACACGATTGCGCAGATTGCCAGACCAGCACAAGTACTTTTGCCCAGGTCTCCGCCGGGTCGGAAGGCTTTGGCATCGATCCGAGAAAGCGGTTTGCCCACAAACGCCTCGGAAACTCAAGTTTTTGGGTGTGTGCTGGACAGAGGGATGAATAAAGCGCTTTGGAAGCTGCAAGCCACCAGTCAAAACGGTAGAGAAGAGGAAGCTTTGGAAAACAATACCTGGACGAGGCGGGCGAGGAATAAGTTGCTGACAACGGGCACCGGTCAATAACTGGGGGTGGGGTTGAGGGGTGGGGGGGAGCAGAGATGCTCCCGAGAGACTGCAGCCCTTCCCCAGGGAACCGGCGGCGCCCCCGAGCGCCAGTTTCCTGGGTCCTAGTGTAAAGGTGAGCCGGAACGGCCCAGGCCAGAGCCGCCCCCAGAGCCCCCTCAGCCCGGGCACGGGACCTCCTTCTGCAAGCCGCCCCCTCACGGCCTGGTCCTCTGCGCCGCGTCCCCCTCCAAAGGCCCTCGACTCTTCCCCGAAGCCCTCCGCCCAGTCGGCCGGCAGCCAGACGCCAGCCGCCCGCCGCCGGCCCCAAGCCCGCTTACCTGCGCTCCCGGAGTCCTTCGTCCGCTCCCTCCCGCGGCGTCTGGAACAGATCCGCGGCCCCGCCCCCTGCCCTCCCCGCCCTCGCCCCGCCCCCTCGGAGCCGGAACTGCTCCCTTCCGGGCCCTTTTCCCCGCCTCCCCGGCCCCCACCAATGTGGCGTCACTTCCGCCTGCGCCCGGCGGCGCGCCGGCTGTCGGGGTCTCGCGCACGCGCCGCGCCGGGAGCGTCCCAGAACCGGGAGCGCGCGCCCCGCGGATGACAACAAATTCGTTGCGCGGCCTCTGTGGAGGTGTCCGCCTCACCGTGGCCTCAGGCCCTGCCGTCTCCCCGCGTGCTCTCTTGTACCCTCTCTCCAGTGCCGACTAGGACCCTCCTCCGATACCTCCCGGCCCCCGGGCTTGGGGCTAACAGGGACTCTTCCGCGACTTGTCCCCTCCAGGCCTAGCACGAGCGGCGCCACACAGGCGATGGGGTCGCCCTGAGGGACGCCCGACGCCGAGCGGGCATGGAGGGGCCTCCCCGGGCTTAGGCTTCGCCGAGGCCTGGGCAGGCCGGCCCCCGGGACGCCGCCGCCGCTGCCCCAGCCGCGGCCTGGAGCAGGAGCCTGGCCGGAGCCCCCAGGCCGGAGCCGCCCGCAGCCCTGCCGGCCCAGCTGCCAGCCCTCATCATGCCTTGGCCGTTTTCGGAGTCCATCAAGAAGAGGGCCTGTCGGTACCTCCTGCAGAGGTACCTGGGCCACTTTCTGCAGGAGAAGCTGAGCCTGGAGCAGCTCAGCCTGGACCTGTACCAGGGCACTGGGTCCCTCGCTCAGGTCCCCTTGGACAAATGGGTAAGAGGTGCTGGCGGCCAGCCGGGGTGGAGGGAGGGGGACACAGTCTCCTCCTCAGGGTGATCTGAACCAGTGTCATCGAGGACGGGTGACGTTCCGTCCCTCCCTGGGGGTTGTTTGGCTCCAGGTAGGGTAGGACTCCGAGAAACGTGTAACAAGTGTCGTTCAGTCCGTTTCTAGCAAGTTTGCCCTTCCAAATCACGTGTTCTAGAAACTCAGCAGAGGTAATGGAGTCCACACTGCGGCCATCAGTGGAGTCCGTGGTTTGGGGTGGGGGTCTGTGAAGCTGGCTGAAAGGAGTCCATGGAAGGAAGTGACCCGTGCTCTGCCGCCCCTTTAGAGTAGGAGGGATTTCGGGGTTGTGTGCAGACAAGTCGTATTTCGTGGCATGACACTCCCCGGAAAGACCGAGGGTGGGGAGGACTTGCGGGGATGTCAGAATGCCTGGGTATTCCTTTATTTATTTGGGGTTGGTCCCTTTCACCCCGCGGCCTCAGTCCAGCGTCTGGCATTTAGAAGAAACTTAGGTCTCCTCTGCCGGTTTGTTGCTTTCGCTCCTGTAAAGGCCCATCGTTGGATGGTCGTGTGGCCCTAATGGGGATGTTTGGTTGTGCCTGTTTGCTTCACCGTGACAGATCGTAAAAGCGGGTGTTGCAAAAGTGCTGAAGCTGCACTCTTAAAAACCTGTCTTCTGCTTGTCATCCAGGGGTTGTGAATTGACTCATATTAACAGGTACTTCATGTATCATTGTACCTGCATCCCTGTGTTCTCAGCGCATAGTATTTTACTTGATGTGTATTTCAGCTTTGAGTTTGGCAAGAATGAAGGGGCTCTCCACCGTTCCCCAACTCTTTATTTGTTCCACTAGAGTTTGCTGCTCACAGTTTGAATTGGTTTTACTGTTCTGAAGTATCATTGTTCTGTTACTATTCTAAAAGCTTTCCAACACAGTTTACGTTAAGGAAATCATCAACATAGGTGACTTTGCTGTGGTAATTGGGCAAAAGAAAAGGAAACTTTTTTTTAGTGTAAGTTGTGTAAAAAGCTCAAATGCTTTGTTTTGGTTTTTCCTTGTATGTAAAAGCATTTTAACAGAGTAATGACTTCCTAAGTCATAGAACCCCGAATAACTTACATTATGGTAACACCTTATTATGACCGGTGAATGAATTTGTACTGGTATAAACAAGCATATAGTTTTATCATCTAGTGGATGACCTCAACTAGGGAGAGTGCACACAGAATAGTGGGAAGAATCCTGGCTTGAGTAACAGGAGGACCAAGTCCTCCCCTGACCCTCCGGGGCTCGCCCATGCTGCCAGTTACAACAGTGACAGTGGATATAGTAATTCACCTGAGTTCAGTAAATATTAATGGAGTGTTGTCTCCATGCCAGGCGCTGTGTCAGGGAACTCCATTGCCATAATTCTTACCAAAAGATAGGGACTCTGATGGATATTTTAAAATTCATTGACCTGTAAGTCTGTTCTTTTGGTACAGTTATGACTAGGCTATCTTGAAGGAGGAGGGTTGGGCACTGATTAACAGTCTTGTTTAGGTCAAATGACTTTGCTGCATTATTTTCTAATTTTTAGTATTCATTTATTTATTGAAGTATACTTGATTTACAGTGTTGTATGTATGCATTATTCTTTAATGACTTTTCACGTTAACCCTATAAGGTGGGTATTCATATTTCCATTTTACAGACGGAGTTAAATAATTTGCCTGAGATTATTATGTCACACATATAGCAAGTGGTATAGTGAGAATTCAAGTCTAATTCCTAGGCCTGTTATTTCGTCATTAATCACATGGCTTCAAGCCAAAGAAGGAGCAGTTAATATAATTGAGCATTTGTTTATTTCAGGTACTATCTGGGCACTCTCATTTGTGAGGTTTTATTTAATCCTCATAGGAAAATTACAGGTGGTAATATTTGAATTTTGCAATTTGACTTCAGGATCATTGGAAAAAAAACTTATGGTTGGACTTAATCCAAAGGTTATGTTTTATTCTGCTTCTTGAAGGTGAAGAACATGCCCAGCCAAAATGATAATGTTGAATAAAGTATCCAGTAAACATCGGCTGTTGCTGATTTCTTTAATTATAGTGTCAATGACTGTGTTAATGACCAAGATAAATCTTGGTGTGACATTTAGATATAACTAAACTTCTGATTCCAAATTCATTTACTTCTGACCTTTGATTTTAATGACTTTCATGATGAAAAAAAAAGATACTTCACAGAGATTTATAGATCCAAATGGAAGAATACTGTCACTGACAATGTTCTTTTCTTTTTTTTTTTACTGACAGTGTTCTGAGGTTTCAATTCTCATCTGTCAGTTATGCACAAAATTGTGTTGAAATCACTTTTGACATTCCCTTCTTCCTTGATCACAATCAGTTATTCTTGCTAATTAGTTGGATGATGTTGTGTGTGTATATATATATATATATATAAACTTTAAAACCCCTTTTTAAGAACTTTGTTCAAAAGACTTTAAATTTATTGAGATAATTTTTCATGTTTTCAAACCTTTGTAACCTGTCTAGATAATGACTTAAAAAATAGGATTTTAATAGATATTTTTGCAGCTACAAAATCATATAACAATGGAAACATTTACAAATGTAAGTTTTTTTTTTTTTTTTCAAATGTAAGTTTTTAAAATGTCCTCTCCATAGTAGAAATACCCTTTGAAAAGAAGCTACTTTTCTCACTCATTAATGAAGTGGTATCTTTACTTTTAAATGACAGATTGTGGGCCGCCAGACTCACCCTCTGCGATGGCCCACACTCTGTGGAGTGTGTTTCTCTCTAAATAAATTCACTTTTTACCTTCAAAAAAAGAAGTTATGTTTTGTTTTTTTGGAGTAATACTGCTATTAGAGTATAATAGCATATACTACTGATAGCCATGTGTCATCACATAAAAGGTAGGTGTGTTTAAAATTCTAATCTTTGTGAAGAGGAAAATTGCTTATTATCTTTAAATTCAATTCCTAAATGTTTGATAATAAGAAACTCAGAGACTTACTGTCATTTTCTGTCTCTCACAGAGATTCTACTGTGTAAAGGTCTGTTTTTATTATGTAGACTATATGCGCAAGTGTCAGTGCATTGAAATGGAACATCCAACCAAGGGTACCACTCTTCACTCTTCCATTGTGGAACTGCTAGTCTTCTCTTGGTACCAGTCTGATGTGTGGCCTGAGTCAGAAAACAGATATCCATTTGTGTATTAAGTACAGTACAACTTTTGCATCTGTTTTAACTTTATTTGAATGGTGATGCCTGGGTTTAAACTAATAAGGAGGTATTCTTTTCCTAGTTAGTCTCATGATAAGTATTAAAAAGAAGCGTACAACTTACGTTTGCTTTTCTTCATTCTGCCAAGCACACCTTAAATTCCCAATAGTGCTTCCCATTGTGCTAGCTAGGCACCGTGGAAGACAAGGAACAATAGTTGGCACTTGGTACCAGGGGCCATGTTGGTAGCTTTACGTGTTATTTCATTTACACTCACAGTAACCTTGAGAAATTGCTCTTTTCCCTGTTCTATGGACGGGACTTCCCAGCTGGCACAGTTGGTGAAGAAGCTGCCTGTCAGTGCAGGAGACACAAGAGATACGAGTTCGACCCCTGGGTTGGGAAGATCCCCTGGAATAGGGAAGGGCAACCCACTCTGGTATTCTTGCCGGAATGGTTGCAGAGAGCCGGACATGACTGAGCATGCACTGGCTGGCTGGCTGGCTGTTTTATGGATGAGGAAATTGAGACTCATGTTAAAAACTTGTCCAGAGCCACCCAGCTCGTAAGGGACAGAGCTACTGTGTTTTGTTTTCTTTTTTTTTCTTTTGCGCTACTATGTTTTAAGACTCTTCTTTTTTTTTTTTTAAGACTATTCTTAAAACATCTTTGCCCAATTTTCTTTCAGAAATTTCTGAAAAACTACTATATTCCTTGTCCATTTTTAAATTGACTTAAATTTTTTTCATTATAAGTTTAAGTGTGTGTGCATGTGTGTGTGTGTTAGTTGCTCAGTCGTGTCCGACCCTTTGCAGCCCCATAGACCACGGCCCACCAGGCCCCTTGTCCATGGGATTCTCCAGGCAAGAACACGAGTGGGTTGCCATTTCCTTCTCCAAAAGGAACTACAGAAAGAAAGAAAGTGAAGTCGCTCAGTCGTGTCCGACTCTTTGCAACCCCATGGACTATAGCCTACCAGCCTCCTCCATCCATGGAATTTTCCAGGCAAGAGTACTGGAGTGGGTTGCCATCTCCTTCTCCATATAAGTTTAAATAGTTGAGGATAATTTTTGTTGTGTTGTAAATACTTATATCATAAAAATATAGTTTTTTTAAACCCAGTAAGATCTAAATATCCACCATTATATACATAAACATATTTAAACAAGGTCATCATTAGTAGCTAGAAATTTAACAGTGTATGTTTTTCTGTTGAACTCACATGTCTGTTCCACTTCTCTGCACGATTTTTTTGTAATTCATATATTTTATCCTAATTCATGTATTTTAATATTCTTACATCTTTTATCATGCTATCATTTCTCTATAATAAGACATGTAACTAAATTTAAATTATCATACTGAAAATTTTTGTCACTATTAAGCTTTCTTTTGCATTAAGTGAATATTTTTCTAGTGTAACATTTTAATTCCCACAATGATTTCTTCACTATTTTTTCTTTTTCCTTTTTTTGAATTTTTTGGCCATTTAAGTGGTTACTCCAGGACTTACCATGTTGATCTTATCAGTATCTCCTTCACATATCATTAAACTTTTAAGTGTTAAATTTTTCCTCTGGATTGTTTTGTTGTTAGAGTTATGAGTGCAGTTGATCAAAACAATATAAATATTATACATTTGAATAAACATAAGAACTTTTATTAGAAATATATTTATTGATGTTTTGGGTGTGTTTTCTCCTCTCTTCTGCTTTCTTCAGGTATCCATGGATGAATATACTTACAACTAGAATTTCATAGGGTACAGCATAAATTTCTAAACTTTTAATATAGTCATAAACTTGAGAAACACTGGTCATTAATAAGTAGATGAGAATTGTAGGGATTTTGCAGTAACAGAATCACTTAGTTCTTTGATCTTTTTTATGGCAATGCCAAAAAATGTATACAGGTGGGGAAAGGCCAGAAGACTTAATTGGTGGTTTTGCCTGAAGATTTTTATATCCTAGGCAGAGCCTAAGGGATGATTCAGGAGGGGGAAAAGATACTCGTATTTTTGGGCTCAGTGGGAGAGGGGGACTGTACACGGGAATATGGAAAGAGGACCCAACATGATGCCACTTTAGGTCCATTTTAGGAAAGAACATATTTGGAGATTGCGTGTGTGCTGTGTCCGTCAGTCATGTCCTGCTCTTTGCAACCCCACGGACTGTAGCACCCCAGGCTTCTCTGTCTGTGGGATTTCCCAGGCAAGAATACTGGAGCACCTTGCCGTTTCCTGCTCCAGGAGATCTTCCCAACCCAGGGATGGAACCCGAGCCTGCTGCTTGGTAGGTGGAGTCCTTACCACTGAGCCACCAGGGAAGCCCATTTGGAGATTAGGGATCTGGATACTTATACTTTAAAACCAGCCATGTCCATGTACTCTCTAGGAAATCTGTAGGATCACACAAATACCAGTGGGAAGAAAGCCTATTAAAGTAGTAACGTGAAATAATGGGCGCCATTCTAAATCTCCACGTTCAACGTGAACTTTGTAGATGAAGAGTTACAACACTACCCTTATGCAATATGGCATACAGGAACCATCTTCATGTAGATTAGTATTTGATAAATATTTGTTGCTTAAATGTAAAAGTATATTGTCTGTTAAAAAAAAACCATTTAATTATTTTTCTAACCATATTTATATCCATCTGTCGTCCTTCTGTTGTAGTTAACCCTTTACTGAAATTGCTCTCAGTGGGATCACCTAAACCCTAACTCACTAAATTCAGTGGACATTAAAAAAATCTTTGACTTCTTGTTAGTTTTTGTTGCACTTAATCATTCTTTATGTTATGTTTCCACAGTTTTCTGGGACAAGAGTGTCCCTTGATTTTCTTTCTGCTTCTCTTTATTATTTATCTTTATTATTCTGTTGTTGTTGTTCACTTTGCAAGTTCCTTTTTCTTAATTTGTTTCTTAAATGTTGGTGTTCATCAGGATTCTGTCCTAGATCTCTGGTTTTTTTCTCTATGTTAGTTCTGAAGGTCTCTCTCTCCTCACTCCTGTGGCTTCATTTACCTTCTGTGTTTACAAAGCCCCTCTATTACAGGCCCACATGGCTCTCTGAACTCTAGACCAGAACACCCACCTGTGTCCTGGACATCTCCACCTGGGGGTCTGCTCAAATATACTCTCCGGAACTGAACTTCTCACCTCTCCCTCCCCTAACTTAGTATGCGGCACCACTGTCAAAGCCGTTGCCCAGGCCAGCAACTTGGGAATTATTTTTCATTCCTTATTTTCTTTACTACTCATTATGCCAGTTATTTCTACTTCCTAATATGTTATAAAAAAATCCATCCACCTCTTGCTTTCCTCATTGTCCCCATCCTTGCCAAACCAATTTCTCTTAGTTTCTCTTATTTATAACAGTCTTTCTGCTTGAGTTTTGCTTTCCTCCTATGAGTGGCTCACTGAATAGTTCTTTTCTCATCATGGCACCCTTGCTTAAAACCTTTCAATGGTTTCACATTGCCCTTGAGATAAATTTCAGACTCTTTAACATTAATTACAAGGGTTTTTGGATCCCGCTCACCCTTATCTGTGTAGCCTTATCTCTGGCTCATCAGCCTGGCATGCTTCACTAAAGCCTAAAGCAGCTTTTTCCCTCTGCCCAAATACTCTTGTATATCTCAGATATACGTATTTGCACATACTGACCTCTGCCTTCTTTGAATCCTTCTACATGCTACTGTATCTGTCTGGACCATTGTGTGCAATTAACTCCTCAGTTCTCTGGTCTCAGCTTTAAATAGCACTTCCTCAGGTGCCCTGCCTTGAATCTTCAGATTAGGTTCTTTTACATGCTTAAGTAGTCCAGTGTATTTCCTCCATTTTGCAACTCATCACATGCGTCTTTCATAATAAGCTATTTTGTCAGCTTACTGAGGACCAGGAATCATCTGTATCTTGGTCTCTGATTTCTTTATCCTTAGTGCCTGAAACATGTATAAACATATTTGTTGTTCAGTCACTAAGTCATGTCCGCCTCTTTATGATCCCGTAGACTGCAGCACATCAGGCTTCCCTGTCCTTCACTATCTCCCTGAGTTTGCTCAGATTCATGTCCATTGAGTCAGTGATGCCATCCTGCCATCTCATCCTCTGCCGTCCCCTTCTCCTTTTGCCCTCAGTCTTTCCCAGCATCAGGGTCTTTTCCAATGAGTCAGCTCTTTGCATTAGGTGGCCAAAGTGCTGGAGCTTCAGTTTTAGCATCAGTCCTTCCAGTGCAGATTCAGGGTTGATTTCCTTTAGGATTTACTGATTTGATCACCTTGCTGTCCAAGGGACTCTCAGGAGTCTTCCTCAGCACCACAACTTGAAAGCATCAGTTCTTCAGTACTCTGCCTCCTACATCCATACGTGACTACTGGAAAAACCATAGCTTTGACCATGTGAACCTTTGTCGGCAAAGTGATTTCTCTGCTTTTTAATGTGCTGTCTAGGTTTGTTATAGCTTTTCTTCTAAGGAGCAAGTGTGTTTTAGTTTCATGGCTGCAGTCACCGTCTGCAGTGATTTTGGAGCCCAAGAAAATAAAATCTGTCACTCTTTCCACTTTTTCGTCATTTATTTGCCATGAAATGATAGGTCTGGATGCTTTGATCTTAGTTTTTTGAATGTGGAGCTTTAAGCCAGCTTTTTCACTCTTCTCTTTCTTCTTTGAGTAAGTTAACAGTTTTACTTTCTTGTTCTTGTGATTTCAAAATGCACTTGTTTTTTCTCTTTAGTGTCTCAATGAGATCCTGGAGTCAGCAGATGCACCTTTAGAAGTCACGGAAGGATTCATACAGTCAATTTCTCTGTCCGTTCCATGGGGCTCCTTGTTGCAGGACAATTGTGCACTGGAAGTGAGGGGGTTAGAAATGGTCTTCCGACCTCGACCCCGCCTAGGTAGGTGTGTTAGGTGTTTCTGTTCGTTTCTATTTTTACTTTTCAGAGATTGGGAAAGTAGCCTAATTGCATTGAGTATTTAATTTAGTGCCTTGCATGTATTTGTAAGATTTTCAGTAGATAAAATTTTAGGATGTGGCCCATGTAGGGGGGTGGGTATAATTGTATCTTGAGAGTTATTTCTCTCTCTCTTTACCCACAAGAACTTTAGTATATAGGTGATTGGTTTAGTTATTGGTTACCAGTTGTCTAAAGTGACTTATGCTTTTTTAAAAAAACGTATAGTTGATTTACAATGTTAGGTGTACAGCAAAATGATTCATTTGTGTGTGTGTGTGTACATATTCTTTTATATACATCTATATATTTTTTCAGATTCTTTTCCATTGTAGGTTATTATAAGATACTGAATAAAAAGTGATTTATGTTTTCAAAATTCAAAGTATTGTGCCAGAAGCAAGGAAGTGCTCAAAGACTAATGGAGAAATGTTAAAAGGACACAAGACTGGGTCTGAAGGGGCTCCCATTGGCCAAATCTGGAAAATTTGAGTATCAGAAAGGATAATGACAATAATGAATTATAGCACACTAAAAGAAAAACCAAAACCTGAAGTCCATGTCACTATAAATAAGTAAAGAAGTATGTAAGGGGGGAAAAGGAGAAGGATTGCCACTACTGAAACATATAAAAAGTAAAAGATGGACTATCACCATGTCTTCAAGCACCATAGTAGAAATTAATGCAGGCGAGGATCATCAGTTGATGCTGACACCATTCAGAAGGGTTGAGGATCTTGATATTTAGATGGTATCAGACTGTCTCCTGCCATGTACATATTATTTGCAGAGGGAAAAAGTTTTTTCTCAGTGGAGAAAATTGACAGTCACCACCATAACTGAGTGAGCAGACTTGACCTCATCATTAATGGGTCACACTGACGGCACACGTGTTCTGGTGTGATGGACTGAGAAGGCGGGGATCATTTACGTACCGTTCCTGCTAAAAGTGCTTAATCTGAGTCGGACACTGAGGAAGCAGTCAGGCAAATCCAAAAGGAGAGAAAGTCTGTTAAACTAGCTGGTTGGTACTGTTTTTTCTTTTTTGTTTTAAAAAGGTTCAGTTATGAAAGACAATGAAGGTAGAGGAACTATTTAGATTAAAGGAGACTCACGACTTGATAACTAATTGCAATATGTAACTTTTTTCTTTTTTTGTTGTTTTTTTTCCTGTGGGGGTGTGCTGAGGCAGGTGGGAAGACTGGGATGTTGAATGTATGGTGGTGATGGTGGTGGCTTAGTAGCTAAATCATGTGCGACTCTTGCAACCCCTGGACTGTAGCCCGCCAGGCTCCTCTGTCCATGGGATTCTCCGGACAAGAATACTGGAGTGGGTTGCCAGTATTCTTGCATTCCTCCAGGGGATCTTCCCAACCCAGGGATTGAACCCATGTCTCCTGCGTTGCAGGTGGATTTTTCACTGCTGAGCCGCCTCACTGAATGTATATAATATATCGTGTCAATGTCACATCACTTGGGTGTGTTAATGGTATTGAGCTTTTGCAGGAGACTGATCTCGTTCTTAGGAGTTACATGCTACAGTTGTTAGGGATGAGTGTTAAAATACCTAGTTTAGCAAAAGCTTATGTGTGTGAGTGTGTGTGTATGAGTGTGTGTACGTGTGTGTAATCTTTATGAATCTAGGTGCAGGGTATGCATTGTACACCTTAGGACTGAAAATTTTCAAAAGAAAATTTGGGGAGGGAAAGGTTTAAAGTAGTCGTAAGTCATTGTTTACAAGTATATACATATGGTAGCTTTAATTACATATATGATGGTTTCTGATTTATCAAACCTATATATTGTGCTTCTTGCATGCCAGTTACTGTTCTGAGTAGTTTACAAGTATTATCCTCACAATAACTCTTTGAAATTTATACTTTGGAAATTGATGCATAAATTGTCGCTTAATAACTTGACCAAGGTCATAGCTAGTTAAGTGGAGAAGACGGGATCTGGACCCTGGGAGTCTAGTTCTAGAGCCCCTGTTCTTTTTTTTTTTTTTAATTTTATTTTATTTGTTGGAGGCTAATTACTTCACAACATTTCAGTGGGTTTTGTCATACATTGACATGAATCAGCCATAGAGTTACACGTATTCCCCATCCCGATCCCCCCTCCCACCTCCCTGTCCACCCGACTCCTCTGGGTCCTCCAGTGCACCAGGCCCGAGCACTCGTCTCATGCATCCCACCTGGGCTAGTTAGAGCCCCTGTTCTTAACCACAGTGCTGTGTTGTGTGCTGGATTGTCTACTGAAGAGTCTTTGTGTCTGGCATGTTATAAGCTTGTAAGGTCATGTAAGCTTGTAAGGTCATAATTTAATCATCTTAAATTATGAACATAAGTGCTTCCAGTGACAGTCGATGTTTGTAAAGATGTATTTGAAGAGTTGTAATCCCAAGTGCTACCTAAAACACCAAAGTTTAAATTATGCTTAGTAAAATTTAGTATCTATATTTTTGAAATTGGTAATCTGTGCATGGAAATTCTTAGTAACCTGGTATTTAATTAGCAACAATATTTTATATTTTGACCAAGCTGAGGAGACATACTAATACTTTCCTATGGAAAGTGAAATATTTTATCCTTATTTTAAAAATATTTCATTAGAAGGACTTTTAACTTTTAATTTTAGAAGGCAATAATTCTAGTAATCTCTTGTCAGTTTGTTTTGGATAAAATAAAGAAGTGTGATGGAATTCTTTCATAAGGGTACATCTGGAAAGGACTTTACACAGTTTGTGTGTTCTTTCCCCAAGGATGCTCTTCTGGTTTATCTACATTTATACTGATCTTCTAACGCCCACATCAGCTGCTACCTCTACTTTCCAATGAATTCCCTCAACTAGAAGATTTAGTCTCTTCCCTTACCTGATGCGATATTTTCTGTTGACACTTGGTTGTTGCCTATTAATTCTTCTTAATTATATCTCACTTCTTTCACTATCTTGTAGTCTCTTTGAGGGCAAATTTAATAATTATTGTATTTTTCTACTCTCTATAGCAGAGTCAGCCAACTGTGGCCTGCAGACCAAATCTGGTCTGTAACCTGTTTTTATAAATAAATTTTTTATTAGACTATCACCTGGTATACATATTCACTTATTCATTAATTCTCTGTGACTGCTTTTGTACTAGAGTGAGAGAGTTGAGTAGTTGTGATAGAGACCATATGGCCCCAAAGCCTCAAATATTTGTTATTTGATCCTTTGCAGAAATTTTGTTGACTTCTGCTCTATAGCATTTTGAACAATACCACCCATATAAAATATCCGTTAAATACTTGAATGAATATGTGATTTAGTATTTGGCAGATATATATCATGTAATGAGAACATGTGTCTCAAGTTCTTTCTGTGATTTTTCTTCCCTTCTTGGTTATTACAAGGTGATGTTTAAATCTCAGGATTAAGTTCTAGAATACTGTATCCCTGGGTGATATCATGATGTTAAATATCTCGTGGGGGATTAAGAACTTACTGGTTTGAAATGTGTAATTTTAAGGAATGGCTTAGTTGTAACCGTGAGAAGTCATTTAGGATTTGTCTGTATTTTCTGCAGCATCTGGTTCTGAGCCCATGTATTGGTCGAGCTTCATGACCAGCAGTATGCAATTGGCAAAAGAATGTCTTAGCCAGAAACTAACAGATGAACAAGGAGAAGGATCCCAGCCTTTTGAAGGACTTGAAAAGTTTGCTGAAACCATTGAAACAGGTTTGGCATTGTTGAGTATTTTCAAAAATTTTAGATTGTATTTAGTAATTTAGTACCTTGATTTAGTAAGAATTATGTAAGAAAAACTCATTGGAGTGGTTTTTTAAAAAATTGCTTTTCTTACTTTAGAACTTTAGAATTAAACTTATTTAAAAAATTATACAGTGTATAGACTTCTCTGGTAGAAACCCACCTGCCAGCACAGGGGACATGGGTTCGATCCCTGGTCCAGAAAGATTCCACGTGGTGTGGAACAGCTAGGCTCCTGCACCACAACTGCTGAGCTGGCGAGCTGCGACTGCTGAAGCCTGCGCTCTGCGGTGAAGAGCAGCCCCGTCACGCCCCAACCAGGGGAAGCCTGAGCCCAGCGCTGAAAACCCAGCACAAGCAAAAACAAACAAACAAATAATTTAAAAAATTACCACAGTGTTCAATTTAATTTCATGTTCTTTTTTTACCTTAGTTTCTCCTTTGTTTAGTTTATTATGCTTGCATAATGAAGGGATTAGAATTCAACAGATAGTGTTAGTCATTGCCCCAAGCTGAGATGTAACATGGTGTAAGTTCTCAGCCCATAAAATATTTTTTAGAAAACTCACAATTTGGAGCTTTTTTTTTTTTAAGGTAATAAATTCAACTTTTATTTTCTAAGTTCTTATTAAACTAATTTAATATGTATTTGGTTTATTCTAGTACTAAGAAGAGTAAAAGTCACTTTTATAGACACTGTCTTGAGAATTGAACATGTGCCCGAAAATTCCAAAACTGGAACTGCACTTGAAATTCGAATAGAAAGGTAAGACTTCTTATATTTGAAAACAAATTACCCCGTTCTTTTCTTTATAAATAATAAGATCTGACTCATTAGATTCAGGATACTTTTGGAGATTAGATGTGATTATATTCGGTTAATGTGTTACGTTATTTCTGAGTAAAGTGCTGTTCTTCAAGTTGTGTTCCAATCCAGTTATTAAAAACAAAGTACCAGTTGGGGTATAATTACACATAATACTGTTTGAATATTTGAATTCACAAAGTAAGTAATTCTCTTTTAGCTGATATCAAATCACAATAATGACTGTTTGAGTGATACTAAATTTAAGGTACTCCATTGGAGTGTTGCAGTTTTTTCGTATTAACAATGTGCTATTTAGATGTGTCTCATTAATGTGAAAGGATTTTTGCATTGCTTTCTTTGATCTATTTGCTGCTTTAGGCTAGGACTACTATTTTCTTGGAGGAGTCTCTGAGGGTATTTTAAGGTCAGTATGTACAGCAGAGATTTACTTAAAAAGATATAAATACATCACTTTTAGTTTTCACCCTATGCCCACCTGGAACTCCTATAAATAGACCTAAACCAGGGATTGATTTACATACACACTGCAGAGTGTTGTTTTGAGGTTATGACCCTTCACCAGTGTCTTAATGCCACATTAACTGCCAGCAGAGATGAGCAGAGTGAAGTATGTACATTGAGCACCAAAGATACTTTGTGAATCTGTTGGGAAACTTTACTGAGTTTTAAACAGATATGTTCTGATTTCTGTCTTTGACCAAACTCACCAATTAGTGAATCAGTTACTGTTAATAGGTCTTTGAACTTAGGTTGCATTACCTTAAAATGGTGTATTTAAAAAATACCTAAAATCTTATGCGTTTAGAACAGTATTACTTTGGAAACAGTGACAGATTTTATTTTCTTGGGCTCCAAAATTACTGTGCATGGTGACTGCAGCCCTGAAATTAAAAGACACTTGCTCCTTGGAAGAAAGGCTATGACAAACCTGCTGCTGCTGCTAAGTCGCTTCAGTCATGTCCGACTCTGTGCGACCCCATAGACGGCAGCCCACCAGGCTCCCCCGGCCCTGGGATTCTCCAGGCAAGAACACTGGAGTGGGTTGCCGTGTCCTTCTCCAATGCATGAAAGTGAAAAGTGAAGGTGAAGACGCTCAGTCGTGTCCGACTCTTAGCGACCCCATGGACTGCAGCCTACCAGACTCCTCCGTCCATGGGATTTTCCAGGCAAGAGTACTGGAGTGGGTTGCCATTGCCTTCTCTGATGACAAACCTAGACAGCATATTAAAAAACAGAGACATCATTTTGCTGACGAAGGTCCATCTTGTGAAAGCTGTGGTTTTTCCAGTAGTCATGTACGGATGTGAGAGTTGGATCATAAAGAAGGCTGAGCACTGAAGAATTGATGTTTTCAAGTTGTGGTGCTGGAGACGACTCTTGAGAGTCCCTTGGACAGCATGGAGATCAAGCCAGTCAATCATAAAGGAAATCAGTCCTGAATATTCTTTGGAAGGACTGATGCTAAAGCTCTAGTACTTTGGCTACCTGATGCAAAGAGCCAACTCATTTGAAAAGACCCTGATGCTGGGAAAGATTGGGGGCAAGTGGAGAAGGGGGTGACAGAGGATGAGATGGTTGAATGACACCACCGACTCAATGGATATGAGTTTGAACAAGCTCTGGGAGATGGTGAAAGACAGGGAAGCCTGGCATGCTGCAGGCCACACAGCATGTGCTACACAAAGAATCAGACACTACTTAGCTACTGAAAACAACAACAGTTTTATTTTAACTGAAGATGAGTGGTAAGGACTCATAGAATAGTTACAGAAATTCAAGCAATGGCACATCAGACTTGAGTTTAGAGTCAAATGCTGTCTCAGTGTTTCAAGAGATGATTGTGAGGGAGCACAGGAATTATTTTCCTTGGAGCTAACTTTAGAAAGTTATTCATTTGTTCCTCCAAATTTAGAAACCTCAAAATATTACTTTCTTGGGGTTAATTTAATGTTCCTTTATGAAAATATTTACGAGAGTAAAGCATGATAATGCTGACACATATCTGATAGGTATATTCTAAGAAGAGCTAGCACTTGAAAAGTTTCTTTAATTTCAGCAGCTGTGTATATTTCTTATAATTGCAAATAGGTCTTCCTGAGAGTTTTATGCAAATGCTCTTTTTGTTTTTAACTTTCAGAACCATGTACTGTGATGAAACTGCTGACGAGTCCTCAGGAATTAACGTACATCAACCCACAGCTTTTGCTCACAAGTTACTTCAGCTCTCTGGGGTGTCTCTCTTCTGGGATGAGTTTTCTGCATCTGCAAAATCCTCCCCAGTGTGTTCAACTGCGCCAGTGGTAAGGAAAACAAATCAGAGAAGCCAGAAAACAAAATCACAGATTTTCAGGTTTACTTGAGGACTATTAAAATTGCCTAAGATGTGTGATATGTACTGATGGGTTTCCTTGTGATCTGAGAGCTAACACAAATATTCAGAAATGAGGACATATATTTCAGAGGTTTAAAAATACATTTGTAAAAAAAAATACATTTGTAATTAATGCCATTTCTACCAGAAATACATTTGCTGTGTATTAATTTAATAGAGAAACACTGGATTTTATGTATTAGGGAGAAATGGCATAGTAACATCTAATATCTTTTTTATATTAAAAACAGGCAACTAAGCAATGTTCACATTTAACTTCCATGATGCATGTATTGCTGAAAATGTTATCTTATAAGTCATGTAAGAATTTTATAATTAAGGAAAAGGAACTATGTTCATCCCTTCTCAGAGTGGAGAGCCCTTTTATAAAATCAATCACTTCATAATTTGTCTTTTACTTTATTTCACAAATCATATCTTCTTAATTATTGAATGTATATTAAATTTTCTTATTATGTAATTTGAACAGATGCTGTGCTTTTTTTCATAAAGTACTTTTCCATAATTTGCCTTTATTAAGGTGCTGTACTGTGTTTTATGCTAGTTCTGCAATACTGGTTTATCCATGGTCACAATACAGTTTTCATGTAAATACTGTATTCTTCTTAAATTAACAATCGTGTTTTGCATCTCAGTTTACTTACACTAAAGTATTTGAAGGAATTACATTTTTTTTTCTTGCATTACTGTAGGAAACGGAGCCAAAGCTGTCACCTAGCTGGAATCCAAAAATCGTCTATGAACCTCACCCACAACTAACAAGGAATTTGCCAGAAGTAGCACCCTCTGACCCAGTGCAGATAGGAGGGCTCAGTGGTAGGCTAGAGTTGAGTCTCACATTGAAACAGAATGAAGTACTTCCTGGAGCTAAGGTCAGTATTTGTTTAATTTTCAGTAGATAAAAACAAAGTAAACCTGGAGGGATTCTTTGTGCTGTGACCCTCTGATTGGTTGTTATAGATTGTCCTGTGACTCAGTTACCCACTGCCTTGGAGTCAGCATTTTTACCCGCAGCTGGTGCCTCTGTCTGCACATCTTGGCGTTCACCTGAGGCCCACCTTTGCGCATCTGCTGTAGCTCAGGGTTTGAAACTGTCTCCTGCGCTCAACTTTCCCCCCCTTTCAAAAATGTTCATTAGTTCAGATAACTAGGAGTTTCTTAAAGAATCTCTTTCATCATGAAATTAAAAAGTTAAAAGAGGAGAAATTGAGAAAGCATGTTAGCTGAAAGTGAAAGTTAGTTGCTCAGTCATATCCGACTCTTTGCAACCCCGTAAACTATATCTGCCAGGCTCCTCTGTCCATGGAATTCTCCAGGGAAGAAGGGAAGAGTACTGGAGTGGGTGACCATTTCCTTCGCCAGGGTGTCTTCCTGACCCAGGGATAGAACTTGAGTCTCCTGCTTTGCAGGCAGATTCTTTACCATCTGAGCCACCAGGGAAGCCCCCATGTTAGCTGAAGGAGATGTTTAATTATGTGTATATTCAACTATCCACCTATGTGTATTTTGAACAGAATGTCCATTTTTATAGTTGTATAATATTTATGAAAAGAGATGAGTTTTTTCCATAATGTTGCATAGCTTGTAGAAGTCACTATAAAGATAACTGTACTTTCTTAGGAAACAATACTGAGCAGTCTGAGAGTCAGGAAACTTGCATTTATTACTTAATTATGTGTCTTTCAGGTTATTTTCAGGTTCTTAAACCTAATTTTCCATATAACACATGTAAAATGCAGTTTAGGAAAATATCAGGATTTATTCATTTGTATTTTATGGGTATAACTAGCTCTAGACATTTGACTGACTACTCTATGCCAGAACCCGTGCTGGTTATTGGGACAGACATAGAAATGAAAGGAATGCAGTCTTTGTGTTAATAAAAGATAATGTAAGAGGCATAGACATGGCTTTGGGAATGTGTAAGAGGGAACCACTCTGTACATGTGAACACACATAAAAAGGTTTTCAGAAGATTGAAGGATCCCCAGAAATCTTTCTCTGGAATGGAACACCTGATTAGAGTTGGAGGGGGAGGAAGGTGCAGATTGAAATGTTGATGTTCCTATTACTATGATTGGTTTTTTCTTTTCTTTTTTTTTTTTGCCACATCACATGGTTTGTGGGATTTTAGTTCCCCAACCAAGAATTGAGCCCCGGTCCACAGCAGGAAAAGCCCAAATCTTAACCACTGCACCACCGAGGAAATTCCTTGACATTGCTCTTACTGATTATCCCTCCCCCTCTTTGATTATTGTTCTGTTCTACCTCAGTTCAGTTCAGTTCAGTGGCTCAGTCGTGTCTGACATTTTGTGACCCCATGGACTGGACCAACTCCTGGAGCTTATTCAAACTCATGTCCATTGAGTCGGTGATGCCATCCAACTATCTCATACCTCTATTGTCCCCTTCTCCCACCTTCAATCTTTCCCAGCATCAGGGTCTTTTCAAATGAGTCAGTTCTTTGCATCAGGTGGCCAAAGTATTGGAGTTTCAGCTTCAGTGTCAGTCCTTCCGAAGAATATTCAGGACTGATTTCCTTTAGGATGAACTGGCTGGATCTCCTTGCTGTCCAAGGGACTCTCAAGAGTCTTCTCCAACACCACAGTTCAAAAGCATCAATTCTTCTGTGCTTAATTTTCTTTATAGTCCAATTCTCACATCCATACATGACTACTAGAAAAACCATAGCTTTGACTAGACAGATCTTTGTTGGCAAAGGAATGTCTCTGCTTTTTAATATGCTGTCTAGGTTGGTTATGACTTTTCTTCCAAGGAGCAAGTGTCTTTTAATTTCATGGCTGTTCTACCTCCAGTGGTATGAACCTTAAGACCTTTCACAGGTCTTAAGCCTCTTCACAGAGTAACAGGATGGAATGGTTAATGGAGTAGAGAGCCATGGGTATGTGTAAACATTACAGGAATCCCTGCTGTGCCAAGATCCTTGGGAAACTGCATACATCCATGCCTCTGTAGAATGCATTTTCTAACCCTTTAAGAAGGAAGAACCATAGCTATACCTTCTTGAGTTCTGTTTTGGTTAATTATTGCTACTCCTCAACATTTGTATATTTGATTTTTGTGTATATCCAAACTTTTTGCATGTTATGAACTGATTTATAGAAATGCCTTTTAGGTTTTACCTTTGAACATCTGTGTATTAGGTGACAGATGAACCTCTAGAACTGTTGTGTTGCTGTTAGCCAGGGTTTAATATTTAGAGATACTCTTCTTGCCTATATGGTAATTTTTTGTAGCAACCAGAATATTTGAGTACATTTTGTTCTTTCTTAATGAAAATGAGTGCTAAATAGAAAAATTAAAGTTCTGAATAGCAGCATCCAGGAACAGACCTCCTGAACTTAATACAGTGTAAACAAAGATGGCATTAAATAGGGGCCTCAAGTTTCAGATCTTTAGTCTCTTTCTTTGCACTTAAGTCTTTCAACTATGGGATCAAAATGTTATGAGAGATTTTATGTTACTTTTTTAGTTCTCTGAGACTATTCACCACTCAAATAGTGTGTAAGTTTGGTGTTTCACATATTTAGTTTTATCAGATGTGTTCAGCTTCAAGAGTACAATATATATAAGAATAGGGGACTGCCTAAGTTGAATTTAGAGACGTTTTGTTTCAATTAGCATTTTACACTGAGTTTGAAATTTTTGAAGCCTGGCGTGCTGCCGTCCATGGGGTCACAAAGGGTTAGACACGACTGAGTGACTGAACAACAAAAGCAATGTTAGTTGTTAAACTGTTCTGTCTTTTCTATTTCCAGAGGAAAGGTATATGTACTTTGTTCTTTGTATGCCAAACTCAGAATGACTAATAATGACATATTTCTATGACAGTTAGAAGTGAAACTCAGTCATGTATTCTCAATGCAGATTGGAGACTGTGTTTCAATGCTGAGAAATTAAAAACCAATTTTTAAGTTCATATAATCACAAAGAGATTTCCCCACTGTCCTCAGCCATAACTCCTTGCTGATTCAAGGACTGGGAAGTCAGCAGTCAGTAAGGAGCCCCGTAAAACCAGTACTCTGTGGGTCAGCCTAGGTTAAAATCCTGGCCGTGAATCTGTTATATGGCCTTGTGTGAATCACTTAATCTTTGTGAACCTGTTTTCTCATTTGTAAAACAGGAACACTACTAAGAATTAGAGGAAATAAAATAAAAACATCTAACACAGTGCCCCAATACTCAAAAAAAGGTGATAATAATGATTATTGCTGGAGAATGTGTTGTTTTATGAGTTATACCATGGAAATTTCTCAAAATCACTATGTAATTTATTTTTTGTTCTTAGAATCAGAAATTTGTTTTTCTCCTGTAAAAGATCCCAAATATAAGTGTGTTTTGTTAATTGAATAATTTTTAAATTGTAAAATGGCTTAAAGATCATAGGACTCAGTGTTAACATTAGGACTAAGAAGAGATTAATGAAAAGTAAGGCAGGCAATGGGATGTAGGGAATAGAGTGATTGCTTTTGTCATAGTGTATGCTACAGGTCAGAGCAGGAGTGGGATTGGGCTTTTATTTCTAGAAGGAAAAATGGACAAAGAGTTGGAAAAGAGAAGGGAATTCCGCGTGAGCATCCTCTCTGCTGTGGCTTCATGCCAGTGGAGAAAAGGTTTCGTGGGCATTTGGAGAGGCACACTGTTGATAGAGAAGGTCCTCGGTATTCTGGATAGGAGTGTGATCCATGGGCAAACTTAGGAAAGCTACCTTTATTTGTCCTTGGTTTGAATCAAGCTTTTTTTTTTGAATCAAGCTTTAAAGATTGTGATTTGAGTCTTTTGAAACCATGATGGGAAAGAATACTAGATTGCTGCTATCTCAGTTCTCTTGGAGACTATGTCTTAACGCCTCCTCAAGCACCTTAAATACTCAGAAAACTCAGAGGCACAAAGAGTGACATTGGTCTTTCCAACATGGGATTTCTCAGGAGGATTTTCCCTCTTAAAATAAAAGTTGATGACCTTATATATCTTTTCATTTAGATTGTGTGAATTAATAGAGAGAATCTGAGGTGAAGAATCCAAACCTAACTAATTAATATTCCTCTCAGTGCTCTGAAATACACTGGGATTTATGCTGATGAGTTTATAAAGAGTGTTCATCCTGAGTAGTATTCTTTCTTTCTTTTTTTGAAGTTGGATATTGATGGACAGATAGACTCTATACATCTATTCCTGTCACCCAGGCAGGTGCACTTGCTTTTGGACATGTTAGCAGCTATTGCTGGACCAGGCAAGTATAACTGTTGTTATTTCTAGTTCTTTAAAAAATTTTAGTTAAAATATATAGCATAGAAATGGGAAATTATATTATTGTGTAGGAATATTATGAACATAAAGATGTATTGTGAATTAGAATCCTCATTAGTTAAATTTGATTATTTCAAATTGCATTATGATGGCACAGGTTAGCATTCAGACTGACTGACTTCCTTGGTTGGAGGTAGTACTTCATACAACTGAGAAAGTATAATTGTTAAACTCAGTAAATAGCACACACTTAAAAAAATTTTAATGACATATATTTTTAATAATAGATAAGATCTTGTGATTCCTAGCTAGCTGCTTAGAGCTATTGCCTAGATCTCTGGTTAATATTAAATACTGGTGGTTCTGCACTGACTGTGGTACTAAGTTGCCATTGATATTGGATAAGTGGGTTGGGAGAAAATGCTTAATTAAGTAACTCCAAATTTAATTACTCTTTTGCTTTTATTTTGTATACACTAGAAAATTCAAGCAAAATAGGGTTAGCTAATAAAGATAGAAAAAATCGACCCATGCAGCAAGAAGATGAATATCGAATTCAAATGGAATTGAACCGGTATTATTTGAGGAAAGATTCCCTCTCTGCCGGCGTGTCCTCAGAGCAAAGCTTTTATGAGACAGAAACAGCTCGTACTCCTTCTAGCCGGGGTAAGCAACTCAAAATGTTTTGACTCTAGATTGATACATTATCATCATAGAGCAAAGTACATTTGACTTTGACTGCTATAAAATGGAGTTTAATAGTGAAAAAACCAGTGATCCACACTTTACGAAGGTTTAAATCTGTAAGTTTATCGAACCACAGCTTCACAGTGACTGGCACACAAGTCGTGCAGTATCCGCTTTTGATTGTGTAGTCTTGTTTTGTGAAACATGATTTGTTCTGAGGAAAGTCATTTAAAAATGTGGGTTTACGCAAAAGATAAAATGGGAATAATTGTTCATTTTGTCAAATTATGTGTTTACGTAATGATTTGCAGTAGATTCCTTTAAACAGAAACCTTTGTCCATTAATCTTTCTGTCAATTATATGTAAATAAACGACAACATAATCTTTACCCAGTTTACTTTACATTTATAGGTGTGTCATAATGTGTAAGCTCTAGTACAAATCAATTTAAATAATAAGAATCAATTTCAATTTGGAATGTTGAGCTAAGTAAAAAATTAAAATCTTTTCAAGAAATTTTGGCCATAACAAACTTCATTTGCATGAGGGTAAAAAAATTTGCAGAAAGAAGTAAAACATAAATAGAATTCTAAATAAAATATTCAGCTCTTTTTTTTTTTTCAAGAAATAGCTATATCCATGAAACCAGAGATTGCAAGATACTATCTGAAAATCATATGACACTTAATGACCTTACATTATACCGTGTGAAGCAGCTTATCATATATTTTTTTTAAAAGTTCACCAGTGGGCTAGCTTAATGTTTAGTTAGTCTATGTTCAGTTGAGTTTTTACTATGACATTAATATCTTGAATGCAAAGAAGTGACCCCATTGGAAGTAACATAAAACTTAGAACATCACTATATCTCAGATAATCTCAGGGAACAATATAACATTAATATATATGAAGATCTTATTTAAAGATGTGAATTGGTGGAATTATAATAAAACTGGCAAAGTTTAATTCTCTCTAGAAGAAGAAGTTTTCTTCTCCATGGCTGATATGGACATGTCGCACAGTCTCTCTTCTCTTCCACCCCTTGGGGAGCCCCCAAATATGGACCTTGAGTTATCACTGACTAGTACATATACAAACACCCCAGCAGGATCTCCATTAAGTACTACTGTGGTAAAGCATTTAATTTTTTGTTCTGTTCTTTAAAAAGTTACTTCTAAAGTTTTACACTTTATTCACATGCTTAAAAAAGTTATTTTATAGCTTCAGCCAACATGGGGAGACTTCCTTGATCATCATAAAGAACAGCCAGTAAGAGGATCAGCGTTACCATCCAACTTAGTTCACCCAGCATCTTTACAAAAGACTGGTACGTTTAAAAAAAAAAAAAAAAGACATTTGTTGATAGTTTCCACTGGAATTAAAACAAAATTATTAAAAAATATGCCATTCTACTGATTCTTTTCTCTTTCTTCATAAATTTTTTTTTTTTGGTGTAGACCATTTAACAAAGTTTAGAAAGAAAATGAAGCACTGTTGAAAAATTCACTATGAAATGTTTTAGAACAGTTGCCTATTTATTGTATTCGTGTATTAAATAATTTAGTAAAACGTACACCCTAAGTTTCATATTATTATTACAATAATTTTCAATTATTATTACAATTATTTATAATTTGCATATTAATATTATTACAATTTGTAATGATTACAATTACAATTTAGGAGTTTCAATCAACTGGTCTAATTTTTGTTTCTCTGTTTACATCTTCCTTAAAAGAGAACCTCAGGTTTCCTTTCTGCGAAATTTAATTGAAATAGACACAGATTAAAGGAAAATTTGATGAGCAGCTTCTGGTTAATTTCTGACTTATTCCAGTACAGTTTTATTAATTCAAAATTTTGTTTGTAGTGTAACAATTTTTTTTTGTACTCCACATATCAAGGATCTTGCATATCAAATGTAGAAAGATTACAGTTTATTATTTTCCTTTTTTAATATCTCTGAAACTGTTGTGTGAGCATATGTTTTTGAAGACTCAAATCTCTAGTTTTAAAACTAACACATGAGTAAATGTTTTATAGCTTTGATATAATGGATTGTTAAAGTATTAACTTTTCTGAGTATAATTTTAACACGTTTATTTCAGCTCTCCCCTCTAGGTCTGTCTCAGTGGATGAATCTAGGCCTGAGCTTATTTTTAGAGTAGCTGTGGGAACGTGTTCAGTCTCTGTGCTTCACATTGATCCTTTATCTCCACCTGAATCATCACTGAACGTTAATCCATTGACACCAATGGCGATAGCTTTCTTTACTTGTATAGAAAAGATTGATCCAGCACAATTTTCAACAGAAGATTTTAAGTCTTTCCGAGCAGTATTTGCAGAAGCTTGCTCACATGACCACCTTAGGTAAACTCTTATATTTGTTAATGATCTTGAAAAAGAACCAGATGTGAATTTTTTCATTTATCTATCTACCTATCTCCATTTGTTTTTCTGATTCACATTTGATTTGTAAATGAGTGGAATGAATGAGGATTTCTTGCGATACTGCAAGATATTTACCATAGACTCTCCCATTCAGATTATTTGGCATGTGAAATATACAGATGTAAGATCTATTTGTTTGGAGTTGTCTAAGTTATCTTTAGCTCCCTGTGGTGCTCTTGTCAAGTTTCTTTGACCACATTTTGCCATCATCCCCCACTGACACCATTATGATCATAAAAATAGTTCTTACTGTCACTGGCTTAGCAGATGGCAGTGGTGGTGAGAGTAGATGGACTAATGAAAAGGGACTCGAAAGTGATTCCTGTGCCACTAACCGTTGGGTGGGAAATGATAACTGAGGCTCATCCTGAGCTTGGATGCTACATTTTCAGCTTCTGCTTAAAAAAAAAAAAGCTATTCAAACAGTCACCTGTCTTTCCATAGGTTGAGTCCTAATAGATAAGGAGATCACTAAATTTATAAGTAGGTGTAATATGGTTAGCATGCAACTACTATTTATTTTAACTTGAAAGTAGCCTATAAATTATCCTGTCATATATAATAACTTAGGGACATATATTAATATTTTTAGAAAACACTTTGGGTTTTTGTTTTATCTTTAAGTATTAAAATTAATATGCAAGGTAGTTTTTATATCTAGCAAGAGAAACTCTACAGGTTAGGACCATAATATTTATAATAAAACTGCAAAAGTATTTTTTTTTCCTTCCCATTTTGAACAGTTTCAAATATCTGCCAGTAGGAAATACAATAAAAGCAACAAAAGTTAGAGGTAGGCCTTCATTTGAGTTTTACTGACTAAAGTTTTCAAAATACTGCATGATCCTTCTAGATACTTTTAAGAAACTATATGCATATGTTTTCCAGATTTAAAAGCTTTTGTTTACTGCAGTGTAAATTTTAAAATGTAGAAGACGTAAGGACAGTGTTGGGGAAAAAAATCCTGGATAATTTCCTATCAACTGATATGATTTTTTTATCTTATATCAGGGAATAGGGAATTTGAAGCAATCTTTCTGGTTAATATCCTTAAGAATATTAGTTATTACTAACTATTTGAACTTGGCTGCACAGGTAGGCATTAACAGCTGTACAGTATTCTTTGACACATCATTTAATCTAGAATTATATGGAAATTCTCAAATGTTGCATTTTTTATGACAGATTTATAGGCACTGGCATCAAAGTGTCCTATGAACAAAGACAAAGGTCCGCTTCCCGATATTTCAGTACTGATATGTCCATTGGGCAAATGGAACTTTTGGAATGCCTGTTTCCGACTGATTTTCATTCTGTTCCTCCTCACTATACAGAGGTAAATGCTGATACTTTTCCTTTAGGGTTATTCTTTACATCTGTCTTGCTTTTTAAGAATTGTGTGAACAGCAGCGATTTTCTTAAAAAGGCATAGGAAGTTGTATTGGCAGAAGTTTATTGTGTGTATTTGCATTTGTGTTTTGTGGAAACAGATTTTTAAGTGTGATATTCAAGGCCGCTATTAGAAAATGTGTTACGTTTAGAGTTGACTTGTTCTAGAGTCAGACAGGTTTATGACAAATGATTTAATTTCACTCATTTTTCAAGCATGCTTAATTTTAGAGGAATTCTATTATTCAACAAATACTATTGCATGCCTACTGTGTGCTAAGCACTGTGCAAGATAAGTGGAATATCTTGTGCTCATTTATTATTAATCTGATTTTTTCCCCTGTCCTTAAAAGCAGGTCACAGAGAAACTTTTAAAAGCTATCAAAGTAACATTTTTATTGCTTTTGCCTTGTCCTGGTGACTTATTTTCAATGTGTTTTATTTGAACACTTGCGTACATTTTGCAAATGTGATGCTAAAGATTGTAGAAGCTCACTAGTTTGTGTAAGAGTCGCATTGTTAGTAAGTGACAGAACTGAAGCTTAAGCCAGCCTTTCCAACTTCAAAAAACTCTCCCCACTATTATCTCCTCTGTCAATTCATCTTAGTATTGTACATTTAAGTTATCTTCCTCTTTGTTTTCAAGCTTTTGATGTTCCATTCCAAAGAACGAACTGATTCTCACCCCCCTGTGTGTCTTCAGCTTCATTATAAGCATTCTGAGAATAAAGGGCCTCAGGTAAGAGATCTTTTTGTGTGATTACCACTGGTAAACTTTCATTTGATGTCTGTTGTATCATTATCAGAGGGTTTAATTTTATAGAATTGTCAGTGATCATATTAATTCTTTCTGTTTCTTCTCTCTCTCTTTTTTAAGGGTAATCAAGCAAGACTTAGTTCCGTTCCTCAGAAGGCAGAATTACAGGTTAAGTTAAATCCAGTGTTTTGTGAGCTGGATATCAGTATTGTGGACAGGTTAAATTCCTTGCTTCAACCACAGAAACTCACTACAGTGGAGATGATGGCATCACATATGTATACTTCATATAATAAGCATATTAGTCTGGTAAGTATTTTAAAAGTTGCAAATACTCATCATAATTATAGCTAGCTAATAGACTTATTGAGATGATTTCTCAATTTAAGTAGTCTTAATAGATTAAATAGCATTTGTTATTAAAATAGCATTATATGTAATAATGAAAAAATGGAAGCATCTTTTATGTCTAGGTAGTAGAATAGCTGAATGAGTTGTGATCGTGTACTGAATGGGATTTTATGCTGCCGCTTTAAGTGATGGTTATGAAGAGGGTATAGCAACAGGAAGAAGACTCCTAAAGAAATAAGAGGTGAAAAAAGTAGAATACACATAAACTTCTATTATAAATGTGTAAGTAAAATCGTATAGAAAAAGACTGAATGGAAATATATACCATTCGGTAGCATCAATTACAAAAGAGTAATAGAATTAGATTTATTTTTCTGTGTTTATCTGAGTTTTATAAACTGTGACTATAATATCTTCACAAAACTTCATATGTTCACGCCTATAGTGAACCACCTGAATCTCCTATAAAAGGTAGCCCATATCATGTAGGATATACTCTTGAAAATGGGAGCATCATTTATCATACTGTGTTATTGAGTGTCACATTGTGTCACTTTTACTTAGATCTGGTGCCTGGTGTCTTTTCTAAGCAAAGCAAGTAAGTCAGATTTGCAAGATATCTGTTAGGAATTTTAGGACTAGGCACAAGTAGAGACAACTTTGGCTAAAAAAGAAAAGATAGTTTTCTATGTATTGTCTCTCCCTTAATTATCAGTGGGTATTCACATTAAATCAAGATTCTCTAACTTTTCTTGCCAAAACTGCTAGTTATTTTAAGTTCTTTGGGTCTAGTGTCTGTATTTGCTGTTAGCCATAGACACACTGGAATGATGATTTAATCTCTTGAGCAATTAAAAAGTCTTTTAAATTGAAGTTTAATTGCTTTACGTTGTTGTGTTGGTTTCTACCATACGACAGCGTAAATCAGCCGTAAGTATGCATATGTCCCCTCCCTCTTGAACCTCCCTCTCACCCCCTCCCTCCCCTCCAGGTTGTCTTAGAGCACTGGGTGAGCTTTCTATTATACCGCAACTTGCCACTAGCGATCTGTTTCACGTATGGTAATGTGTATGTTTCAGTGCCATGCTCCTGAGCAACTTTTGCTGAGAGTGGGGATTAATATTTGAAAGTCATAATAGGGGAGAGAAAGAATCAGATCCAAGTCTTAGCATAAAAACAGAACTTTCTAACATAGGCTGTCAGAGACTGATCCATGAAGTTGAGGAGTGTTATCTACACTGTACTCTGGACTAAAGCTTTACAAGTTGTAATTCATTGCAGAGAAAAAAATATGCATAGACTTTATCTGAAAGGCATATTCTTTGACCATTTTATTATAATGTGGCTTTAAGTCAATGTTGCATACATGTTTTGGCTTCTAAGGGTCATTTGATGGGATCATATCCTTGGGTTAGATGGGAGCTCAGAGTGAGTCATTTAGGGAATATTTATTGCAAACCTTTGATGTGCAAGGCATGGACTTAGTTCTGGAAATACAAGGATGAATCAGGGATGGGCCTTTGCATTTGGCACAATTCACTTGATTTTACATTGGAGTCTTTGAAGTAGCATATTGGTGGGGAAATCCTTCCAATTGAATGCTGGGTTCTGTAGTGATTTTTAGTCATATTGAATTTTTTGATAAGCTGATTTACACATTGCCCTTTTTTTAGTCTAGTAAAATATTATATACATCTAAAGCACCTGTGTCTTCACTTTGGTTCAGTTTTTATTTGAATTAATTTCTTTATATGAGGGTGTAACTTTTGCCAGTAGTTCTGACTTTTCTTGGTAGCTGTTGCATTATAAATTTCATTACACTAAAGTAATACAGTAATATTAATGGTATTTTAATGCATTAACCTAAATGAGGAAATAGTGATTATATACATCATAAAGTTAAATGCCAGTGTCCTTTGTGTTTATTTGCTTGATTTAACATCTTGGCATATTTTTGATGTTTTTGTGTTTCAGCACAAGGCTTTCACTGAAGTATTTCTAGATGATTCACACAATCCTGCAAACTGCCGGGTGTCAGTGCAGGCTGCCACGCCAGCCTTAAACCTTTCTGTTCGCTTCCCAATACCTGATCTTCGATCAGATCAAGAGAGAGGACCGTGGTTCAAGAAGTCACTTCAGAAGGAAATTCTTCATTTAGCATTCACAGATCTAGAGTTTAAAACTGAATTCCTAGGAGGATCAACCCCTGAACAAGTTAAATTGGAACTTACATTTAGAGAACTAGTTGGTAAGACTGACCGTGCCTATAAAAGAGTCAGAATAGAAACAATTGCTACTGAAAGTTAAAGTAAGAAGTGTATGACAGTCCCCAAATATAATAAATTAAAGGACATATGTTAGAAAACAAGAGTAACGACCTTTTTCCATTATCGTATACAAACGTGATATAGGTCAGTTTTTTTAAAAGAAACTACAGTGCATGAGAATTTATTCACTTTGTGAATAACAATGCTTTAGCTTACTTTTAAAAAAGATTTATGTATTTCTGGCTGTGCTGGGCCCTCATTGCTGCATGGGCTTGTCTCTAGTTGTGGTGGGCAGGGGCTGCTCTCTCACTGTGGTGCTCAGGCTTCTCACTGTGATTGCTCCTCTTGTTGTGGAGCAGACTCTAGGTGTGTGAGCTTCAGCAGTTGCGGCACATGGGCTCAGTAGTTAGGTGCCGGGCTTAGTTGCTCCAATAGTCTACCTTTCAGTACCACCTCCCACTTACTTGTTGTAGGGTTAATAGTAGTCAGAATTTTTTGAGTGCCACTCTATATTTGCTGTGTGCTGAACACTGCACACACCTGATCTTGTTTCCTTTAATCATCATAGTTGCAGGAGGCTTGTTATTTCTAATTATTTTTATCATATGTGAGGAATCTGCTGATTTCTTAAGAGGTACCTCCCAAAGTCAGTGTAGTAAGTGGCAGAGTCAAGACTCAAACCCAAGTCTCATTCTAGAGCTTGAACTTTGAACCATCATACTAATCTCCAGTGAGTTTTCTTTGTATAGTCTGTTCTAAGTTTTCCATATTACTTTGCTTTTGTCAGCTAATGAAGGCAATATATGGACTTGGAGTGACCCAAGTTTCTGGAAGATCCTGACATATTCTGTGGTTCCTAAACAGTCTGTCCTCTGTGCCGCGCCCCCCATGTCTGCCACCCCCAACCTCTCAGCCTCTGCCGTGACATCCTCCTGCCCTCTTACCCCACTCTGTTCTGCTCACCTCCTTCTCTGTAGGCTGCAGTTTTCCTTCCCTTGTTCTGTCTCAGTTTTACATATCTATAGAGATATTTAAAATTGACTGTTGCCAATTATCATCTCATGAAAAGACCTTTAAGGGGTATCTAGAATCTTCCGTTATCTTTCAGTGATAAGAAACTCATTGTTCTGGTGGAAAGTCATTCTTTGTAAAATGGAATGAAAAAGCATATATGAGGTTATTGTGAAGAGGTAATTCTTAAACAGTGCTTGTCAAAATAAATTTAGAAATGTAGTTATTATCTCTGCATTCCTAGATTAATGGCATAAACTTTTATGTAGAATGATCGTAAGTGGCACTCAGTAAGTGGCAGTTACTATATTTAATATGTTATGATTATGCACCTTAACCTTTGGTTAACCATTGGTGCATAAGAATTTGAGTTTGTACAGAATACAACATCTTTAATTTATCTGCTCATCCTGTCTCCTCCTGTGTACATGTGCAGCAGAAACAAATGAATAAATGTTGTTGAACTTAATGCTGTACCATGTCCCTGATTTAGAGGATCTGTGCTCATCTAAGGAGGCAAGTATCTTTTCTCTTAATGTGGGAGAAGAAATACATTTCCATTAATCATTCTTGTTTTATTAGGGTCATTCCAGGAAGATAAAGGAGAACCATCCATTAAGTTTTTCCATGTGGCTAGTGGAGGAGATGGAGATACAACGTCATCAGATGACTTTGACTGGCCGCGGTGAGTAAGCCAGTGTATATGACAGATACATTTAATGAGACTTCCCTTTTAAAAATAAATTACTGTAGCTTTTTTAACTGACATTTTGGCTATAAATTTAAGCTAAAAGTATCCAGCCTTGATGAGAGAACCCAGAGGAAAATGGAAAAATTAAAAATATGTAGTGAGTACTACTTTATCAGAGGTGACTGAGATAAAAGTGACAGAGATGGACATACATAGTATGTTCTCTGGCCTCAGGTTACCTAGCCTAATTAGATGGACAAAAAAATCATTAACCATTCTAAAAATAGTTCATTTTTATAAAAGGCTTTAGTAGAAGAGAAATTATACAGCACCATTCGGTTAATTGTCAGATGAATTTTGTAGTCAGTGGTTGTTTCAGGAAAGTGTTTTCATATCTGCAGAGCTTTTTCAAAACACTGATTCTTGGGCACCACCTTGAGATTCTGAGATAGAGCCTGTGTATCAGTATAGTTTAAAAATTATACCAGGTGATATGTTCATAGCAGTACTTTTAAAAATAGCCAAGACATGGAAACAGTCTCAATGTGCATAGACAGATGAATGGATTAAAAGAGATGTGCCACCTCTATACCATCGAGTACTACTCAGTAAAAAAGGATGAAATGATGCCCTTTGCAGCAACATGGATGGAACTAGAGATTAAGATACTAAGGGGAAGTAAGTCAGAAAGAGAAAGACATATCATATAGTATCACCTATATGTGGCATCTAAAATATGACACAGATGAACTTATCTAGGATATAGGAATAGACTCAAAGAGAACAGTCCTGTGGTTGTTGAGGGGGAGGGTTTAGGGGAGAAATGGAGTGGGAGTTTGGGATTAGCAGATTCTGTTATGTACAGAATGGATAAACAGCAAGGTCCTCCTGTATAGCACAGGGAACTATATTCAATATCCTGTGATAAACCATAATGGAAAGAATATACAAAAAGAATGTAGGTACATATATAACTGAATCACTTTGATGTACAGCAGAAATTAACACAACATTGTAAATCAACTATAATTCAGTAGAAAAAAAGTATACCTGGTGATTCAAGTGTGCAGTTGGATTTAGAGAACTAGTGCTTCAGGGTTTCTTAGGCAGGAGAAATGATTTTTTAAAAATTAAATTAGCCTGCTAGTGGGCTTCCCCAGTGGCTCAGTGGTGAAGAATCCGCCTGCAGTGCAGGGGATGCAGGTTCGATCCCTGGGTCGGGAAGATACCCTGGGGAAGGACATGGCAACCCACTACAGTATTCTTGCATGGAGAATCCCATGGACAGAGGAGCCTGGCGGGCTATAGTTCATGGGGTTGAAGAGAGTCAGACATGACTGAATTGACTTAGCAGGAATGCAGCAGCAGGAATTATCCTTTATTATACTGAAAACTGAGTATGTGAATAAAGAAAACTGAGTCTATGAGTAAAAAATTACGGTGATCTTGGGACTTACTTGGCAGTCCAGTGGTTAGGACCCTGCATTTCTACTGCAGGGGATGCAGATTCAGTTCCTGGTTGGGGAACTAATGATGCCACAAGCCACAGGGTGCAGCCAGAAACAAACAATTGTGACCGTTCCTGTGCCGTTTCTCTGCCTGCCTTCTACACCCCCACCCGCTGTGTATCAGACCTGTCAGACTCCCAGGACAGGTGTGTCAGTGCATGGCTGGTAACGAGCGGGGGTTTCCATCGTGAATGAACCTACTTCAGTTAGGTAGTTTGGAAGCACAGTGCACATTAGGATGTCTGTAAATTAGGAAACAGGTGTTCTAATGTATAACTAGTAGCAGCTGGCACCACCACCTTAGGGAAACAAAGGAGCTGTCGTGGGTGCAGCAGCGCTGTTCTCTTTGGGAGTGCCGTGCCTCATGGCGCAGGCCGGGGTGGTCAGAAGGAGACCACAGCGCCTTGCGCTGGTGACGCGCCGCAGCGGGTTAGGAAAGGACTGGCGTTACTCTGGGCAGAAGCGCCTGTCTTCAGAAACTGTTAGCTCCTGATATTTGGGGTTTGTAGCTGTCATACAAAACACCCCCAGTAACACTAGCCTTTTACTGCTGAAATTCCTTAAGGGGAAGATTACTCTGTTATTGCAGTTCTAGGAATACTCCCCAACCAACCTCTCCTTTTTCCATTTGAGCAGTTTATATAGCATGAGCTTTCTTAGGTTATGCGAGTTTTCCATGACAGCCAAACCGCTGGCATGTAGGATTTAGTTTAATGATAATGAACAGAATTCTAAGGTAAATGTGCTAGTTGTTAATGAAATTTTAAAACATTTTACTGATTTATAGTCGATTTACAATGTTGTGCTGATTTCTGGTGTACAGCACAGTGATTCAGTCACACACACATTCTTTTTCATATTCTTCTCTATTACAGTTTATTATATCGAGTGTAGTTGCCCTTGCTATGAGTAGGAGCTTAGTGTCTATCTGTTTTATATATAGTAGTGTGTATCTGCTAACCCTGAATTCTTCATTCATCTCTCCCCCACCTCCTTACCCCTTTGGTAACTGTAACTTTGTTTGTTAATGAAATTTTGAATATCCCTTTTATTCTCAAAAGATGAGTGTTTCCGGTTATCCAAGTATAAAATGTTAATGCCTTTCTTTTCTTTGCTTATTTCATCAGTTCCACTTTTAAGTTTACAGGAGTGGATTACATTCAACATAAACGAACTTTATGCCTGTCATTAATGATTTAATCAGTGGGCTTTGTTTTAGTTGTATACAAGTTAGTTTTGCAGTTTACACTTAGATCTTGCTTTTTAAAATGCTCTTTGCTGTCAGAATTGTACTGAAGGTGAACCCACCAGCCATGCATTCCATTTTGGAGAGAATGGCAGCTGAGGAGGAAGAGGAAAGTGACGGCCACTATCAGGAGGAAGAGGAGGGAGGCGCTCATTCCCTGAAGGATGTCTGTGACCTGAGGAGACCAGCCCCGTCTCCCTTCTCTTCCCGCAGGGTCATGTTTGAAAATGAACAGGTAAAGTAAAAGTGTGAGCAAGTGACAAAGGATTTACCCTCTGTCAGGTAGCCGTGGTTTTAATGCTTTATCTTTTAAAAGATACTTTGTATACTGTTTTTGCTAGATTTTTAGCTCCAAAATTGAATAATATATGCTTTTTTTTTTCCCCCTTGGTTAAAAGTTACATGCTTATTTATTTGCTCACATGGGTAGGATAAGCAGATACTATTACTCTTTCAAATATAAAATGGTTATTTGATGCTTTTTTTTTTTTTTTTTGCACTAAACTGTTATGTTCTAGATGGTGATGCCAGGAGACCCTGTAGAAATGACAGAGTTTCAGAATAAAGCAATCAGCAATTCTCACTATGTGCTGGAACTTACGTTACCCAATATTCATATAACACTACCTAATAAAAGCTTTTATGAGAAGCTTTATAATAGGTGAGTTTAAACATATCTACTTAAATCTTTGGGATTGAACTTTCCCGCCTCACTGCCTGTCTACCTCCCTACCCCCCTGTTTTCCCTCTTCTCTCTTTTCTTTTCCTGTTTTAATAGTGTCGACTCTTTCAGTGTACTTTGTATGGTGTTGATTATGGAACCATTGCTGTTTTGGTGGGCTATTGTCACAGTCGAGTTTCCTAACCAGTGCATCTGGTAACAGGGTTTCTTGTGTGTGACGTATTTATTCCCTCCACCCTAGGTTGTCTGGGTGCCCTCTGTCCCCTTACCATGGAGCACTGAGAAAACGCCTCTGTGTATAGTGATATGACAACGCACTGAGGCCTGTGCAGGTATTGCTGCCATTTTATAGGTGAGGAAACGGAGCTCACGGGGACTAGGTAAATTATCCAAATTCTTCAGGGTCTATGATCTTTCTACTCTAGAAGGCCATTTATTTCAAAATACTTGCTTGGTATATATGTTTAAGGATATTTAAATATGGTAAATTTAAGTTTTTATACACAAGTTATAAGTTAGAGCTTCTAATTCTCACCAGTCCCTTGGATTGCAAGGAGATCAAACCAGTCAATACTAAAGGAAATCAGTCCTGAATATTCATTGGAAGGACTGATGCTGAAGCTCAAGCTCCAATACTTTGGCTACCTGATGCGAAGAACTGACTCTTTGGAAAAGACTCTGATGCTGGGAAAGATTGAGGGCAGGAGGAGAAGGGGACGACAGAGGATGAGATGGTTGGATGGCATCACTGACTCAACGGATATGAGTTTGAGCAAGTTCCGGGAGTCGGTGATGGACAGGGAAGGCTGGGGTGCTGCAGTCCATGGGGTCGCAAAGAGTCGGACATGACTGAGCGACTGAACTGAACTGACAGTGATATGAAAAGAGTTGGAAGATACTTGGATAGAGGGCCAAGAGACCCTGGTGTCGAGTCAGAGTCCTAGAGTCTTTGTACAAGAAGTGTCCCTCCTCAGAGTTAAAAAAAAAAAAAAAAATCACATCTTGTTAGAACTAGAAACTTAACTTATAACT